>NW_006399773.1:6794403-6795701 GCF_000299155.1 Elephantulus edwardii
AATGGCACACTAATTGACATAATTCAACAAACAGACGCTACCCTGGATGTTCTCACTAGGATGTGCCAAGAAATCTGGAGGACAACTACCTGTCTAATCGATTGGAAGAGGTCCATGTTTGTTCCCATTCCAAAGAAAAGTGACCCAACAGACTGCGGAAATTATGGAATAATATCCTTAATATCACATGCAAGCAATATTCTGATGAAGATTATCCAAAAACAGCTGGAACAGCACATTAACAGAAAACTGCCTGAAGTGCAGGCTGGGTTTAAAAGAGGTTTTGGTACTAAGGATGTTACAGCTAATGTCCGATGAATCTTGGCTGAAAGCAGAGCGTACCAGAGGAATGTCTATCTGTGTTTCATTCATTGACTGTGCAAAGGCATTTGACTGTGTAAATCACATCAAACTGTGGCTAACTGTGAGAAGAATGGGAATCCAAGAACACTTGATCGCGCTTATGCAGAACGTGTATTTGGACCAGGAAGCAGTTGTTAGAACAAAGCCAGGAAAGCCTGCATGGATTAAAATCGAGAAGAGTGTATGTAGGTCATGGATGTATCCTATCTCCATAGCTTTTCCATCTATAAGAGGAACAAATCATCCAGGAGTCAGGTCTCTATGAGGAGGAAGATATAGATAGATGGATATACTTAAAACAAATAATTAGCTCAGTGGAAGGCAGATAGTAATTTGTATAATGTATTTGACATAAAAGAAATTATAATTTAATGATAAATTTTACTTGGTAGCAAAGTAATTTCTTTCATGAATCTTTGTTAAAATGTTTTGGAAGAAATGCTTGGAAGCAATTCTTCTTAAGCATTGAAAATCAGAAACAAGCATTCACACATTTTAAATCATTGTCTAACAATTATATATTTAGTTCTTCAGGTGTTCTGGGTTTCTGTATAGTGTAATGTTTTGTGCTTACTTACTAACCTAAAGGGTGGCAATTTGAACCTAGCCATGACCCAAGAACTCTGTAGAAGAAATAGTCAACAAAACTCTAAAAAGGGATTTCATTTGTGTACTTGATATTGATATGACTTGGAACCTCAGAATCTCAGTTGTTATGCTAAAATAATTTAATGGAAAGAAAGAGTAGTCTGCATATTGAACTGAGAGAAATTAGATTTAGCTCCATATTTATTAGAATTTTCCCAGCAGCATCAAGTCAAGGAGGACATTCTAAGGTAAATCACCCAAATCTCTTTAGGAATACAGGAATAAACAAACCGGTTAGATTTTAACTACATGGCCACCAAGGGGCAGGGTTTTTATGTGTTGTTGTT
>NW_006399773.1:6797871-6821809 GCF_000299155.1 Elephantulus edwardii
GTGAGAGAAATGAAGCTGGAGATAGAATGATAGAGTTCTGCACATTCAATGATTTATTCATTGCAAATACCTTTTATAAGAAACATAAAACGCAGGCTATACACATGGATTTCACCTGATGGTATGCAAAAGAATCAAATAGGTCATCTTTCTTCCATTTTTTGTAGATTCTGTTATTCTCATGTTTACTTTTAAATGTTTATATTAGTGAAGGTTCACAAAGAAATTGATTTTTCATTCGTTCATTCATTCATACATACATACATACATACATACATACATACACACACACATATTTTCCTTCCTACAGTGACTGGGGTAATCGGAATGGGTGTGTCAGAGGCAATATGATTGGCACAGGATAGAGCAGGGTTTAGGGCTGTTGTACATAGGGTCGCTATGAGTCTCAAATGACTCAATGGCTCATAACAACAATAACAACCCTTCTTTCAATTCACGTTGTAATGTTTGTCCTCTTCCAGGTTGTCGTTATGCACATAACATGTAATCATCAGTTCCTTCTAGATTGTCCTTCCTTTCACCCATTCCCATTCCAGCGCAGTGTTACTTATCTATCTATTCTTTTCCTCTATTCTCCACCACCATATCTTTCCTATTATTATAACTATGGTCATACACATTAGTCCTTTTGCAACTGACACATTTCAGTTAGTATAATTTCTTTCAGATCTCTGCACGTTGTGTAATAATTTATGAGTTTCTTGTTTTTCAATACTGCATAATATTCCATGTGTGAATGTACCATAATTTCTTAATCCATTCATTTGTTGATGGGCACTTGAACATCTCTTTGCTATTGTGACTAATGCTATAATAAACATGTGTATGCATACATCTATTTGTATTACAACTCTGATTTTTTTTTGGGTGATAATAACATCTTCAGTGCCTGCAGAAAGGCATCTCTCTCAGTAGAGATTCACAAAAAAAAAAAAAAAGACATATACCTTTAATGAGTTGAACTGACACAGTGGTTGCAACAATGAGATGAAGCGTAGGAAGGGTTGTAAGGTTAAACAGGCCACTATTTGCATTCTTGTTCATTGTTGTTGTTATTCTTAGGTGACTTTGCATCAAGTGCAACTCATGGTGACTCTGAACAATGGATCAGAACTTTGTCTTGTCACGTGCCATGCTCATCATCTCCGATATACTTGAGCCCATGGGTACAGTCATTTTGTTACTATATCTCATTATGGATGTCCCTCTCTCTTGCTGACTTTTCACTTTCCTAAGCATGATCTCTTTTTCTAAGGAGTGGCTCCTCCTACCAACCTGCTCAAAGTATGTGAGATGAAACACCACCATCCTTGCCTCTAAGAAGCACCTAGTTGCACTTTCTGAAAGAGAAATTTACTTGTTCTTTTATCTGTCCATGGTATAGTAAGTACTCTTTTTCAACAGTGTTTTTTACAACATAAAAGTTTATATTCTTGTGTCATCCTTAGTCATTGTCTGACTTTCAAGCGAATAATCTTATTCTTTAAACTGACATCATTGATCCTTAATACTCTGGAGAGGTCCTTAACAGCAGATTTGTCTAATGCAATACAGTAAGTGCAATTGGTTTCTTGTCTATTTTAAAAATACTGGTTTATTTAAAAAGTTCATATACATTGTTTTTCACACCACATCTTTTACGTTTCCTCCCCCTGCTCCATCTTCCCATAAAATTGTGTGAGTCTATGTTTAACCACCCTCTATCCCCTGCCCATCCTTACTTCTCTACTTTTCTCTGTCCCCCCTTGGATCCTCATGCTCATTCTACAATAATGATTTTATACAGTATTTGTCCTTAGGGAACTGAGTTCGTTCACTCAGCATCATGTTCTCCAGTCCCTCCCAAGTTAGGTAATAATTTGCTAAATCATTGCTCCTGTGCACTGCATAGTATTTCATTATGTGAATGCACTATAACTTCTCAATTCATTCTTTTGTGGTTGGACATTTGCGCTGATTCCATGTTCTTGCAATGGTGAATAACACTGCTATGAACATTAGTGTACAAGTCTCTATTGGTGCCTCAGTTCTCATCCTCTCTGGTATATTCCAAGCAGTGGAATAGCTGGGCCATATGAATTTCTATGTTCAGCTTTTTGTGTAAACACAAAACTTCCTTCCAGAGTAGTTGTACCACTTACAATCCCACCAACAGTGTATAAGAGTTGCTACCTTACCACATCCTCTCCAACACTTATTATATGCTCTCCTGTTAAACTTTGCCACTGCTATTGGAGTGAGATGGTATCTCATTGTTGTTTTGATTTGCATTTATCTTATTGCCATTAATTTTGAGCATTTCTTCAGGTGTCTGTTGGACATCCAAATATCTTCCTTGGTAAAAATTATTTTCCATTTCTTTTGCCCATTTTATAATTGTTTCATCAATCTTTTTCTTGCTGAGGTCCTGTAGGATTTTGTAAATTGTTGATATAAGATCCTTGTCTGAAATGGTATTACCAAATGGTTTTTCCTAGTCAGTAGGTTTTCTTTTCATTCTGCTTGAAAAAGATTTTTATACATAGAGGGATTTAATCTTTTCCTCTCCAGACTGAACATATCTGGCCATATTTGGCAGTCTTTTTATACCATAGACTAGACCATCTAATCTTTATCCCAGTTGCCTCTGATGAAGTTTATGTTTTTGAGATTTAGTCCCAGGTCTCTGATCCATCTTGAGTTGATTTGTGTGTATAGTGTGAGATGTGGATCTTCTTTCAGGTTTCTGCAGGTAGCATTTGTTGAAGAGATTGTCATTCCCCCATTTGATAGGTTTTATTTTTTTGTCAAAAATCTGTTGACCATAGATAGCTGGGTCCATTTCTGGGTTCTCAGTTCTGTCCCATTGGTCTATGTACCTTACATTGAACCAGTACCATGCTGTTTTGGTTACCACCACGGGTAGTAGGTTTCAAGGTCTGTAGGAAGTGCTATACCTCACACTTCACTTTTGTTTTTTAGAGTGCTTTACTTCTTTGGGATCTTCCTCCTCTCTAAATAAACTTAATAAGTTCCCTTTCAAAGTCCTTGAAAAATGAATTCTGTGTCTGTATTGAGTATTGCATTGACTAAATGATGTCTTGACTGTTGATGTCAAGACTGTTGATTGTGGATCCAAGCAATGTGATATCTTTTCTTTATCTATCATGATGTTGTTTATTGACCCAGTAGTGAGAAATTCTGTGTTCCCAACCTTGGGTTATAATTCATATTGACTCTGGTAGTGTTTTTATATTTCTTTCCAAAACCTTACTCCCTACCTCATGTATTACAGATTTTTTTTAAATTTTGTATTGTTTTGCTCACAAATTCATATTTGAAGCAAGTGTTTCAAGTCTCTTTTTCTTTCAACAATCAAGGCCGTGTCATCTGTATAATGCATGTCATTGATGAGTCTTCTTCTGATCTTAATGCTACATTCTACAAAAAAAACCAAAGCTCTCAAATGATTTGTTCAGTATACAGAGCGAATAGATAAAAAGAAAAAGTATGGCTCTATCTCACGGTTTTCTCACTTTTCTTAATTTAAAAATATACAATATTCAGTTGCTCTGTTCAGACTTCAGACAACAGCTTCTGGGTCTTAGTATAGGTATTACACAAACACGGTGAAGTGTTCTAGGATTCTTATTCTTTTCAATTTTAGCTATAATTTGTTTTGATCACCCATACCACCAAATGCCTTTGTATAGTCAATAAAACACAAAAAGATGTCTTTCTGGTTCTCTGTTTTAGCCACGATCCGTATTCCTGGTTCTATGTCCTTTTAAATTCAATATGAATTGCTGGCAATTCTCTGTCATTGTACTGTTCCAGGCCTTTTAGTTTTGATTTGGGTTTTATTTTTTTTCTGCTGTTGTTGTTCTTCCGGGAATTTTTGGATAATTTTCAGTAAGTCCTTATTGGCATGTGATATTACTCTGTAAGATCTTCATTCTGTTGGATAACCACTTTTGAGGGATGGGAACAAATATGGATCTCTTCTAGTCAGTTGGCCAAGTATCTGTCTTCCAAATGTTTTAATACAGACTGCTTAAGAACATTTATGACTGTTAACTGTTTATGCTTTAAGTACAGCTTGAACTGCTACCTTCATCAATGTTGATTTCTGATCATTTGCTATTTCCTGAAACGTGTCCAGGTATGTAAAATTTTTTGGTACGATACTTAAAAAGTTGCTATAAATTCTAACCAACTAAATAACATCTAAAAACAACAAGGAAGGTAATCAACTAATATTATAAAATGCAGTTGGACTAATGATACATAATAATTGCTAAATATTTTTGGTGGATAAAATGCTATGTTGTTGTTAGTTGCCAGAGTCAACTATGACTCGTTGGTACTTGTGCCATCATCACAATCTAGTACCACATAGTAGTAATCATTCTTGGGGATATTACAGATATTTTAGAAGGCTAAATAGACATTAAGATTTTTACTAGTGTGAATATGCACAAGGAGGACTGGTCCTACTGTGGTTAAATGATCAACATCTAATCAAGAAGTTTGTTGTTGAATTCCACCAGCTGTTTTGTGGAAGAAAGAAGTGATAGCTTCAATAGAGATGAGAGCACTGGAAACCCTATAAAGCTACCCTACTCTGTCCTGTAGTTACTATTGGGATGTTATAGGCTAAAATTGACTTGATGACAATGTGTTCAGGTGGATATATCTAACTATCCAAAGACAAAGTTTGAACCAGGCATCCTGACATTGCTACTCCTCTAGTCTCCTTTGAAAGCCCTATTCTGGCCACATCCATGGGAAAGGTAAGCTGGAATGAATAGAGAAAGACAAATTCTTAGAAGCTATAGCCAATAACAAAGCACTGAATTCTAACAGAGGTCCTAGAAAATAGGAAGACACTCAGTAAAGGAAAACAGAAAGAAATATTGTCATGACAATAAAAAGTCATTAATTTAGATTTGGTTTCATTTGGTTTATTGATGATGATCTCCCAGAATCAGACAGGTGAATAGGACTTTTCATTATCCTTTGGCAGTTTTCCTCTTAACTTTTATGACTTCTCAGATTCAAGCAAATGGCCAAAGTCAGGATACTAATAATTGAAGAGCTCAAATTGCCTTATAGTCTGACAACCTTGAAATAGTTGAAATACATCTTTGTGTATAAAGGGTCTTTAAGCACACTAACAGATTGAGTTCAAACCAACTTGTAGCTCACCCATTAGCAGGTTTTCAGAAGCAGTAAATTGCACAGGAGAAGAGGACCTGCCTTTGTCCCATAAAGTAGCTGGAACTGCATGCCTTCTTGTTGGCTGTGCAACTCCTTACCACCAGGCCACCAGAGCTCGTTTGTATCTTCCCACTGCTTTGACAAAGTTAAATAGAGAACTTTGTGTATGAAGTCACTTGCAAAACACTGAGAAATTTCTTCCACAACTTTGGAATTCTACATGAGACATTGATTGCTTTGATTTGTTGTCAGTTTCCCCTTTAGAATTCTTCCTAAGAAAGTTCCTTTCACTTTAGAATAAATCTGTTTATCTCACTGTTTTCCTTTGACCCCTCCCCCCACAAAAAATGTAGTTACTGTGGTAAGTCTAGATACATAAAGAGAGAAAAGGAAGAGGGGCTGATAGCTAGAGGACAAATCAGTTACCTTTTCACAGTTTTACGCTTTGAATTTGCCTTCTTTGCATGATTTCTATCGAATTATAATGTTTTCCTACAATGACACTGTAATATTTGTGAGTAAATAACCCTGAAGTGCTGAGCAAGAAAGAAAAAAAAATCCTCTTCTTGGGAGCTAATGCTCCCACTTCTCTCTCCTTTTATCATCCCATTCCCAAAGTGAAAAATGCCCTTCACAAATGTGCCTATTTAGATGAAATCGTGTAAAATAACTTTAACTATTTGTCTCACAAAGAAAGAATCTATTTAAATAAGCTTATATATTCTTCTTTTTATTATAATTATCCTCATTTATTATGAGTGAGTTTTGCATGAATTTTCAGGACATAGGGCTGTCAGCCTTCCTACCTGTCTATGGAGACAGGCAGTCTTTCCGACAATGCCCATAACCTGCCTAACACCCCCACCCAATTGTGCAGGAAGTCATTCCCTCCCAATTCTGCAATGAGCAACTTATTCCCCAAAGTGTGAGATTTGATTACCTTTTCTCAGCATGCATTCAGACAAATGTTATTATTGGTCATAAAATTATCCAGCCCAGTGACCTATGGTGACAGTGAATTTCACAAGGTGACTGCCTGCTGAGTGAAGCATCTCTTTTTATTTGTTCTAAATATTTTATATTATGGAACTGGGAAAGGAGAGGGAGTAAGTTCAGATCTTTAAATACAGTAACACTGGTGGTGTGGGTTGGCAAAATCTGTAGGTCTATACTACACACACGATATCATTATAATGTGAACATACACACCACACATCTATCTTTTTTGAGTTTTGGCAAACTAAATAAATAAAAACATAAGATTCTCACTTACCTTTATTTAAGGAATTATTATTTTGTATATGTATATATCATATAATATTGGGAGTGTCTGTATACATAAGTGGAAAAATATGTTCTTCATCTGAAATTCATATTTATCTGGAAAAATAAAGCTTGTTTGGCAACCCTGCCACTGAGAGATTTATTTTTCTACAAATTGTCTTTATCTAAAATATTAATTCAATCTTTTTCAAGCACTACATGTATTAGAAATGTTACCAGTTGCCTAAAAGTTTCCTTTTAATCACTCAGAAGCTAGGGTAGACATATGTTCTAGAAATATGTAAAGGTCAAGGGAAAATCCTAAATCTAATTGTGAGAGAAAGTCAAAGAGAAGAGGGAGAGGGAGAATGAGTGAGGGAGAGAGACCGGACAAAGACAAGTCAAATAAGAATGGGGGTGTTTTTTTCTTTCTTTTCAATAGATTCTTTTCGACACTGAAATACTAGTTCTGAATAAAAATTCCCACTTGCTTTTTTTCCTTCCTCTTGGGAACTAGTCTCCTGCATGGACTTGTATGTAAAATTCATCAAAGTGTGCTGAACTGTGCCTTGTTGCATCACTGAATCTGCATTTAACTGTTGCCTGAATGCATTTGTCACTATAGGGAACTCTGTGAAGCACTAGAAAGGTCATGGGAGCACCTGTCCAGATATTAGCACATTGTGATTCTCCTACGCTGCAACTTTGGCTGAAAGAGCTTCATCTGTGGAGAGGAGGGGAAAAGCACTAAATGTCTGCATACTCTCTCAGAGAAAGTTGTGAAGCAAGACAACTCACTTGCTTAGGTACCCAGCAAGCAGTAAATAAGCCATTGTGCAAACATTTCCCACCTCAATAGAAATAAGATGGAAATTGCATCCCACTAGAGCAAGGTTCTCTAAGCAGACCACATGGAGTGATGACATCCCATGCATACTTGCATGAGAGAAAATGTATTTTGATGACTGGCCATAAGCCCATTTGAAACATGGCTAAAAAAAATCCTTCTACAGTGAGTGCCAGACTACTATAATTGCTTTTTTATATTGTCAGTGTATTGTAAGATATTCACTGTAGAGTTTATGCAGTGCAGCTGCTCTTCAAATTGGCTAGAGAAATTCACTCAACTATTATTTTTTACACTGAGTATGTTCCCTATATCAGCTCAAGACACTCAATAGAAACCCATAGTTATGCTGAGCACAGAATTTTATAGACACTCACCATAGTAATTCCCAGGTCTGACTCCAACTTAGACCCAAAGAGATGCACAGTTGGATCCCTAATCACATTTTTATATGAGACTTGGGAACTCCATTTTGTTTTGAATCGCTGTAATTCTATCTGGCCATAAAAATGTTTACAAACAAAATCCATGTATCATGCATAGAGTGGTGGATGATATTAAAAAAAATGAGAAGCTAACTGACACCATTGTTATCAATATAAATTGTTGCTATAGGAAAAATTACATTATGGGATGCTGTGTAGGCATGTGCAAAGTTCTCAGATAGCTTCTGCTCTAAGAGGTCAGTCTAAACTCAGTGAAACCCTGCATGAAGGCAAGTTTTATGAGTTAACTGTTGTTGTGATAAGCGCTTTTAAGTTTGAACTGACTTATAACTCATCCTCCAGTGGATTTTCAGAGGCTGTAAATCACTCAAAACAAGATTGCCCATCTTTCTTCTCAGGAGCAGCTCATAGATTTGAACTACCTGCCTTTGGATTGACAGTAGGCCACAGGAGCTTTCGAAACAACTAAAATTCCTTGAAATCAGGTCAGGTATATGTTCTTCTTACAAGAAACACAGTGAATAATTGTGGTTATCATTAATGAAATACATACCTATTTCTATTTTCCTTATAATTGGTAAAAATAAAATTACTAGACTTATTTTTAAGGGGTGGGCAGGGAGAAAAGTGCAACAATGAATGAATGGAAATCCAAAACCTTTGTAAATGTTTATTAAAATTAATTAAAAAATATAAAGGTAAATGAACCACAGGAAAAAAAATTAATATCTTACTCAAGTTCATATAACATACTAAGTTAACAGATGGGGTAAAAAATAAGGGGGAACAAAGGTCAGAGTAACAAATAAACAATAACAACAAAAATACAAAATAAAACCACCCGAGCAAATCAAAGAAAAACATGTCAAATAGAAAAGATACTCTTTCTGTTATAGCTTCAAAAAGTAGTTTCCAGAGGGATGATGGATTCCTGCCCCTCCCCCCCTCCAATCTCAGGTTGTTTGGCAATATCTGGAGTTAATTCAGAAGATATTATGGAATGTCAGATGGATCTTGGCAGAAAGCAGACAATACCAGAAAGATAACTCCTTGGGTTATTGACTAGGCAAAGGCATTAAGTGGTGTAAATCATAGCAAATACAGATAGCACTATAAAGAACAGGACTTCTGGAACAGTGAATTCAGGCTCTGTTGGATCTGTCTCGAACACCTTCACCCTCCCTTCTCACCTTGCACTGCTTTCTATACTACTAACCTCACATCACCAAGTTTCACAGTAACCAAAGCACTCACTTATTCTCTGGAGTCTAGCAAGTTCAGACTCATCGTGATCCTGCATTAGATTTCTGAGGCTGTAAATCTCAATGGGAGGAAACCGGTCATCCTTCTCTGACAGAGTTTCTGTTAGATGGAAATCTTTGAATTAACAGTGTAATTCACTTTGTATTATGCCACCACAGAACCCAGAGTCAAATAATTGCCGGGATCCAATATTCATAAACTTAACTAGCTAGTTTTCAAATTGCTTTGCAAGATGAGTTTTAAATCACTTTACACCTACAAAAAGTGGTGTACAAGACCTTTTAACATTTCACATGTTTATTAATACTTGATATTGTCAGACTTCTAGTATTTTACTAAGTGCTGAAGAATCTAAAGAGTATTTTCATTGTAATTTTATTTTAACTTGTTTATTTCAAATTGATGTAAGGATGAGTATTTTCTAATATTTATTTTTGAGAAGCATTTAATTTCTTTTTCACTTTGTCAGTTTATATACTCCAACTAATTAATTATAGAGTGAGTCTCATTTAAATGATTTACAAAAGATTTTTATAATTTTGGAATTGTAATACTTGATTTTTCTGCATCATGAACACTTTTGTCTTTGCTTTTATTTTATCATTTAAACCTTATATAACTGCAAATTTTTGGTTTCTAAACCATAACATTTAACAATATTTTCTGCTTTGTACTTTCTATTTTCTTCCTGTCTTCATGTCAATAAGGATAGCTTACTGTTCCTTCTGCAAAAGTTTTAATTGTATAAATAAAAAATAAACTAACTTTAAATTTTACTCCATTTATCATTTGTTGCTCCTGCTGCTGTTAGATGCCATTGAGTTGAGTACAACTCAGCAACCCTGTGAACAAAAGATCTGGACCCTGTTCTAGCCTGTGCCATTCTCACACTTCTGACACACAAAAGCTTATTGTGGCAGTCCCAGCATCAATCCATGTGTTCTCGTTCACTGACCCTCCACCCTTCTGAGCATCATGTCCTTCTCCAGTGAATAGCCCCTCCTAGCAATATGTCCAAAGTATGTGAAGCAAAACATCATCATTCTATCTTCTAAAGAGCACTCTGATTGCACCCTCTCCAAGACGTATTTGTTTATTCTTTTTGATGTCCCCGGAATGTTCAGAGCTCTTCTCCAACATCACAGCTCAAATTTTCAATATGAGACTATGATTAGAGATTGTTTGTTGTTACATGCCATCAGGTGGTGTGCAACTCATAGTGACCCTCTGTACAACAACTTTGAAGCCACCTCTGCCCTGTCCTGAGACACTCATTAACTCTGACACACCCCAGTTACCGTATTAGCCAATCTCATCTGGTATCTTTTCCTCCTATACTCTCCTTCAACCCTTTCAAGCATGATGTCCGTCTTCAAGGACTGGTCCCTCCCATCCATATGCCCAAAGCATGTGAGACAGACCTTCAAAATCCTACCCTCCAAAAAGAAAATTGATTCACTCAATCCAAGACAGACCTATTTATTTTTTTGGTGGTCCAAGACTTCTCCAGTACCACAACTCAAAGACGTTAATTCTTCTTTTTTCATCCTTAGTCATTGTCCAACTCTGTGATGCAGCAAGTAATTTCAGGTGTACGTTAGTCTCTAGACTGATATTGTTGTTTTTTAATACTCTGGAAAGGTTCCTGACATAGATTTTCTCATTGTAATCCATCTTTTGATTTCCTGAAGTTGGTACCAAGAGTGTTGATTGTAGAACTGAGCAAGCTGCAATGGTTAACAACTTCAATCCCTTCTTCAGTCATGATGCTGCGCCAATTGTTCCAGTGGTGAGAATCTTTGTCTTCTTGATACTGAACACTCTTTGGGACACCTTTTTTTGGAATGGAAATAAATATTAATTTCTTACAGTTTGTTGGCCAGGTAATTGTCCTCCACATTTCTTGGTACAACCTGGTGAATACATCCATGACAAGATCTTCTTGTTGAAATATGTCAAGTGATATTCCATCAATTCCTGCGGTATTATTTTTGCCAAACACTTCAGAGCAGTCTGAACTTCCTCCTTCATCAAAATTGCTCCTTAATCATCTGTTGGTCCTTGAAATTCTTCTGTGTTAGCCATTACCATGTGTTTTTGTCAATCAGTAAGTTTTCTTTTCATCATGTTAGGAAAACTTTTTAATGCACACAGGGACTTAATATTTAAGTGGTACCTTCATCAATATTATTCTTTACCTTACAATATTATGCTCTAAGAATGTGCATTTATGGTTGGATTTGACAGTCTATTTTTACCATAGGTTAGGACAGACTTCTAAATATTCATGTAGATAATAACACAAAAGCAAAAATCACCATAGCAATACATGGTGACAGTCCAAATGTTAATGAACAAATGATAGGTTTGAGAAAGTGTGGTACATTCACAGAGTGGAATATTATGGAATATTATGAAGCTTTTTTTTAAAATAATGCTGTATAGCATGGGAAAGCATTATGCTGAGTGAACTAATTCTGGCTTATAAGGACAAATACTGCATAAGACCATTTGTGTAAAAGCAGAAGTCTGTAAATGTCCAAAGAGGGAAGGGGAAGGGAAAGAAGGGCTGAGGACAAGGGAGTAGGGAATCACAAGGTTACAGTGTTTGGTGGGTGGAGGGAGGTGTGAAGGGATTAGGAAAGTTCCAGAGGGGATCTGAAAATCCTGTGTAATAGTAGGTATACATAGATCAGCGATGATTAATTTTATAAGACACAATGTATGGGAATAATATTTTGAAACACAGTGTGTGTTGTTGTTCCTTTGTTTTGCTTGTTTGTTGGGTTTTTTAAGTGAAGGATTAAAAAAAAGGAAAGATCTAAAGGATTGCTGTTTAACTTGAATAAAATCAACATCTATCTCATTCTCTTTAACAGGTAAACATAAATGCTGCTATTAAAATAAATTGTACTTAGTCTTTGTGTTAATTAGTCCAACTCCTAGCCTAGTGTGTAAGGAGTTGAGAGGACAACTCAAAACCAGGAAATCCTAATCCACCAGCTGATTCAAGGAAAACAGTAAGTCATTGCCTCTAGTGTGGTTTTTAGCTCCTGAAAACTCTGAGGGATCAACTCTAAATTGGTTTCCACTCTAAGGTTTGGCTTGCATTTTCCCCTCTACAAAAATTTATTTCTTTTGTACTGTTCTGTGTTCACAGATACTGGTAATGTAATGCATTTTACATATATTGAAGTGATCACATTTTTATTACAATAGTGATCTAGAGAATGAAGGAAAATCAGAAATCTGGGGGCATTAAGAACCAAATCCAAAAATAAAATTCAGTTAGAAGTATCTTATAACCATGTCACTAGTTTCTACTTGAATCATCATTAAGACTAGACTCCTTTTAAAATGTGTTTTATTTCCTTTATATTAACTTGGTAATTTTACTTAAAAGAATATCTTTTATGCATTATATTAAATGCATATGTGTGCATTTAATACACCTCAGAGATATTCTTTTTAACAAGAGGCACCTAGAGGTATGCAACATTAGTACTAGGTGTTAAGTTGACATTTCAGGGTCAGTGAATAAATTCCACCAAACCCCAAGTGTTTGTTCTTGAGTACTTCATGCCCGTTGACCTTGACTCCACACAGCTTCCTAAGTTTGCTTGCATTTGTGGCTCAACCCACAGTTTGCTTTAGCTAACAGTATCTTTCTAAAGTTAATTAATCAAAGCCCTTCTCAGGATCTCAACTGCTTTTTGCCTCTTTATTTCTTTTGCTTGTTTAAAGACAATAGGACCCTGCTTGAAATAATTGGGAGCAGTAGTTTTCAAACATTTGGTGCCAGCATTCCTTTATAAATTAACTGTTGAAGAATATTTGTTAATGTACAAGTAAAATAGTGATTAAAATGTATACTTTCCTTTATCTTAAAATAAAACTACACCTACCAAATATTTTAAAACAAACCAACCACACCCCCATTGAGTTGGTTCTGACTCATGGTGACTCTCTGTTGAGTTCTGAATCTTCTGTAGATATTTATGTTGATGGAAGGAGAGTGTTCATCTTTCTCACTTGAAGATTTCTTCCTTGGTGGTTTCAAACCATTAACCTGTTTCATTGTGATTTGAGTGAAAGCTCAAAACATTGTGGATTCTCCATTAATTCTACATTGTCCTTTCACCAATTCCAAAAAGTATTTCTTTTCTATCAAGTATTTTTGCCCGCCTCTTCCCATCTCTGCTAACAATATTAGATTGACTCTCTCTGCATGTAAACATTTATTTACCCCTTTTAAACTGTGGTCTTATAGATAGTATTTGTTCTTTTGTAACTGACTCATTTAACTTAGTCCAAACAAGTTATGCAGCAAACCACTATGGCTCCTTATCAAATACATAATTCCCTTAAAATTTTTAAATGACTTAAAATAATAGAAGAATAGCATTTATTGTCGAATCTTTTGTAAAGGCTGACTTGTAGACAGTTGCATAATTACATCTGCTTTTAAATTTATCATGCGGGGATCTATTTGGTTGATGGACCCTCAACCACATGGATTGACACAGTGACTGCAGCAATGGGCTTGAGTATGTCAGACTTTGTGAGGTTGGCATAGGATAGAACAATGTTGAGATATCATGTTCATAGGGTCACTATGGGTCATAGTGTCGCTTCACTCAAAGCCACAAACAAATTTGGTTGGTGATTTTGAGCTGTGGTGTTGGATAAGAGTATTGAGTATCTCGTAGATGGCCAAAAGAAAAATATGTCTTTGAGAAAGTGAAGTCAAAGTGCTTCTCAGATTCAAGATGACGAAACTTCATCTAACATACTTTTGGCACATTGCCAGGAGAGGCTATTCCCTAGAGAGGGACATGGCACGTGAAAGGGTGGAGGGTCAGCTATTCACCAGAATACTCTTTGACATGGTTAAGTCTGTGAAAAGTCTTTCTTAAAACAATCTAGGGGTTTATTATTGGAAATTTTAAAATTCTGCCAGTATCTGCTCATTGCTCAGTTCCAAAAGGTCTTCCACATTGTAAGTACTACGCCTTTAACAGAAACGTCACAAATAGTGTCTTTTACAAACATACATTTATTCTTTTCACACAGGTTGTGATGCTTGAAGTCCTGGATGTTGACTCTAGTCATTATTTTAATATCAAAGATAATTAGTAAAATTTAAATACCTAGAAAGGTGAACAAATTCACTTTTAAATGATTTTTAACAAATTTCTCAACTCTTTAAAATTATCAGTAACGACCTTCTTTTCTCTTATTGTTTTAGACTGAAATAGAAACATTGAACAATATGTATTAGTTGGTTCATAAAATGTCACTGTCTGTTTGCCAAAAACAGTGACACCCTGATGGGGGTAAGCATGACAGAGATACACTACTCTGGGAGCCATTCAGGGAGTCTGTTCAGCTCAAGTTTATTGGCGGTTGCAGTGCACTTATATATGAACAAATGAACAGGAAGACAGGATAGAGTGGTCTTGCAGATATGGGACATGCAGATTGGATAGGAGAACCTCAGCCTCATGCGGACCATTCCCAGCTCAACGGATGTGGCAGCCATCTACCCAGGTGGCGAGCTTGCTCGGGTTAGTACAGCCAAACACTCTGTAGCTTTCTCTACCACGTATTAAAAGCTGTGGAGAGGCTTGCACTTATCTGGACCTTAGGTGATCTGTCCTAGCCAGAGGTCCTCCCTTCCTCCCCAACATTCCTCAACAATCAAAGTTTTCTATGACCCAATAGAATATAACTTTCTTAATTAGTGTCTGTAAGTAACTTTCTTAACAGACCGTACCAATTTCAGTTGCAATGCATTTCATTCTCCCTAGAGTGGCAATGCCCTTTAGTCAAGTGTTGGCTATAGCACTGTACTATACAGAATGGAGAAAACTGATTAATTGCTTTTAGAATAGTAAATGAAGCCTTTTAATTTAATGAATATTTCAATAGGCTAAATTCACTTTGTCTCTCAAAAGGCAAAACCCCATAGGGAGAATTTCTTTGGGGTGACCTAGAGAGCAAATTGAAACCTCTATGAGGTTGGTACACAGCCATATGTTTTCACAAGCACTAAGATTATCTGGTGGCCTCTAATGTATTATTTCTAACTTAAAATGCATTCAGTTTCAAGAGTGTAGATTTACAATTTTCCCTAGTGTACTGTGATTTGTAAGGCCAGGGCATGGGTTCTCTCTGTCTGATATCTGTCTATACTGAGTACACAGCAGAAGTTGGATTGCCAAAAAGGCCAGAGAGTGTATGAATAGCTTTTCTAAATGTGGTAAGGAGAATGAAGTGCATCTACATCCTGTGAGCCTGACACAAGACAACTAATTTATATGTCATAGCCATTTAGTTTTGGTGACATGGTCCTTAGAGAGCCAGGTTGCTAACTTAAAAAAAAAAAAAGTAGAGCCTCTCTGAGGTTCAAATCCACCAGCTGCTCTGTATGAGAAAGACAGGCAGTCTCATTCCATGAAGTTTACAGTCACCCAAAACCCAGTGGAGAGTCAGTTATAATTCAGTTCCAACTATACACAATGAATTTGAGAGGTTTTGATCCACTAAGTTTGCTGAACATCACAAATTTTACAGATAGATGACTCATAATCTTATAAACCAGAATCAAGACATATTTTCTACGCATGTAAGCTTTTACATATTTGCTCTCTGGGACTTATTTCCCATTAGTTTGGGGCTTTCTGTGTAACGTTTGCAAATTTGTGAAGGATTTCATATTTTTGTTGGACTAGTGGATTGAAAGTTATGCTTCCAAGCCAAAGGTGGGTGATTTTAATCTATGTCCCTCAGGCCTAGTTTTATTTGTTTTTTGGAAAACAGTTATTCTAAGTGGTATATCACTGGTCTGTCCTTTTGCTGTATAGAGGTAACTCATGGTTGCTGTAATGCTAAGCACTGTGACACTGATGTGTCAAATGTGACAATGGTTACCCATGGTGAACAGTGTTTAGTGGAGCTCCTCATCAAAACAAGCTTGGAAGCAGGAGTGGCATCCACTTCCGAAATAGCTTATCTCCGGAAATCCTAGGAACTTGGAGAAACAAAAGTTATACAAGTGTTCAGGTCTTTTGTTCATAGAGTCGCTACGAGTCATCTACAACTGGACAGCACTTAAAAACAACAAAGGAAAAAAAACATTATGATAATTGACAGAGAGCTATTTCATTTGAAAAAAATGTATTGGAGAGGGTGACACTGGAGTGCTCTTTGTAAGGAAGGATGATGAGGCTTTGTGTCACATACTTTGGGCCTGTTGCTACAAGGGACTGTTCCCTGGAAAAGGACATGATGCTGGGGAAGGTGGAGGGTTGGTGAAGAAGAGGAAGACCCTCGACTAAGCGGATAGATGTGCCTAAAGGTGCTCTAGTGTAAAGAAGTGTGAATGAAGATGGCACAGAATAGGACAGGATTCAGATCTGTTGTTCATAGGATCATAATGAGTCTTACTCGACCAGACAGCAACAACTACCTAGTATCAATCTAACAATAACAACAGCATTTCATTTTAATAAATAACTTATTATCACATTTTTTGCATATATATACATAAACATACATTCATGAAGTTGTAAATTATTTATACACTTTAGTTGTTGGAACTTTCTTGAGGAGTCTGTTCAGAAGACATGAGAAAATATACTGAATAGTGGTAGAGAACAATAAAAAATTAACACTGATTCTCAAATAAGTTTATATTCAAATAATAACAAGATATCACTATTTTTTTTAATCTTTATTACTTTACATTTTATTTCATTTTTAAAAAATTTCAATTTTTTTTCAAGACTCTTTTAAACACTCATTTTGCAAGAGTCATCATTACCCATAAACGATTTTAAGTTGGACAACTCATATTTTCTCTTTGGAAGGTAATTTGAACAGCTTGTAGTAGAAGATTTATAGGAGACATGAATATATGAATATACTGAAGAAGACTAATGCACCACATTTATGTAGTTGGAAGTTTATAGCTGCCCTCATTAAACAGCTGGCCGGAACTAAGCAGAAAGAGTTTTTGTGATTGCTGTGAAAATACATTTCATTCTTTCGGGTCAGTCTCAGATTTATTAGGAAGCATTATTCTATCTCACTTTTCCTCATATTTAATAATTTACAAACTCATTAAAATTAAATAACTTACCCAGTGTTGACTTAAATTTTGTATGCTTAATGTGATAGTGAGTTATAACCTTTTATTTTGTTTATTTTTATGACTAATTTGCACATGAAACTGAGATCTATGTCAAGTATATAATTCAGTATATTTTGAAAAACTCATCTAACTCTGTGTTTATCAATAAAATCAAGATATAGACCATACATTGTCTTTCATTGCAGTAGTCCATATACCTCCAAGCTATCAATGGTTAATTTGCTTTTTATCACTGTTTTGGATTAAGTTATACCTCTTTATGAATTAAAATATTCTCTCCCCCAAATATATGTTTTCATTCTTAACCTCTTAAGCTGTGGTTATAATTCAATTTGAGGATAAGTTGTCTTTGTTATATTAATGAGACAAGATTAATATAGGTTTTGTCAAATCAATCTTTTCTAAAATAAAAAAAAATGATTAAACAAATAAGGAAGAGGAACAGATGGTTAAAGAGATAGGACACTCTATGAAAACCAAAAGAGAGACTAAACATCTAGAATTTGGATTTCTAGCATCCATCACAATCTTGTGAAAAGAATAAATTGGTGTTTGTAAAAGGTAGTATTTGTGTTATTTCTGTTAAAGTAGCAGTACCTACAATGTGGAAGTGTTTTGGGAACTGGGCAATGAGGCTGGTAGGATTATAAGAAGCCCAATAATAACATCCTAAACGGTTTTGACAAAGACTTTTCATAGACTTGTGCATTTGTCAAGGCCATCATGGCTAGGACTTAGAAGGGAATGAGGAAAGTTATTGTCATGTAGAGTATATGAAGTGCCAGTGACAAGTTGCTGCTAAAAATGGTAAACATGCTTTCAGTGAGACTTTAAAAGCAAATGATTAACATGTAATTAAGAGAATAGAATAATGGTGATACATTTTTTTGTAGTGGCAAAGAATTTACCTGAATTATGTTATTTTGTGAAAGGTATAATTTGTAAGTATTGAACTTGGATATCTAGCTGGTAGGATTTCTGAACCAGGTTAAAAAAGTGGCTGTATGGTTTCTCATTGCAATTTCAAAGACAGAAGGGTTTAAAAATAGTGCAATGTGAAAACAAAGGCTAAAGATTTACAACAGCTATTGTGCAAACTAAGAACATGTATCCGAGAGATTTTACCTGCTTTTATCTAAATAATCTTTACTTAAAGAGATTGAGCAGTACGGATACAACCAATTCTGGTAGTTTAGTGACAAGAAGCTATGCTGCAGTCTTGAAAGCACAAGATTCGAGGCCACAAGTAGTACCATAGAAGAAGGGTGGGCAATCTCCTCCTGTGCAATTAATGCCTCTGAAAACCTACTGGAGGGTCAGCTATGGGTCCATTCTGACTCTATGGTACACAACAAACAACATCATAATATAAAGTATATCAGTTTAGACTAAAGTGAGACAGAAAAAGAGAGAATGCCCTTGTGTCTCAGAATTTTTTAACCAGGATATAGACTAATGTGCATACATCTATTTTCCATGAAAATAAAAGAAAAAGAACCCTCTTTGGAACAACTTGAATATCAGCAGAAGAGTATATGAAGACTGCGCTCTTCAGTGTCAAGAGAAAGAGCGCAGCCTCCCAAGTATCAGAGTCAGATCTTCATCAACTTATTCTAAAATTTGAGGCTATTGTTCAGTTTAACCTTAAAGATAGGGTTATGCCCCAAAGCTGTAGGAGTTGGGTTGCTATTCCCAGAGTTGAAGAACTGTAGTGGACTAGGGAAATGAGACCACCCAAAGGCAAGGGAGCAAGTTTGCTATTTCAGTAAAAGCTGGAGCTGAAGCCCAGACCTGAGAGATCTCCACTCAGAAGCCATAAAATCCATAGGTCTGCAACCAACACTTAAAATCTAAAAAATAGAAGCAGCATTATCCTAAGCAAGAGTTGAGTGTAAATTGTTACAGTGTTTTGTTTTGATTTGTTTTACTTACATTTTGCCTTGATTGGTAAAAGAAATGTCTACTTTGTATCTTGTTCAGTATTCTATTTTGGAAGCAGATAATCTGTATTCTAGAATTTACAGATTTTTTTAAATGAAGAATAATTTTGTTCCAAAATGTAATATGTCTATTGCTTCATAATATTTGATTACATAACTAACACATTAAAGTTTTACATTTCTAGTTTAAAAAACTTTTGGGAATATAGTGATGTGTTTATTGTTGTTATGGGCTGTCAAGTCAATTACAACCTATAGCAACCCTATGAATAATAGCTCTGAAATTTGTCATATTCTGAGCCAACCTCATAATCTTTAACACACTTAATCACATTGCTACAGTCACTGTGTCAGTCCATCTTATCCAGGATCTTCCTCTTTTGCACTGACCCTCTACCCTTTCAAGCATGGTGTCCTTCTCCAACGGTTGGTCCTTCCTGGTAATATGTTCAAAATATGTGAGATGAAGTTTCAAGATTCTTGCCTTTAACAAGCAAACTGTTTTCACTCTCTCCAGGACAGACCTATTTGTTCTCTTGGCAGATTATAGTATGTTTAATACTCTTCTCCAGTGGGGAAACTCAAAGGTATTGATTCTTTTTCTCTAATCTTTAGTCATTGTCAAGCTCTTAGATTCATAGCATGCAATTGAGAAGTCAATGGCCTGGATTAGTCACACCTTAATCTCTAGAATGACATCATTGCTCTTTAGCGCTCTGGAGAGAATCTTGACAGCAGATTTTCCCAATTCAATTTGTCTTTTGCTTGCTTGCTTAACTGCTAGTGCCAAGAGTGTTGCTTGTGAATCCAAGCAAGATTAAATCATCAACATCAACCTTTTTATCCTCTATCATGATACTATGCCTATTAACTTAATGTTGAGGATCTTTTTTTCCCCCTTGATGTTGAAAGACAATCCATGTTGAAGGCTGCAGTCTTTGAATTTCTACAGCAAACACTTCAAGTTCTCCTTAGTTTTGTAGAGAAAAGTTGTATCATCCTCATAATTCAGTTGTTAATAAGTTTTTCCCCAATGTTGATGACACATTCTTCTCATTAAGTCCAGCCTCCTGAATGATCTGTTCTATACATAGACTGAAAAAGTTTGAGGAAAAAGATACATCTCTGACATACTCCTTTCTTGATTTTGAGCCTTGCAGTATTTTCTTGCACTGTTTGGACAACAGCTCTTGGGTCTAGGTATAGGTTTTGCATGAGCACAGTCAGGTGTTCCGGGATTCCAATTCTTCTCAATGTTAGCCACAATTTTTTGTGATCCATACTGTCAAGTGCTTTTTGGTTAGTAGATAAAGCACAAATAGACAGCATTCTGATACTTTCTTTCAGCCATTATATATCTGACAACAGCAATGATAATCCTGGCCTCTTCTAAATCCAGAAGGGATGAATGTATTTTTTTTCCTTTGTGAATGACCTGAATGTTTATGGAGCAATAATAGAATATTACCCCCAAATATATATTTTTTTAAATTATACTCTGTGTCTGTGAATATATTAACAACTTACATCAAGTTTCAACATTTGTAAATAATTCTCTTATTTCCTGAGATGATATAGGGAATGAGTTGGCTTTGTTATAACAATGAGACAGGATGAGTGCAGAATGTTTTAAATCAATCTTGTTTTAAATATAATAAAGACAAGCAAGATAAAGAAGAAGAAAAGGGAACGAGCCACATGAAAATCTCTCAGGTGCAGAAGCTCAGAAATAAGAAGCTTCATCCAGAAAAGACACAGGAAAAAAAAGGGCTTCTGCTAGAGCTGCATTCTGCATTGAGAATATGTTATTTCTGTTACTGTGGTTCTCTGTAGTCTAGTGGTAAGGAACTGTTCTGTCAATAAAAGGGCTTTCAGTCTGAAACCATCAGTTGTTCCATGGAGGATCTCCTACCATGCCTTTTAATGCCTCTGAAAACCCACTGGAGTGAGTTGGATCCAACTTGAGGAAACAACAAGAAGCACTTGATGAGGAAAATAACCCCTAACATGCGTATTGACATCCTAACCCCATGGACCCTTGTTCCTGCAAACACCTCTATTTGGAAGTAGAAATAAGGTCTTTTAAAATGTCCTCAGCTAACAGGAAGTCATAATGAACTATACAAACCACTTTTCCTATTGACCTTCCATTGAATTCCCAAACTTATAAATCTTAACTCACCTACTGTGCCACCAGGATTTTTTGTTTCGTGGACGATGTGTATATTCAAACTGCTTTGAAAGAATTGGCAAGAGGAAAAAAAACACAAAGCCCAAGGAATTGATAGAATCTGTATTGACACATTTCAGAAAACATATGCTTTCCTGGATGTGCTTACCAACTTGTGTCAAGAAGTCTGGAGGACAGCTACCTAGTCAGCTGACTCGAAGAGATTCATACCCATGCTCATTCCATAAAAAGGGTAATCCAATAGAGTGTGTAAATTATCAAACAATATCACTAATACTACACACAAACAAAATTTTGCTGAGAATTATCTGAAACCAACTGGAACAGTACATTGACAGAGAACTTCCAGTACAGGCTAGGTTTGGAAGAGGCTATGCCACTAGAGACAACATTGCCAATGCCAGATAAATTTTGGCTGAAAGCAGAGAGAACCAGAAGAAAGTCTATTTGTGTTTCACTACCTACCAAAGGGATTTGACAGTGCAGATCACAACAAATTCTGGCTAACTTTGAGAAGGGGAATCCCAGAACACGTGATTGTGCTCATGCAAAACCTATCCTTGAACCAGGAGGCTGTCATCAGAACAGAGCAAGGAAACAATGCAAGGTTCAAAATCTGGGAAGAAGTATGTCAGGGATCCATCCTGTTCTCCATACCTTTTCAATCTATATATGAACAGGTAATTTGAGAGGCTAGTCTTTATGAGGAGAGATGTGGAATTAGAATTGGAAGAGGACCCATCAACAACCTATGTTACGCAGATGACACAACCTTGCTCACTGGAACTGAGGAGGACTTGATGCATCTGCTGCATAAGGTTAAGGATTACAGCCATCAATATAGATTGAAGCTCAACATAAAAGATTGTCACCACTGGGCCAGTCGGCAGCACCATGATAGATGGAGAATAGATTGAGATTGTTAACAATTTCAGCTTGCTCAGTAACACAATCAACACAAGAAGTCAGGAAACAAAACAAAAAACAACAACAAAAAGAATTGGATTAGGAATGTTTGGTGTCAGAAACCTCCCCAGAGTTCTGAAGAGCAAAATGTCACTCTAGAAACTAAGGTGCATGTGATTCAGGCCATCACTGCGGATGGTGAAAAAAAATCGAGATTGTTAACAGTTTTAGTTTGCTTAGCTCCACAATCAACACTCTTCGTACCAGAGACAATAAGGTTGGCACAGGTTAAGAGCAGGGTTTAGGGCTCTTGTACATAGGGTCACTTTAAGTTGCAAGTGACTCGATGGCACATATCAACATCATCACATCAGCAGTTCTTCCCTTTGTTTGGTTCTTTTAGGTTCTAGTATAAATTTATGTATGTTCCAGCCACCATTATGGCTTCTTTGTCTCCAACTATGCATTTCAATGATGAATTATTATTAATGCATCTTGATTACATGTTTTATCATATTCAAAATGCAAAATTTAGTAGAAGTGTTTGAATTCTTCCTCTTTAACATCATTGGTTGGTGTGTTTATCTGAATAATGGTTGCCTTAACAGATCTTACTTATACGTGTATTGACAGTATTCTGTCAATCACAGCATTGTACTTCTTAAAATGTTGTTTTTGACAATGAATGCAACATCATTCCTCTTAAGCTTGTCATTTCCAACATAATAGATTATATCATTAAAAGGACAAGTACTAGTCCATTTTAGCTCACTAATATTTGGGATGTTGATCATTATGTGTTCTGTGATATTTTTTACAATTTCCAATTTTCCTACATTCATACAATGTACATTTCATGTCCCTTTCTTTTAAAAAATATTTTAAATTCTTGCTCCTTATTTTTTTTAATATCTTCCAAACTGAGAGACTCGACTTCTGGTATTATCTCTAACAGTGTTCCTCTGTTATTCCTATGGTTTTCAAAGCCCTTTTATTTCAAAAGCAGATGTGATAAAGTATTTAATGGTGTCTGTGTAGTTGTTTTATAATTATTATTTCTCTCGCTAAAGATGTCATGTTGTCAAATTTATCATTCACTATTACTGGGACATTGATTTTGGAAAGATGTAGGGTAAGCAAAAGAGAGAAAGACCTTCAAAGAATGAATTGATAGAGTGGCTGCAACAATGGGTTCAAGTGTATCAGGGATGATAAGGATGGTATAGGATAGGACAGTGTTCAGATCTTCTGTTCATAGGGTCACCATAAGTCATATTCAACTCAGCAACTCCTAACAACAACAACAACAACTTAGTGGATTATATTTATTCTATTGTAAACAATCTTACAGTTTGATTTTTCTTTCCAGTAATTTGTATGTTGTATGTATGTACAAGTGCTCTAAATACTGTTCTATCCTGTGCCAACCTAGCCATCCCAAACATACTTATTCTCACGGCTCCAGTCACAGAATTGGTCCATCTCATCAAAGGTCTTCCTCTCCTTTGCCGCCCCTCCACTCTGCCAAACATGATGTCCCTCTCCAAGGCCAATCCCTCCTTGCAACATGCCCAAAATATGTCAGACGAAGCTTCAGAATCCTTAACTCCAGAGAACACTCTGGCTTCACCCTCTCCAGGACAAACCTGTTTGTTCTCCTAGCAGTCCATGGTATATTCAACACTCTTCTCCAGCACCACAGCTCAA
>NW_006399773.1:6823853-6833025 GCF_000299155.1 Elephantulus edwardii
TTCATTTAGAGTCATAACAATATAAATATTTACAACTGAGTTAATCAAACATATACACAATGAAAAAACAAATATAGAGGGTATTTTATTTGGCAAATAAAACATGGGACATCTATTTTAAATGTGAGGTTTTTGTAAACAACTTTTTTTCTTAGTATAAGCATGTAATAGTTCAATAATCTCATGTTGAAAAACAGTATTTTGTCTAAAATTCAGGTTTAAGTTGATGTTTTATGATTTAATGTGACATATATGAAAACTCTAAACACAAAAAGTGTTGGGGAAGTATATAAAACAGACTTTCCATCTCCCTTAGTAGAAGATAGTAGATAATCAGTAAAGTTAGAAAGCAAACACATAGACATTATACATTTATTTTTTGAAACATGTAAATAACATAAGAACTCATGACATTTGCCTTGCAGATGTAAACGTTATATGACGAGTGCTAGGAGAATCTTTCTTTCCACACATCACCTGTAAGTGAATTGTGACACTATGACAGAAGAAAATCACCCACAGGCTTTAGAAGGCGGAAAATGTTATGGAAGCAAACGGGCTCATCTTTCCCCCCTGCAGATGAACTGCTAGATTTAAGCCACCAATCTTCTGGTTAATAACCAAATTCTCACAACACCATGAGTGCTCCATTTTGTGGTATTAAGCATTGTAGAATTATGAATGGTATAGGGACAGTTTTACTGTTACATAAGGTCAATATAAATTCAAAGCCCCCTAAACACAAAAGAACATGTGTGTGAATAATAGGAATGAATGAAAAATGATTTTAATACAACAAAAAAATTACAATGATGAAAATGAAAATTTTACACTAATTCAAGTGTTCAGAAATAACGTAACTGCTATCCAAATGTGAATATGGTTTCATTGCTGTGATACATTTTATAAATGTAAAATTGGGATGACTGTATCTCTGTTTGCTCTTTGTTAATGTTGAATGGATTATTTTACTATAAACATGATATTTAAATTTTTTGCATATAAATTTCTTGTACATTGTGTTTTATCCATGTATATGGTGTTTCACACAGCCGTTCATTCGTATTATTTTCACACAATCATTCTCATCCATTGATTTTTAAAAATTAATTGATCTATGCCCACTATCAATCTTTTCTTGTCCTCATTAGAACTGTTTGAATTTCTTCACTCTTTCCCTCCGCCCACCAAATTCTGTGTCCCTGTCATTTTCCCATCTTCACTGTCAATCCCCTTAACCCTTCCCTTTTCTCATTTGGACTTTTAGCCACATCTTATTAGTTATCAATCAATTTTTACAGTAATGGTGTTGTGCTGTGTTTGTCCTCATAAAACTGAGTTACTTCATTCAACATAATGCTCTTTTAACTTTGTGGCTGTGATTGATCAGGATATCTTTTGGCTTTCACTTTAAAAAATACATTATTTGTATATTAAATATAGTTATTTTTTCTTATTATCACATGAATTGGTATTTTGCTATCACGCCAATGAAACCATAAACATTTAAAATATGAGCCCTTCAATTATTTAGCAATTGTGTGTATGGTTAAGGATCAGGTAGTGTTTTGTTCTGTTGTTCAATGATTCACTGAGTCCAATTTGATGCAATGCTACTTCAAAGCAAGAACAACAATGTAGAGATTGTTAAGTTGATAAATGAGTTTTGCAAATGTGAATTTTTGGTTTCAGTTTGAAATATGAAATTGAAATGTTTGAATATTACAGACAAATATTACTTTGACAGACATCTAAAATCTAAGCTGACATTTTAAGGAAAAAATACTGTGTACACACTGTCTACATACTTGCCTTCTCTTTTTTGTTTTCTCTTTTCAATGTGAGAACAAAAGAAAATTATACTATTTAATATATAGCTCTGAAGTCTCATTATAAATTGAAACAAAACTCTTTTTAAAATATTTATCCAGGAATATAATTTTCATTATTATTTTTTAAACAAGAGTTAGTCTTTTAAATTGGTACAATTCCTTTACAAATCACATTAATAGAGTTCATGTTGTTCAATTAACAGATAAGATAGTAGACTTGAAGAATTCAACTCTACTGAGATTAAGTAACATACAGACGTCAAACATAGTCACAGTTGCACCAAAACATGCCTAACCCTTGGTTAAATTATTCAATTTGATCTATTCAGAATGGTTCTTCTCAATTTAGTTTCACAACCATAATATGTTTTGGTCAAAAGTCTACGCACATACAAAAGCCAATGCTGTAAATTTGGTGTGTAAAGGTACTGAATTAAACTTAATCCAATAAAATTCTCAAGAAAAAAGAAAATATTTTAATTAGAGCATATCTTTTTGTTGAGATATACATTTAGTGATCAGTGAACAGTGAGGTTATTACTATCAATTTAAGTACTTTAGTAAATGCCAAAGCTTTACACCCATTTACTAATAATCATTGTTTTGAATATAATGTCATAAATTCTTAAAGATGATTTTTCTTACCAGCATTTACATTTCTGAAGCTTTTAGTCTGCATAAGAAAGAATATGGGGTAATTAATTTCCTAAACATTTATCATTAAAAAAAATCATTCCTCACAAAAGGCATGGAGTGAAGTATCAACTCCTATATACCATGAGATTATCCACTTTCAGGATGATAAGCAAAAATGAATCAGAGCTGTATGTTTGGTTTACATCTGCCTTTTAAGCATTAGGAGAGGCTTGCTTCTCTCCACCACTCCTATTTACTTCATCTTTTCAGAAAGGAAAACACTTTTCTCTGAATTGATGACTACTTATTTTTCAGCTAAAGTAAATACAGGTCTATATCTCTTTTCATTTGTGTGAGAAGCTGACACATTCTGTCACAACATAGCTTGAGTAAATGGGAAAGTGACAGCTTCCTGGCAAAATTTTAAAGAGATAAACATCTATTTTTGTTTAAACAGCCACTAAAAAATCAGATAGAAGCTTTCCAGGTTGAAAGGATAAAGAATGCATGACTGGTGCAAATTGGTAAATGAATGCACGCTGAAAAACTTCTGATGTTTGCCTTGACGATTTTAACCACAGCTCAATATCTTCTAGCATTAAATAATAACTCTTCAGAGATAAGACTTGCACATATTCACCTCAATATTAGGGAACTATCAACAAGGTTGAAATTTTAAGAAATAAATTTAAAAGTCATGTAATTATAAATAATTTCTTCTGAATGTAAACATAAATATTCCCTGCTTTTGAAGTTCATTTCTTTTGTAAGTCCAATAGTATATTCTTAAAATATATATTATTTTACTTGAAAAGTCTATACAACTCTTTTTATTTAATCTTTACATTAATAGGGTAACATGAATATCATTCAACAGCATAAATGAAAATATATCAGGATTGAATTTTCTAGCTTCCTTATTTCTAATTCTTATCAGTATTTCATGGAGCTATCGTGGCCCAATGTTAAAGACATATGCTCCCAACACAAAGGTACTTAGTTCAAATTTACCAACTCCTCCTGTGTGATTTACAGCTTCAGAAAACCCTCTGGAAGGTCAGCTACAGGTCAGTTCTAACTCCACGACAAATGACAACAACAAATGAGTAAACACATCATGTTTCTTTCTCAGAGTTTACTTGAGTATATACACTGGTATTTATTCTTGTATATCCTGTGTTTCTCAAATCTAGCATGGAAACAATCATCCTTTGTGTCATCATTTTGATCCATTGTCAAACCTTAAATTTAAATTCTCAACACTTTGGAGGCAAAGATAATAAAACTTCAGCTCACATACTTCAGGTATGTTGCTGGGAGAGTCTACTCTTGCAGAGGGACATGATGCACAGAAAGGTAGAGGATTGGAGCAGGAGAGGAAGACCATCTACCAGGTGGGTTGGCAGACACAGTGACTGCTGCCAACAGGCTCTAGTGTGTCAGGAAATGTGAGGATAGCATAGAATAGGACAGGGTTCAGATCTGTTGTTCATAAGATTGCTGTTGGTGGTTCTTGATTAGACGGCACCTGACAAAAACAACAGCATACTCAAAATTGGGAGAGGAGAATGGCAGGGTGATTTAAATTCTCTCTCCATTACAAAACATAGATTTAGAGCTCTTGTATTAGTTTGGTATGCTGTTGCTGAATAGCAGAATAGTCTACCAATGCCAAAATTGCATAATTTATACAATTAGCAAATACACTACACAGTACCCAGAATGAAACTCATTTCCATCAGGTCAGACAAAAGCAAAGTCAAAAGTCAAAGTCAAAAGGCTCACTTCATCTCTAATGTTTAAGGGGTTGGGGGGAGGATGGAGAGAATAACTGAAGAAGAGCCATAGGTTATGAAATGTGGTTAACTTGACCATATTTATTATAGTAAATGCTTTTGTAAACTTGAACAAGTTATTGCCTTGGTGGAAAAAAAAGCAAAATGTAAAATATTCATCCTCTTCCCTTTCCTTTAATACCCCAGTAAATTTTGGGAGATAATAGTTTTTTACGTTTGTATCTGTAAAACAAATGCTACTGTCTATATTCAGCAAAACAACTCATTGCTGTCTAGTTGGAACTGACTCAGCGGACCTTCTAGCAGGTTCTCTAAGGGTATAACAGGTGTAAACAGCATGGAAAGGGATCACTAATCTTTCTCCTGCGATCTACATGTCTACCCAAACCAAAAATATTCAGTCTGGCTATGACTATGGAGCCCTCCATCAGGTCTCAGATATTTTCAGTCTTAACTGAAGAAGGCTGTCTCATCTTTCTCTCACAGAGCAGCTGGTACATTTGAACTGGTGATATTTCAGATATTTTCTATCATTGTACGTTTTGTCATGTATTTCCACTGTAGTACAGTTCTTCTGTTTTATATACCAGTGGTGTAGTCAGTACATTCAGGGAAAAGGAGAAGTGGAACAGCAAAAACAGTATCACCTGCTTTTACTGACCACTTTCTCCAATATGCAGAATCTTATTCTTGAACTATCTAGAAGCAAAAACTAAGAATGTTAGTCAGGGACTTTGCATAAACAGCGTATTCATTTTACATTGATGTCTCTTGATTAACAGTAGAAGACATGGCTCCTGAAAGCATCTGCAGTGTCAGTAATTCCATTAACAAAGAAGCCACTTTATTATCAACATACTGTAGATTCATTTTAATGTGTCATTTGCACTTCAAAGTCACATAACTTTTATTATGGTAAATCAATTAAAACTATTTCTCATGATAATTTATCTTCTGCAGAGTTTATCATCTCAGAGAATGCAATATTTCCCAATTTAACTTCCAAGACAAAAGTGATGTAATTTGAATGCCTTTTACTGAGCTTATTAAGCATAAAGATCACAGAAATTTCAAACCCTGAAAGATAACTGTTTCATCTCTGTGATAAAATGGAAGCCACATTTTTTGTAGTGTGCTATAGGTAGTGGAGACAGTATGCTAATTAGTAATATAACCTCATTTACTGATTTGCTATGTCTTCCATTTAAAGAGATAATCGGGCAAAAGCAGATAGCTGTTCTGATATTAATTTAAAGAGAACGAAATATTCCTACAAAAAGCACAGCATCAAAAATTGAAAATGAAATAAATTTCAAGATGATACAGTCACCTGTTTTGTTAGTTTTAATGATTGTGTCAGAATACACTTCAAGGCTATATATCCATTTCTTATCTTTGAAAACCGCCAGTCTTCCCCCTTTTCTTTATTGAATCTTTCAAAAAAATAAGCAGTTTTAATATTCATCTGCAGCCAGAAATGTCTGCATGGAAATGAGATATTTTATGTTTTTCTAAATTGAACATTTAAATTTAGAGAGTATTTTCAAACATTTACCCTGGTTTTTTAAACTTTATTGCCCAATTGAATTTAATCCAGGATGTCTGTCAACAGAGAGAACATATTTGTAATTTCTTTATGAGTAGCAATCAGAATATGTTGTGTAAGTACTGTATAAAGTATACTGTATGTTTACTTCAATAATGCATGGTTTGGTAAGGTTTTGGTGTACTTTATGACAAAAACAAGCAATTGAAATACCATGTTTTTTTCTCTTGAGAGTACACTTAAGTTGCCTGAAAAGCCTCATTAGAAATAGATGCATTATTCATTTTCTTTTCAATGTCTCTTTCACTGTTAGATTCTAAACATTTATAACACTGAGGCTAGAAAATATTTTTATTTGTGCATTTAATTTCTACAAGGGATTGTATCCAACACCTATAAGCAGAGTAGGAATTATGAAGGATTATGAGAAACAGAACTCCTGCTTTCAGTATTTTGATAGAACAAGAGTGTAATCCGATATCAAAGAGTTACACCTGTAAAAGTGACCAAAAAGTAAATTCAAGTTAATTGCTATGAATTTTCTCCCTACAAATATTATAACAGCTGCTGAGGATTTTCTGAGGACCTGGGGTCTTGGCAAAGCAGTTAAGCACTAAGTATAAAAAGCTATGAGGATTGAACCTAGAGAGATATAATCAAGACTACTGAATATGCCATATATGCGCACTACTTTGTAAATGTGATGATATTTCTGCACTTATTTGTCTATTCATAATTGCAGTGAAAAAATACTACTGTTTTGTTGTTAGGTGCCATTGAGTTGAATACTACTCATAGCAATCCTATAGACAACAGAGCTGAATCCTCTCCTATCCTAAGCCATCCTCCAATCTCTGACACACTTGAACCGGTGAATCATTGTGTCAGTCCACCTGGTTGATGGTCTTCTTTTCTTTACCATTCCTCTACCTTCACAAACATGATATCCCTCTCCAAGGAATAGACCTTCCTAGCAACATTCCTGAAGTATGTATGATGAAGCATTACAATCTTTGCCTCCAAGAAGAACTCTGGGTACACCTTCTCTAAGACATAACTGTGGGCTTTTTTGGTTTGTTTTTTTGCTGTCCGTAGGATATTCAGTACTCTTCTCCAACACCACAGTTTAAATGTGTCAGTCCTTCTGTCCTCCTTATTCCAATTCTCAAATGCATAGCAAATTGCTGAAATAATCTTGGCCTCTATAGCATACCTTAGACTACAAATAAACATCATTGCTCCTCATTAATTTGTAGATACATTTCCTGATAACCTGACTGACTGCTTGTTCCAGATGCATTTATTATGGATCCAGGTAAGATAAAATCATTAATGGTTTTAAACTTTTCTCCATCTATCATGATGTAGCCAATAGGTCTAGCTACTAGTGAGATTTTTTTGTTTTCTTGATGTTGAGATGTAATCCGCAAAACTTTGATCTTCTGCAGCAAACTTCAAGTTCTCATTTCCAGCAAGAAAGTTTGTGTCATCAAAATAATGAAGTTTATTAATGAGTCTTCTTCTAATCTTGACGCCGCATTGTTGTTGTTGTTTACCGCAGACTCGAAACCAACGCATAGCTGACCCTCAAACAGATTTTCAGTTTCTGCAGTAGCCTCTTAGTCTAGGTATAAATTTTGCATGAACACTAACTATTATGCGTTCTGAAAGTTCCATTCTTCTCAATGTTAGCCATAATTTGTTATGATCCACACAGTTAAATGCCATTACAAAAATCAGTAAAACACGCGGGGGCTTGTGAGCGCGCACACACACACACAAATTCATTTTTCTAGTATTCTTTGCTTTCAGCCAGGATCCATCTATCATCAGCAATGATATCTCTAGTGTTATGGCCTTTTCTATAGCAAGCTTAAAATTTTGATAGTTCTCTGTCAATGTACTGTTATAACCATTTTTTAAATGATTTTCAGCAACATTTTTCTTGCATGTAATTTTAATGATCGTTCTATAATTTCCATATTCTATTGGATCACATTTTTTTTTGCAAATGGGAACAATATGGAACTCTTCCATCCAGTCAGCTAGACAGTTGTCCTCCAAATTTTACCGGTTTCTAGGACTTATTTTTCACCAATGCCTTCATTGCAGCTTGAACTTCTTCCTTCATTAACATTGGCTTTTGATTATATAGTACTTCTTGAAATATTTCCGTGTCAGCTAATTTTTGGGGGGATATAAAGAGTACTCCTTCTATTTTCTTCCCCCTCCAGTACTTTATTTTTCTTTTATATTGATTTGCATACAAAATTCATATACATTATATATCTCTCAGATGCATTGTGTTTCACACATTCCTACATTCACATTGTGTTTCCAATGATCCCTTATGTACATTGTGTTTCTTAAAACTAATCATCATTGATCTATACCTACTATTACTCTGTCCTTGCAGGTCCCAACTGGATCTTTTCTGACTCCTTCACCTCCTAACTTCCCTTACCGTACTCTTTTATCATAGTGATTTCATCCTCTCCCCACCCTTTGCCTCTTTGCCCTCTTCGCTTCCACTTTTGAACTTTTATTCATATCTTCCTAGTTATCCTTCTATTATTACAAGGGTCTTTCACAGTATTTGCCCTTATACTGACTTAGTTCACTCAGCATAATGCTATGTAGATCCTCCTATGATGTATAGTATTTCAAAAAACCATTGCTCCTTAGTTCTGCATAATATTTCATTTTGTACATAATGTACATAATTTCTAAATCCATTCATTTGTTGATGGACATTTGAGCTCTTCCCATTTTCTTGCTATTATGAGTAACACTTATATGAACTTAGGTGTACAATTCTTCATTTGCATCTCAGTTCTATTTTCCTAGGAATATATTCCCAGCAATACAATAGTTGAGCCATATTTGATTTCTATGTTCAACTTTTTGAAGAAACACCAAACTGCCTTCCAAAGTGAGAGTTCTAATCTCTCCACATTCTCACCAACATTTTTTACTTCCATCCTGTTAAACTTTGCTGCTACTACTACTGGGACGAGATTGAACATCATTGTGGGTTTTATTTGCATTTCTCTTATTGCAAGCAATTTTGAATATTTTCTTTTCATGAGTCTGTTGACCATCTGAATGTCTTCCGTATTATTTTGATGCTACCTGGGTTATTCAAGATTTTGCCCATAGCATCCCTAAATATTGCAACTGTTGTTGTGGATTGCAATGAAGTCGAGCATGACTCATAGCAACCCTATGAACAAAAGACCTGAAGACTTCCTATTTCTATCATCCTTTATCAAAGTTCATAGAGTTTCCAGAGGCATGTTGTTTAAGAAGTGGATGCTACTCCTGCGTCCAATATTGCAACTGGAGGTTTGAAATAGTTTTAA
>NW_006399773.1:6834095-6841226 GCF_000299155.1 Elephantulus edwardii
AAAGCATTTCCTTATTTCCTGACCATGGATACCAAGGGTTTAATTGTAGATCCAAGCAAGATGAAGCTGTTGACAGTTTCAATCTCCTCTTCATATATTATGACTCTGCCTATTGGTCCAGTGGTAAGAATCTTCATTTTCTTGATATTTGAATGCAATCCATACCAAAGACTGCATTCCTTGAACTTCTTGGGGAAAAAAAAACAAACTTCAAGTCCTCCTCACTTTTAGCAAGCAAGGCTGTGTCATCTTCATAACACGAGTTATTGATGAGTTCCCTTCCAATCCTGATGCCACATCTTCAATGCCAGGAAATTTAGAGGACAGCTGTCTGGCCAACAATTGGAAGAGGTCCATATTTGTTCCCATTCCCAAGAAAGGTGATCCAACTGAATGTGTAAATTATCAAATAATATCATTACTATCACATGCAAGCAAAATACTGAAGAAGATAATTAAAAAATGGTTAAACCAGTACATAGCTAAGAAATTACCAAAAGTTCAAGGAGGATTTAGACGAGATCATGGCACCAGGGATAGCATTGCTGATGTTAGATGGATCCTGGCTGAAAGTAAAAAATACAAGAATGAAGTTTATTTGTACTTTATTGACTATTTGAAGGCATTTGACTGTGTGAATCGTAGCAAGTTGTGGATGACATGTGAGAAGAATGGAATCACAGAGGACTTCATTGTGCTCTTACAGAAACTGTACCTATATCAGGAGGCTCTGTGAAAACTACATCATTTAAAATTGAGAAGGGAGTGTGTCAGGGTTGTATTCTCTCTATATACCTACTCAATTTGTAAGGCTATTAATCTTAGCAGGATAAATTATAAAAACAGTCTTAATCAAAAGAAAGGTTGATTTACCCATTTAAAACTGTCACCTTGAACTACTTTAAAGCATATCTGAACGTTTTCAAGATGTTATCTAGATGCAAATGACTCATAGTGACCCTATGAACAAGAGATCTGACACTTGCCCTATTCTGCACCAACCACCCTTATCATCCCTGACAGGTAAGCCCATTGCTGTAATCACTATAGCACTCCATTTCACTAAAGGTTGTCCTCTTTGCTGACTCTCCGCATTTCCAAGAAGGATGTACATTTCTGAGAAATATTGTAGCCTAACAACATGCCCAAAGCATGCTAGATGAAGCTTTGCCATCTTTCCTCCAAACAGCATACTGGTTTCATGTTTTATAAGACATCTGTTTTTCAGCAGTCTGTGATATATTCAGCACTCTTTTTCAACATCACTACTTAAAGGCACTGATTTTTCTTCTGTTATCCTTCTTCTTTGTACAGCTCTCAGAAAAATAGCAGGTGATTGGAAAACCATGACTGGAATCAGCAACACCTTAGCCTTTAAAATGGCATCATTACTCTTCAGAGCTTTGGATATGTCCCTGTCAGCAGACTTTCCTAGTGATAAATGTCTCCTGATTGCCTGAGTCTGGCACCAAGGGTCTTGCCTGTGTAGGCTTATATATTCCCAAGGTGAATTGTGCTTTCACATTTAAAAATTAAACACACTGCCATAAGTTGACTCCAATTTCAAGAGAAGAGACCTCACACATTGCTCTAGTAGAGCAGCTAGTGGATGAAAACTGCTGACCCTCCAGGCAGTAAACCAGAGCTTCTTTCTTAGGTGGTGTTGACTTTGACTAGTTTGCCGCCTTTTTTTCTCATTGCCTTAACACATAGTTGTATTAATGGACCTGTACAGTCTTGCTGAAATTTGAAAATTAGCTCATTTCTGGGAGGAAGCAGTCAAATAGTTTTTTATTTCAATGAGTTTGTAAGAATTTAATTCAAAGATTTATATCAGCTTCTGTGTTTATGTCAAGGAAACAAAAAAAATCATCCTAGTACTAGTTATTGTTGTTAGGTATCATCTAGTCAAGTATGACCCACTCAGCAACCTTATGAACAGTAGATCTGAACTTGTCTCATCCTGTGCCATCCTCACAATTTCTGAGATGCTAGTGCCCACTGTGGCTGTCTCTGTGTCAATCGATTTGATGGTTTTTCTATCTTATGACAGCCCTCCACCTTCCACAGAGCCATATCCTTTTCCAAGGAATAGCCCCTCTTAGCAAACTGCTCAAATGTAAGATGAAGCTTTATCATCTTTGCCTTCAAAGAACACTCTGGTTGCACTTTCTCCAAGACATCGTTGATCTTTTACAGTGCATGGGATATTTGGCACCCATCTCCAAAACCACAGATCAAAGGCATAACTTCGTGTTGTTCTTATTTATTGTCCAGCTTTTGGATGCATAACAAGTACATGACCTCAATCAGACACACCTTAGTCCTCTATCTGACACTATTTACCCTTGCATAATTTGGAGAGGTCCCTGACTGCAGACTTCCAGTGCAATATGTCTTCTGATCTCCTGAGTGCTGGTACCAAGGGTGTTGACTGTGGATTCAAGTAAGATTAGATCATTGACAACTTCAGCCTTTTCTCTATCATAATGTAGTCTATTGATCCAGTTTTAAGAACATTTGTTTTCTTGAGATGCAATCTATAATGAAGGCTATATTCCTTGAAGCAAGTGCTTCAAGTCCAAGCAGGGTTGCATCATCTGCTTAACACAATTTTGTGAGTCTACCTCCAACCCTGATGTCACCTTCATTTTCAAATAGTTCAGCTTCTCAAATAATTTTCTCAGCATACAAACTGAATAGGTATGGAGAGTATACAATATTGATGCACTCCTTTCTAAACTGTGTCGTGTCCCTTGTTAGTTCAACAGCCTCTTGGTCTAAATATTGGTTTTACAAAAGTACAATTAAGTGTTTTGAGATTCCCTTTCTTTCAAGATTAATCATAATTTGTTGTGGTCAATACAATCAAATGTCTTTACACAGTCAACAACCTACAAATAGACATTTTTCTGGTACTCTTTACTTTCAGCCAGGATCCCTTTTCCATCCACAAATGATATCCCTGGTGCCACAGCTGCTTCTAAATCCTACTTAAAATTCTGGCATTTTCCTATCTATTTACTAACAGTTTTTGAATGATCTTAAGCAGTGATTTTTTGCTTCTACATGATATTAATGATATTATTCAACAATTTCTACATTCCCTTGGTTCCCCTTTATTAAGAATAGGAATTAACATGGATCTCTTCCAGTCAGTTGGTCAGACAGCTGTCCTCCAAATTCCCAGACATAAACTGTGAGCACATTCAGGTTTCATTTGTTAATTAAATCAGTATCCTGTCAATTCCTGGAGCCTTATTTTTTAACAGTGATACATCTACAAGTAACAGACTCAACCTACCAATATGTTCATAATATGTGAGACAAATCTTTATCATCTTTACTTTGGTAGTTAGTTTTAAAGATGATAGTTTTATCATCTTTACCTTGACAGGAAGAGATAATTATTTTTTCCATTCTCAAAATAGGGTTCTGACAGAATGTGGATATTTAAAAACAACATCATTTATATCAGACACAGGTAAACTATTGCTGAAGATTATTTAAAGAAGACAACCCAGCTACTATAGTGCATTGACAGAAAACTTAGAAATTCAAGGTGGATTCTAAAGACCCTGTGGCACAAAGGAAACCTTTACTGGAGTCTGAAGGACGTTGATTGAAAGTAGAGAATACCAGAATTATGTTTATTTGTGTCTTATTGACTATGTAACAGCATTTGACTGTGTGTATCATAATTATGGCTAACATTGAGAAGAATGGGAATCACATAATGCTTAATACTAGGGAGCTCTGGTAGCCGTAGTGGTGAGAAACTCCCATGTGATCCCAAAGGCATTCAGCTCAAATCCAACAGTACCTCTGCAGGGGAATGATGGGCCATCTCCTCTTGTATGATTCACTGCCTCTGAAAACCTAATACATGGTGAGCTATGGGTCAGTTTTGACTCGATGGCACAAAACAACAGGACTCATGTAAATCCTATGCCTAGTCCAAGAAGCTGTTGTCCAGATAGAACAAGGGAATGCTGCTTAAAATCAGGAAAAGTGTGATTTAGGGTTGTAATCTTTCTCTAACTCTTCAATCTGTGTTCTGAACAAATTATTGAAAAAGTGGGACTGTATGTTGAAGAATGTGGCATCTAAATTAGAGGAAAACTTATTAACAACCTGTGTTGTACAGGTGATACAGCCTGGCTTGCTGAAATTGACGAGGATTTAAAGCACTTAAAACAGAAGATCAAAGATTATACCCATCGATGTGAACCATATCTCAACATAAAGCAGACAAAACTCTTGCCACTAAACTAAGAGGCAACTTTGTGATGGACAGAGAAGAGATGGCAGTTGTCACAGATTTAATTTTACTTGAATCTATAATCAATACCAATGATCAGCAGTGAAGACATCAAAAGATATGTTGCAGTTTGGCACTTTCTCAAAAAGCTGAACATAGAAATTTCATATGACCCAGCTAGCCCACCAGTTGGAATATACCCCAGGAAAATGGAGAACTTAAGATTCCACACAATGGAATACTATGAAGCACACAGGAGCAACGGTTGAGAGGGACTGGATAGCATTATGCTGAGTGAACTAGCTCAGTCCCACAAGGACAAATATTGTATAAAACTATTCTTGTAGAACTAGTGTAAAGATCTAGGGGTGGGGGAAGGTGGAAGAAGAGGGATGAGGATATATGGGGGGGGGGTTAATCATGGGGTTTTAAAATGCCATGGGTGGTGGGGTGAGGGAAATTAAAAGAATCTTTTAAATTAAAAGAAAAACTGTTCTGGAAAACAGTTTATTCTAATTTTATAAATGTTGTTGTTGTTGTTTGATGCTGTCGAGTCATAGATGACTCATAGTGACCCTATGAACGAACGGCCTGAGCACTGTTCGTACATAGAGTTTCCGGAGGCAAGCCATTTCAGAAGTGGATGCCACTCGAAAGTCTACGGTCAAGGGGTTCTCCAAATTTTAAAGAGCAAGAACATCAGTTTAAAGCCTGCAGTGTCCCTAATTAAAGCTGTGGCCTTTTAGATTACTTGCTATGCATGTGAAAGCTGGACAGGGAAAAAAGGATGCCAGGAAAAGAATTGAGATCTTTGAGTCGTGGAAGTATTCAAGAACAGTACTTAATATCCCATGGACTGCCAAAAGAACAGTCTGTCTTGAAGGAAGTAAAACCACAGTTTTCCTTTGATTCAAGACTGGTGAAACTTTATCTCACATACATTGAACTTATTTTCAGGAGGGGATCAGTTCTTGATAGGGACAAGTGGGAAAAGTGAAGAATCAGAGACAGAGAAGACGACCTGCAACTAGATGGGTTGACACAATGACTGTAACAGTGGACTTGAGTGTACCAGAGATAGTGAGAATGAAATAGGATAGGGTAAGGGTCAGATCTGTTATTCATACAGATGTAGGGGACTAGATGACACTTAACAACAGCAACAGCAATTTTAGAAAACTTTAAAAGGAAGACATATACATATGACCCAACAAATGAAATGGGCTATAATACTAAAAGAAAGAGCCTTCCTAGAGCAGTCCATAGAGATTTTGGTTGCTAATCCAGAGGTCTTGATTTTCAGGAATTTGAATCCATCAACTGCTCTAAGGGACAAAAATGAGTAACCATGCATTCTAATATTAGCCTCAGAAACCCACTGCAGAGACGTCAAGAATCAGCTCTAAATAGACAGCACTGAGTAAGTTTTCAGATGGTTTTAAATAAAAAAGAATCTTTCCTTTTACATTTTTCTTGGATGTGTTATACTGAAGAATGTTTGAATGATAGTAAGAATGAAATGAATAAAATTTAAGTAATAGACTTCAAGTAATAGAAATTGAGAAAAAGATGATGAGAGAAATGATAGATTACCAAAGGGTAAATTTTCCATCCTTGAAAATAGCTGTGTAGAATTGGCTAATAACTGTGTCTAACTCTGAGAAGCATGGGTATCCCAGAACACTTGATTGTACTTATGCAAGATCTATACTTGGACAAGAAGGCAGTCATCAGAAAAGAGCAAGGAAACACTGTGTGGTTCAAAATCAGGACAGGTGTACGTGGCATCAGAACTGGAGGAAGATTCATCAACAACCTGCATCATGCTGATAGATACACAACATTGATTGCTGTAACTGAGGAGGACCTGAGACATTTGCTACAGAAGGTCAAGGCCTGTAAACTTCAATATAGATTGAAGCTCACATCAAGAAAATATTTTCACCACTCGGACACTTGGCAGCATCATCATAGAGGGCAAAGAAATTGAAATTGTTAACAGCTTCAGTTTACTTGGCTCTATAACCAACACTCTTGTTACCAGCAGCCAGGAAATCAAAAGATAAATTGAACTGGGAAAATCTGCTGTCAAGAACCTCTCCAGAGCACTGACGAGCGATGATGTCATTCTGGAAACTAAGGTGCACCTGATCCAGGTCATAGTCTTTTCAATTACATGCTATATATTAGAAAGCTTGACAATAACTCAGAATGATAGAAAGAGAATTGATAGCTTTGAGCTGTGGTGCTGGAGAAGATTATTGAATATCCCATGGACTCCTAGCAAAACAAAGAAGTTATTCCAGGAGAGGATGATATCAGGCTGCTCCTTGAAGGCAAGGATTCTGAAGTTTCGTCTGCCGTATTTTGGACATGTTTTCAGGAGAGATCATTCCTTGGAGAGGGGCATCACTCTTGCATTACAGTGTAAGAGAGGAAGACCCTGGATGTGATGGATTGACTCAGTTACTGGGATAATGGAAGTACATGTATTAGAGACAAAAAGTTTGGCTCAGGATAGAGAAGGTTTGAGAGCTGTTGCAGATAGGGTCACTTTCTCTGACTCTCTCTCATTACAATGGAGTCAGTTTCAAATCACAGCTGAACTAAACTTCCAGTGCATTTTTAGAAGGTGTAAATCAAATAAGAGGAGAATACTCTTCTTTCTCCTGAGAACAGATGGTGAATTTGAACTGCCAGAGAAGTGAAGTCTTCAGGTTTGCAGGGCATCTTTCTACAGGCTATGCCAGCAGAGATATCTTTCTTTACTTCATTGATGTGTTGTTTCCTTTTATTCTGTCTTCATTTTTTTATTAATTGTTCCAGGTGTTTTTTTTTACTTTATTTTCTATTTGTTGTTATTGTTGTTA
>NW_006399773.1:6841326-6842932 GCF_000299155.1 Elephantulus edwardii
AAATTAAAACTGTTAACTGTCTCAATCTCTTCACCATCCATGCTGATGCTGCCAATTGGCCCAGTGGTGAGAATGTTTGTTTTCTTGACGTTGAGCTTCAGTTCATATAGGCGGCTGTAGTCCTTGATTTTCTGCAGCAAGCACTTCAGGTCCTCCTCAGTTTCAGCAAGGAGGGTTGTGTCATCTGCATAACGCAGGTTGTTGTTGATTCTTCCACCAATCCTGATGCCACATTCCTCTTTATATAGCCCAGCGCCTTGGATGATCTGTTCTGCATACAGATTGAAAAGGTATGGAGACGGCATACACCCCTGACGAACCCCTTTCTTGATTTTGAACCATCCAGTGTCTCCTTGCTCTGTTCCGACAACTGCCCCTTGGTCCAAGTATAGGTTTCACATTAACACAATCAGATGTTCTGGGATTCCCATTCTTCTCAGAGTCAGCCACAGCTGCTTGTGATACACACAGTCAAAATCTTTTGCATAGTCTTCTATAGAAATTCAATTGATATTTTTCATTTTATTTGTAACCTTTCTAAATTTATGTTTTAGTTCTTTCATTTTTCTAATAGATTATTATAGATTTCTCTTCTTGCATGAGTCTTTCCTCAGAAAAGAAACAAATAGCTTTGTTTCTTCTGTTTGGAATTTTTGAAAACCTAATTCTTTGGTTTTTGTTATTGAAAACTGTGATTATCAATGCTATTTTGAATAGTATTGATGAGAAGAAGCATTTTTGTCTTTTTGCGATAATAGTGGTAAGGAAAGCGTTATCTTTATTCATTAATTATGATGTCTGTGAAGTTTTCATACATGTCCTCTTTTCAATTTTTGAAAGATCATTTCTTGTTATGTTATGGATTGAATTGTTTCTTTAAGACTATGTGTCATAAATCCAAGCCCTCTGTCTTTGGATATTTTCCCACTTGGGAGTAAGGTTTCTTTGTTTTATGTTAACTAGACAAGATTATTGTAAAGCGTGTCTTAAATAAATATTTTTAGGACATAAAAATGATTAAACAAAAGGTCTAGAGAAGAAGAGATGGAGGAAGAGGAATAACAAGGCACATAGAGAACAGTTAGGAGCAGAAGCTCACAAGAGACAAGGATGTTACTAAAGAGCTATTGGCGGGGCTAAACACCTAGTGCTGGAGTCCTAACTTTGGACTTCAAACCTCCTAAGAAGAAGTCTAAATTCAGGATCCTAATATTAAGAGGATCCTTTTTATTTATTTATTTGCTTTTTTGGTGGCTTGATTCCTAGGAAATCACAGCAACTCCTTGGCTGTTTGAATCCACCAGTAACTCCACAAGTGGAATATATGCAATCTCTACCCTCCCAAAACTCATTGACAGTTTTTAGTCAGTTCTCAAGAGCAATGAGTGAGTGAGGTGCCTAAACTATAAGCAAATATTATATGTTGTTTGTTGTTGTTATGTGCCGTCGAGTCGCCTGCGACTCATAGCGACTCTATGTACAACAGCCCTAAACTCTGCTCTGTCCTGTGCCAGTCGCACTGTCTCTGATACTCCCATCCCAATTATCCCAGTCACTGAATCAATCCACCTCATAGAGGGCCTTCCTCTCCTGTGCTGTCCCTCCA
>NW_006399773.1:6843032-6845122 GCF_000299155.1 Elephantulus edwardii
GGTTTCTAGGACTTATTTTTCACCAATGCCTTCATTGCAGCTTGAACTTCTTCCTTCATTAACATTGGCTTTTGATTATATAGTACTTCTTGAAATATTTCCGTGTCAGCTAATTTTTGGGGGGATATAAAGAGTACTCCTTCTATTTTCTTCCCCCTCCAGTACTTTATTTTTCTTTTATATTGATTTGCATACAAAATTCATATACATTATATATCTCTCAGATGCATTGTGTTTCACACATTCCTACATTCACATTGTGTTTCCAATGATCCCTTATGTACATTGTGTTTCTTAAAACTAATCATCATTGATCTATACCTACTATTACTCTGTCCTTGCAGGTCCCAACTGGATCTTTTCTGACTCCTTCACCTCCTAACTTCCCTTACCGTACTCTTTTATCATAGTGATTTCATCCTCTCCCCACCCTTTGCCTCTTTGCCCTCTTCGCTTCCACTTTTGAACTTTTATTCATATCTTCCTAGTTATCCTTCTATTATTACAAGGGTCTTTCACAGTATTTGCCCTTATACTGACTTAGTTCACTCAGCATAATGCTATGTAGATCCTCCTATGATGTATAGTATTTCAAAAAACCATTGCTCCTTAGTTCTGCATAATATTTCATTTTGTACATAATGTACATAATTTCTAAATCCATTCATTTGTTGATGGACATTTGAGCTCTTCCCATTTTCTTGCTATTATGAGTAACACTTATATGAACTTAGGTGTACAATTCTTCATTTGCATCTCAGTTCTATTTTCCTAGGAATATATTCCCAGCAATACAATAGTTGAGCCATATTTGATTTCTATGTTCAACTTTTTGAAGAAACACCAAACTGCCTTCCAAAGTGAGAGTTCTAATCTCTCCACATTCTCACCAACATTTTTTACTTCCATCCTGTTAAACTTTGCTGCTACTACTACTGGGACGAGATTGAACATCATTGTGGGTTTTATTTGCATTTCTCTTATTGCAAGCAATTTTGAATATTTTCTTTTCATGAGTCTGTTGACCATCTGAATGTCTTCCGTATTATTTTGATGCTACCTGGGTTATTCAAGATTTTGCCCATAGCATCCCTAAATATTGCAACTGTTGTTGTGGATTGCAATGAAGTCGAGCATGACTCATAGCAACCCTATGAACAAAAGACCTGAAGACTTCCTATTTCTATCATCCTTTATCAAAGGTCATAGAGTTTCCAGAGGCATGTTGTTTAAGAAGTGGATGCTACTCCTGCGTCCAATATTGCAACTGGAGGTTTGAAATAGTTTTAAATTCTTTTAACTTGAGAAATGTTAAGTGAACAAGAAATAATATTACTAAAACAAATTGTTTTGTGGACAGAGCATATAAAAATTTTCTGCAACCCTGCAGTTTCTTGATGGTATTTGCCTAAAAGTTGGCTTTTTTTAGCCAATAGTTAACCCCTCTGGTCTCCAGCCACTTTAAATGCAAACACATGGTCTTGAAAATCATGAACTTGCTAATCATCAAGAACTGAAGCAGCAATAGAAAGAGAACATTTTCTATACTAGAGGGTGTGTGAAATCACCAGCACAAGAGTCACAAGTAACTAAGTTTAAGCGTCCTGCTACATCTGGCCTGGCCCATTCCTCACCAATTTCTACAAAAACAAAGCAAAACAAAACAAAAAAATAAAAAAACAAACAACAAAAACAAACAAAAAAACACACAAAAAAAACCCCACAAACCCAAAACCCCCAGAATGCATACCTATGATCACATGAATCATTCCCCCTGAGGGGTTTGAGTACCTGGAGGACCTTTTAGCAAATCTTTGAAGCCACAGATAGAGTTGTTAATAGAAAGTATGGACTTACACACTTGGTTAAGCATTTCGAAGTACACTGACCCAAGACTTCTAATAAATAGTCTGCTATTAATCTTCTTCTTGCTGTTCACTGTTGCTGAGTTGAATATGATTCATAACTCCACTTTGAACTGAATATCTGAACCCTGTTCTATCCTGTACCATTATCACAAAAGTTCATTGCAGCAGTTACTCTGTCAATACACCTGTTTAAGGGTCTGCCTCAAATTTGCCAACCCTCCA
>NW_006399773.1:6853872-6899026 GCF_000299155.1 Elephantulus edwardii
TGTGCTGTCCCTCCACCCTCCAAAGCATGATGTCCCTCTCCAAGAACTGATCGCATCTTGCAACCTGTCCAAAGTATGTTAGACGAAGCTTCAGAATCTTGCCTCCAAGGAATAGCCTGGCTTCACCTTCTCTAGGATGAATTTGTTTGTTCTCCTGGTAGTCCGTAGTATATTCAATACTTTTCTCCAGCATCACGGCTCAAAGTCATCAACTCTTCTAGTATCATTCCCTAGCCATTGTCCAGCTCTCTGATGCACAGCAAGTGATTGCAAATATCATGTCCTGTATCAGGTGCACCATAGTCTCCAGACTGACATTGCCCTTCAGTACTTTGGAGAGGTCTCTGACAGCAGACTATCCCAATGCAAATCATCTTTTAATTTTCTGGGTGCTGGTACCAAGAGTGTTGTTTGTAGAGCAAAGCAAACTGAAGCAGTCAACAGTCTCAATCTCTTCACCATCTATCATGATGCTGCCAATAAGCCTAGTGTTTAGCTATTATTAATCTACTGATTATTACAATTTCTAAACTTTTAAATTCTGTTGAATATTTTTTCCCAAAGATGTTAGTTTTATGCTTTTACTTTCAAGATTTTATCATATTTAGTATTGGTGGTGGTAATCTACAGCTGACCCTCCAGTAAGTTTTCAGAAGCAGTTAATCCCATGCGAGGATATAGCGCATCTTTTTCTTATGGAGCAGCTGATGGATTTGAACAACGTGCCTTCAGGGTTGCAATGCAGCACTTACAATTGTAAGACTTATTTCTTGTAGATTTTATGATGTTTGATGGTGAACTGCCTATTGAAGTTTGTATCTTTGAGATTTCTCTGAAATTTGAGTTATTTACATTTCATATATCATTCATTTTTTAGAAATGATATTTCAACTTTTAAAATACTATATAAATATATCATTCTGAGTTTATTCTGATTTGTAGCTGTAAAATATATGTCAAATTAAAAATCTTCTACAGGATTTTCATGGCTATGTACTCTCAAAAGGAAACTGGTAATGCCGTGTATAGGATATCATGCTGCAAACCCAAAGACAAGCAGTTTGAATTCACCAGGTGCTTTGAAGGAGAAAGATTAGCAGTCTCCTCCTGTGTGAAGGACAGACTCTGAAAACCCATAGAAGAGTCAGCTGTAAGTTGATTCGGACTCCATAGCAAGAAATTAGTGAGTGAGTGATAGATATGACTGCACAAGCAGACCGCCAGAGCTTACCCAAGCACTTCACCGTTATTTGTTCCACCCAGGGACTTATTTTGATAATGTAGGTATTATGAAATCATAAAATACATTTCAATAAAGGCCAGTGTATGGCTTTGGGTTTCCAGTATATTTGTCCCTTTCTACCTCATACAGAATTGAGACCAATAAGTGTTTTTGATGTCTTCATTAACAAGATAATTTTTAAAAATCTTTCATTAATTGTGAGTCCTTTGGTGTCACAAAAAAAGTGCTCACCTACATGCATCAAGACTGGTGGTTCAAGCCCACTTCAAGGTGATTTGGAAGACTAACCTAATGACCTATTTCAAAAGGGTTACAGAAATGAAAACACTGCAAAACAATTCTACTCCACAGGCATGGATTTGTTATGAATCATAATTGGATGGAAGTTAACAACAAACATTCAAAAGCAATATCCTTTGATGTCCTCATGTAACATAGATTTCTCCTTCTTCATCGTGTGTTGGCCCCGGGACTTAGTTCCTGGCCCTGCAGTCTTCAAATCATCTTCAAAGGAGAAGCTCAAGGTCTTCAGTATTTAGAACACACCCTAGGGTGAATCCTCACGATGGAAAAAAAACAAAAGAAAAAGTTTTGGTTCTTATTTTACTGCCTGATTCTACATGTGTTGGATGAATTTAGACCTTAACGTTTTTATCAATTAAGCAACAGAATTTATTATGAGTTCGCGACTTTGTTCATTTTTCTAGGAATCATTTGATTCAATGGATCAAATACCATGAATTATCTAATGTCAAGCCAGGATTTTAATACAGTGAATATACAAAAAACAAGATACAGTATTTAATATCAGCACAGAAAGAAAATCTTGTATTTTACCTACTATCTATTTTTCATATTATCATATATGTTTTCTTTCAAGAAGATTTTTATTTTTCTCATAATAATTTAGGCTTGGCATGATAACATTTCAAAATTTGACTCTATTTGCCTAAGTAATTTATATCCACAAAAGGTTTTTTAAAAATATTTCAATAACTTAGCAATATTTACATTTAGACATCACTTAAGACTATATTTTCTATGTATTATTTGAGTGAGAATAACTTTCTCAAATGAACTTTCGTTTCCTAGCTGAAACATTTGGGAAGCACTTAAGATTTAGGGAGGTTCTTTATCATTTTTAAAAAATTCCTTTTTATTTTATCCTTAAATTCACTCTATTTCTGTTAAACCAGGATATTGCTCAATACAAAATTCTTTATTCAGAAGTGATAAGATATATATTAGTTGAAGTGTTCATTTTAGTTGTTTTTGTTAATTGATATGTATTATCAAGTAGATTGTGACTCACAAAATGCTATGAACAACAGACCTGAGCAACTGTGCCCTATTCTATATCATCCTTATGATCTCTGATACGCTTGTACCCATTGTTCCAGTCTCTCCACCAATTCATCTCTTTGGAAGTTTTCCTCTCTTTCTCTGATCACCTTTCCCAGCATGAGGTCTTTTGCCAAGGACTGGCCCCTACTAAAAACACGCACAAAATATGTAAGATATAAGTTTCACCATCTTTGCCTGTAAGGAACACTGTGGTTAGACTTTCTTCAAGATAGAGACAGACTTGTTTATTCCTTTTGACAGGCCATGGGATATTCAGCACAGTCTACAACACCACAATTCAAAGGTAGAGATTCTTCTATCATTGTAAAATGAAAAGATGAGGGAAAATGGGGTTGTTTTCATAGTTAAAAAAACATTTCTAGATCCATCTTGAAATATAAACTTGTGAGTGATTGGATAATATCCATACACAAACAAAGATGACATGTTAATACCACTAGTACTCAAATATATGCACCAAAAAACATAGCCAGGGCGAGGAAATAGATGACTTCTACCAACTTTTGCAATCAGAAATCAACTGAACATGTAATCAAGATGTTGTTGTTGTTATGTGTCGTCAAGTCGTTTGCGACTCATAGAGACCCTACGTACCACAGCCCTAAACCCTGCTCTATCCTATGCCAATCACACATTACCCCAGTCACTGAATCAATCCACTTCATAGAGGGTCTTCCCCTCTTGCGCTGGCCGTCCATCCTCCCAAGCATGATGTCCCTCTCCAAGGACCTGTCCCTCCTTACAGCATGTCCGAAGTATGTCAGATGAAGCCCCAGAATCCTTGCCTCCAAGAAGCAGCCTGGTTTAACCCTCTCCAGGCTGTATCTGTTTGTTTTCTTGGCAGTCCATGGTACATTCAATACTCTTCTCCAACACCACAGCTCAAAGGCATCAATTCTCCTTCTATCCTCCCTAGTCATTGTCCAACTCTCTGATGCATAACAAGTGATTACAAAAACCATAGTATGTATCAGACACTTTATTAATAATGAGTGACTAGCCAGGATGCAAAAGTTGGGAAGATTAGTAGTCAGAATACATGAACTTGGTGACAGAAATGAGGTTGGAGACAAAATGATAGCGTTCTGTACAAGCAATGACATATTCATTGAAATTCATTTTATGAGAAGCATAAACAGTGAGTACACAGATGGACTTCATCTGATGGTCTACACAAAAGTCATATTATCTACGTCTGTGGAAGAAATCACTGGAGAAGCTCAATATCAGCTGTGGAAACTTGGCCAGGTGCTGATTGTGGAACAGACCATCAACTACTCAAGTACAAATAAACTGAAGCTAAAGAAAATAAAATACACAAGAACCAAAATTTGATGTCAAGTCTATCCCACTGGAATTTAAAGAGCATCTCAGAACAAAAGTAGAGGCCTTGAACGTTAATGAGCAGAGACCAGATGAATTGTGGGAGGATATCAAGAATATTATTCGTGAAGAATGCAAAAAAAAAAAAGTCACTGCAAAGACAGAGGAGAAAGAAAAGACCAAAATGAATGTCAAAAGAGATTGCAAATATTGTGTAGAACACCAAGAGACCAAAGCAAAGGAAAGAAATCACTAAGTTAAGGAGCTGATCAGACTCTGTCAAAGGGCAGCTTGGGAAGATAAAGCAAAGTATTACAATGAAGTGTACAAATAGCTGGAGTTTGAAAATCAAAGTAACAAACTCACTCAGCATTTCTTAAACTTACGGAAATAAAGAACAAGTCTAAGGCTTGCGTTACAATATTTAAGGATGCCAAAGGCAGATGGTTGAATTAACCAAGAAGCATCAAAAGAAGATGGAAGAAATGCACATAAGCACTATATCAAAAAGAATTGGCTGACACAGAAGAATTTCATGAAACTATATGATCAAGAGGCAATGGTAACAAAGGAAGAAGTTCAAGTTGCTCTGAAGGAATTGGCAAAAAAGAAGGACCCAGGAATTGATAGCGTGCCAATTGACATATTTCAGCAAACAGTTGCTGCCCTGGATGCACTCACCAAGTTGTGCCAAGAAATCTGGAGAACAGCTACCAGGGCAACAGACTGGTTTTTGTTTGTTGTTATGTGCCTTCAAATCGCTGCGACTCTTTGCCACCCTATGTACAACAAACTTAACTCTGCTCTGTCCTGTGCTAATCGCACTGTCTGACACTCCTATCCTGATTATCCCAGTCACTGAATCAATCCACCTCATAGAGGGGCATGCTCTTCACAATTACTTGCTATGCATCAGAAAGCTAGACAATAGCTAAGGTTGATAGAAGAACTGATGTCTTTGAATTGTGGTGCTGGAGAAGAGTGTTGATCATTCCATGTGCTGCTAGGAGAACAGATCTGTCCTGGAGAGGGTGAAATCAGATTGCTCTCTGGAAAAAAAGCATTTTGGAGCTCTGTCTTACATACTTTGGGTATGTTGCCAGGAGGAACCAATTCTTTGGAAGACAGCATAGGAGAGGATGACTTAGAATGAGATGGACTGACTCAGTGACTAAAAATTATTTTAGGTCTGTTGGAGACAATGAGATTAGCTGAGGATAGGGCAGGGTTCACGGCTAATATACATAGTGTCACTATGAATCACAGGCACATTAATGGTATATAACAACACCAACAACATCACAATGTTGCCTGTTTGTGTAGTGGTGAAGTTTTTTGGGTTTTGTATGCTGAGATATAATTCATATTGATGGCTGTAGTCTTACATCTTTCTTAGCAATCATTTCAAATCATCTTTCCTAATCACTTTTAATTACTCATGTACAAGTTCAAATTGGAGTTGAAGAAAACTAATCTGCAAGAACCAAAATATGGCTTTCAGTCTCTCCTTCCTGCATTTAAAAAGCATCTGAAAAATATATTTGAACACTAATGATCGAAAATCATATGAATTATGGGATAACATCAAGAATATCCACGTGACTATAAGACAAAGGAGAAAGAAAAGTTCAAAATGGTTGCCACTTTGAATAGTAAACTTTTAATTTGCTTTCATTATCTTCTAAAGGTGAAGTAAAGATTTTCTTCTTTGAATGTAATTATATTAGAACTGATTTTTTTAGCACTTAACAGGTCGGTAACAATAACGTACATCATTTGAAACTAACTGCCGCTCTGTGGGAGAAAGATGGGTTTGAAAACCATATGAGTAGATTTCTTTCAAGGGATACTAAGAGAATTTCATATAAATGCCCATAACTGAAGTGAAATATGAACTAGAGATTAGCTCATGCCAATCTAAGTGATCTATAGCATTACTGTATGGGAGGGTAGATGCTAAATGTGGATGTAGTGTATTTCGATCATATGAAGGCACAAGAGTTAAGAATATTTCTATAAGGTCAGCCATTACGTTTACCTCATAGGCTCAAAACATTAACTTTTAGTGTACCTTTATATCACATTGACTGTAGGTTTCTGCAAAATAGTCTGTTTTTCAATAGCATAATAATATTAGATAATATTACAAATTCCTACCCTGTCTCATTAAAATCAAGTAGATTCAAACTCATAAGTGAGTTTCCAAGCATTGGAGAAGATAAAACATCTTCTGTGTAAAAGTTGGTGGATTCAAAAAGCCAAAGAAGCATGCATGGCTTTTGGGTTAGTAGCACAATTCTCTAAGAACTATGCCATCACAATTCCCTTTATAACAATTTAGACATTAACTAATACCTATGTGCATACGTGAAGATATGAGATGTTGTTAAGTAGACTTGGTTAACAGAAACTATCCACATAAGAGGAGATAATTCAAAATAAACGTCTTTAAAAACTGCAAAGACGTTTATAAAACCATAACAGATAACTTTTAAAATGTGTAATTTTCTATATATTTGCTTAAGGCAGAAAAGAAATATTATGCTCTCTTTAACCAATTACATAATAAATAAGAACGAGGTTTGTTCTAAATCTTTACCTTTTTCTCTTTTCATTCACCACACTGCCTTAATATGTTAATCAGACTTAAACAATTGAAGGATCAAAATTTTGTTTGTATGAAAACATTAGGTGATTTTCTTTTGAAAAAATCAGCAGCTTTTCTTAATTATTATTATATTCCGCAAATACAATCTATATTTGAAGGTTGAAAAATTGAAGTCAATTAGTAAAAGAGGTTGAAAAATTTAAACCAATTAGTGAAAAGCCCAGCATTTAATTTACCAGTGATACTATCACCAAACATATATAAATTATATGCTATGTCATTTATAATATTACGCTTAACATATATATTTTCAGTATTAACAATTTTGCTAATTTAAAAGTCACACCTTCACCATGCAGCTTTTTTTTTATGGAATCCACTCTCATTACTAGTCACAGTTTTGCCAAGTAAGCTTCAGGGGGAAGTAATTAAATTTAATAGAAGCCACCTTCATTTTGAATCTGCTGTCAATTTAAAGCCATGGGGAAAGGTAATTACATTTAATAGACACAATGGTTTCTAGACGAAGATGTACGGTATGTGACGTTAATCATTAGCCCAACAGTCGGAAAAGTAAAAACTCACTTAGAACAAACTCCCTGCAAGTAAACTAGGCTCCTTCCTTATTTTTTATTCTCCTTTTCTAACTTATTAGACCAAAAATTGGTGCTCATTTGCCTGTTAAATACTATATTGCGATTTTACCCAATAGATTCAGTTCATTGATTTCAAGCAAAGAAATGAAGGAAGATAGTATTTTTGAATCACATTTCAATATTACTAACTCTTATGGAAGTATATGTTGATAATATACTTTTTAAAATATTCCTGAGTTTAATAACTTCTTCCTCTTTTCTAATTGATGAGACTGAAGTAATAAGTATTGCTCTTTAAAGTCATTCTTGTATTATTTCATAATGCTGTGATTTATGTAAATCGAAGATGTTTATTAAGTTTCAGTATATAGGAGTTTTAAATCAATGAAAGATCATAATAAATAGGAAAGAGAACATTCCTTTTTTGGTAAACACATCTGCAAGCCTGACTGCATTTCACTAAGCATTTTATAGGTTCATTATGCCATTTGGCTCACATTGAAGTCACCTTAGAATTAATTTTACTTTTTCTCCTTTTGGCACATGAATAATTTTTGGCTTTTATTTAAACATTTGAATTTAAATACACTTTTGAAATCAGATTTGAGCAATAAATTAGTATACTCAGAAAGGGGAGGGGGCAACCCAAGACCAAAAATCAAAGCCAAATGCTACACTAAAGCTCATTGCTATTATGGTGGAACAGACTCACAAAATGAGCCTCCACTGGGTTTTCAGAGACTGTATGTCACACAGAAAAACATTGTACAACTTTCTAGGGAGGAGCAGCTGATGGATTTGAATTGTCACCCTTTCGATTGACAGCCAATATCCTTAACCACTAGGAGACAAGAGGTTCCAAGTTCATGTACAGTTCTCATTAAATCCAAAGGAATTTCCCAAGTTGATAAAATTATGCCAGTAATATATAATTGTTAAAAAAATTAACATTGCTTTTGGAATTACTAAATTACTAATTCTTTCGTCCTTTATAGTGCCTTGTACACATTCAGATTTGCAGAGTCATACAAAGAAATAGGGAGGAAGAAAGCAATTATAAGAGGGAATGTGAGAATAGGTTTGAGGATTAAACAACTAAAATAAAATTGATCTTAATATTACTTTTTTCACTTTGATCTAAGCTGTCGTGTTGTTAGCTGATACTCTAGTGGGTTTTCAGGGGCTGTGATTCACACAGGAGGAGATGGCCCATCTTTCCCTTTAGAACAGCTGGTATATTCAAACAACACGCCTTTGTGTTGTCAGCAGTCAAATTTATTACGCACTGGCTAGCGAAGATGATCATTTTAAGGAAGATACAAAAGCCTTCTTTTATGGAGCTTAGATACTATGCAAAGTTTCATAATAAAATTTAAGAAACGATGGTTTACCTCTTTCATGATAAGAAATGAAACACCACAAAAGAGACCAGACATATTCTTCCCTCTTATTAAAGGGAGCCCCTGGACCATAGTCATACATCATCTCTCAGTCAAACAAAAGACAAGCCGGTAAGATAACATCTGGAAGAAAAGTAATACTCAAAAAATTATACAAAATAAAAAGTCAACTTTTCACAAAAACAGAGATGAGAACACAGAAAGAGAATAAGATGCATCTGTTGTGTTGGAGAAGAGCACTGAACATTCAATGGACAGCTAAGAAAACAAATAGTTATATCTTAGAGAGGGTGCAGTCAGAGTGCTCTTTGGAGGCAAGAATGAGGAGGCTTTACCTAACATACTTTGGATATATTAGAAGGAGGTGCTATTCCTTGGAGAGAGACTTGTTGTTGGGGAGAGTGGACGGTAGGTGAAGGAGAGAAAGACCCTCAGTCAGGTAGATTGACAAGGTGACTACTGCAGTGGGCTCTTGTGTGTCAGGAACTGTGAGGAGGGTACAGGACAGGACTGGTTTCAGATCTTTTGTTCATAGGGTCACTGTGAGTCATACTCGATGGCACCTAACAACAACCAAACAACAGCAATGATGTCAATATGAAGACCAAGATGTGTCTGATTCAGGTCATAATCTTTCCAATCACTTGCTATGCATTTGAGGACTGGACTGTGAATAAGGATGACAGAAGAACAATTGATGCCTTTGGAGTTGGAACAGAGCACTGAACATCCCATGGATGGCTAAAAGAAAAATTTAAGAAACCCACCTTCTTCTTGGAAAGGGTGCAGCTGAAGTGCACTTTGGAGGAAAGACTGATTAGACTTCACCTCACATACATTAGGCATGTTGCAAGGAGGGGTTATTTTTTGGATAAGGACATGATTCTTGGAAGGATGGAGGGTTGGTGCACAAGAGGAAGACCCTTGCCTAGGTGGATCGACCAGGTAACTGACACAATGGGTTCTTGTGTAACGGAAAGTGTGAGGATGACACAGCATAGAATGGGGTTCATATCTTTTGGTCATAGAATCACTAGGAGTAGCATTTGACTCAAGGGCAACTACAACATTAACACCAACATTTTTTATTTTCAGAAAAGAAAAAGAAAACAAACAAAATCAAAACCAAATCAAAAAACAAACTTTTCAATCATTACTATTCAGTCAGTTGCAACACATAATGACTCTTCAATGGGTTTCCAGATTTGGGAATCATAAAGGGAGGAAACTGCCCATCTTTTTACCTTCAAACTGCTGGTAGATTCTAACAGCCTGACTTTAATGACCTTAGTGTAGCAGTGAAACCTTCTATGAAAGAGGCTACCGAATCTTCTAAAAAGACACGCAGTATCTTTATGTAATAAAAGAACAGTTTAACTTCTAACACTTTGTGTAGAATATGTGCATTCAAGAGCTTATTACACATTTGCAAGTTAATTGTATGATTCAATATATTTAAATTACTTTAAATATATGACATAATATTTCTATTTAAACTAATTCTAGGAAAGATACCATGCTGGGTAAGATAGAGAGCAAGAGAGAAGGAGAAAGATTTTTTCACTATGAGATGAACTGGCACTCCAACTACTACAATAGACTAGAGTGAAAGAGATTCTAAGGATGATACAATGTTTAAATCTGTTCATTACAGTCCACTTGATAGCACCAAACAACATAAAAGAGGAAAATTATTTTGATAAAATTTAGTCCACAGTATAATCACAGTCATGTTTGAAGTTATGTTTTTTTAATCCCTTTTACTAGTAATTATTTTTAAATATTGACTGACTTAGAATAGTATTAAATATTGTTATAATTGGTGGAGCACTTGTCTGTCTATCTGCTGTACTGAGATAATTTGTGGGTTGCTGTAACACTAAAAGTTTGGCCACCAGTGTGTCAAATACCATAAGGGTTATCTATGGTGGACAGGTTTTAGTAGAGCTCTCAGAGTTGGACAATCACTAAGGAGGATAGAAAGAGAATTGATGCCTTTGAGCTGTGGTGCTGGAGAAGAGTATTGAATGTACCCTGGATTGCCAAGAGAACAAACAGATTCATACTGGAGAGGGTTAAACCAGGCTGCTCCTTGGAGGCAAGGATTCTGAGCCTTCATCTGACATACTTTGGATATGTTATAAGGAGGGAGAGGTCCTTGGAGAGGGACATCATGCTTGGGAGGTTGAAGGGACAGTGCAGAAGGGGAAGACCCTCTATGAGGTGGATTGATTCAGTGACTGGGGTAATCAGGATGGGTGTGTCAGAGACAGTGAGATTGGCATAGGATAGAGAAGGATTTAGGGCTGTTGTATATAGGGTCGCTATGAGTCGCAAGCAACTCGACGGCATATAACAACAACAACTGGAGGCAGGATTGACCATTCACTTCTTAACTAGCAGGCTGAAAAACCTATGAAGAGTAGAGGAACATAGATAGTTACAGTAACAGTGGTAGGGCCCAAACTAGAAGTCTGATGAAAGGAGTATCAATAATGTCAAACATCCTATAATAATTAGAATATGGAATGTATATAGCTTGAATGTTAGAACATTCTAGGCATTATAGAGATAAAGTAGATTAGCTTTTACCACTTCTAATCAGATAATCACAGAGATGATTTTTTTTTTTTAATCTGTGGCTCTCAGGCCTGTGTTTAGTTCTTGGTGAGTCTTCTAAGTGGTATAGCACTGCTCTGTCCATTTGGTGTACAGGGTTAACACGTGGTACATGGTTGCTGTGATGTTAAACACTGTGACACTGATGTGTCAAATATGATAATGGTTACCCTTGGTGGACAGAATTTGATGGAACTTTCTGATTAAAACAAGCTTGGAAGCAGGAGTGGCATCCACTTCTGAATAGCTTGTCTCCTCAAACTCAATGGACATGGAGAAACGATAAAAGTTACACAAATGTTCAAGTCTTTCTTTCATAAATTGCTGAGTCATCTACAACTCGATGGCACTTAACATCAACAACATACTATGATAGGAATGAGCAATTAGAATATGAGTATTGCATTTATAGCCAAAAAATCAATTTCAAGTTCTGTTTTGAAATACAATCTTGTGAGTAATAGAATATTATTCATATATATCTATCTCTATCTCTCTATCTCTATATCATCTATCTCTATCTCTATATATCTCTATATCTCTATATCTCTATCTCTATCTCTATCTCTATCTCTATCTCTATCTCTATCTCTATCTCTATCTATATATCTATATCTATATCTATATCTATATCTATATCTATATCTATATCTATACCTATATCTATCTATCTAATGTATATATATCTATATATAAGGAACACCTGTTAATAGCACTATTATTCAAATATATGCTCCATTCTAGAGTCAAAGAAGTATAAATTGAGCATTTTTACCAAATATTTCAGTCTGAAATTGATAGAACATGCAATAAAGATGTGTTTATGATAATTGGAGACTGAAATGCAAAAGTTGGAAACAATGAAGAAGTAATAGTTCTTGGAAAATATTGGTTTGGTGTTAAAAATGAGGCTGGAAAAAATGACCTAATTTTGTATTTTCAATGATTTGTTTATGACAAATAATTTTTTAAAACACACAAATGGCAACTTTACACACAGACCTCACCTGATGTGCTGCATATGAATCAAATTGACAACATCTGTTGAATACATTGTTGAAGAAACTCAGTATCAGCCATCAAAACAAGGCTAGGGCCTGAATGGAAAACAGACCATCAATTGTTCATTCTTTAGTTTATTGAAGCTTAAAAATAATTAAAGCAATTCTATCTGAGTAAAAAGTATGACCTTACTTCCTCCCTCCCCTACTTCAATTTAGAAACTATCTTAAAAACAGATTTGATCCCTTTGTGTAAAATAGCAAGGCAGTGTGGGAATGGCCAGTCTGACATTCTCTAATGGCACGAAGCGGAACTGTCTCTATCAATAGCATCCAGAGAACAAAACTAATTCCTATGAGATTAGACACTATCCCCGATGATCCATGACCTACTTTTACTAATTCCAACACCAAGCTTAACTGCTCTACAGGGTCCCAAATCTCCTGCAATAGCTACACAGAGCCACACTCATGACTATGAGATTTATTAGGGAAGTTAACAGGTTATAATCCAGGTTAGCAGCAGAATATAACCCCCTCAGTCCTGACAGCTTCTCAAGTACAGTCATAGGCCCTTTGACTTTCAGCCTCATAGCTAAGGTCAATATTATACATTACTCTTAGTTCTACCAATTACAGCATCTTCCCTCAGTCTTCCAGCAAGCTTGGGTTAAAGATCACTAATGTTGGTTCTGTGAGGCAACTATCACAAGCCAATTCTTAGCAGTTATGGCATCTTTGCTTCCATCCTCAAGCAAGCTTGGGTTGAAGATCTCTGTCAACAGCAATACACAATCTGTCAATTAGTCCAGGCATTTTTTTCTCAGTCAACAGCAAGGCATCTCTGGCAAAAGAACCCTTGGCCCGGAAGGACATGTGCTGATTCTCTGCTTTTTCTTCTTTCCTGGTATTGAGGTTCCCAGTTTCTGCCACTGGATCTGCTAAATTTTATGGTGAGAATAGCCAGTTCATTTGTGAGTAGACTAACACGTCTCATGAGGAATAAATGGCTTACACAGCAGTTGATCTAGGTGGGCCACTTAACCAAAGGGCAGCTGGACTAGGTTAAAGTGTTTCTCGGCTAGACAGAATTGAGGGAGATATTTAAAAATGGTCTAGGAAAGCCATTTTAAGCTACAAAAATCCACAGAAAAATGACATTGTACTTGAATTTTGAAGATCACACAAGTTGTGGAATGACGTAAGGACACCATCCATAAAGAAAACAAAAGGTTATTTAAAAGACAGGGAAAATAGAGACAAGACCAGACTCGATGTCAGAAGATACTCTGGAACTTACTTCTCTATGTAGACAAGCTAAAGCAACAGACAGAAATGATGATAACTGGTCTGAAAAGAATATTTCAAAGGGCAGCTCATGAAGACAAAACAATAATGGAATGTGCAAAGGTCTGGAGTTAGAAATCCAAAACTGAAGAACATCGTATTATACAGTGTACCTTTGTTTGAACATGGGTCTCATGGCCTATGGACACGTTCTGCTTGAGCACAATTAAGTGTTGTAGGAATCCTGTTGTGAGCAGTCTGTACTCCAACCTATGTCAAATTCTAAGGTTGGGCCAATAAAGAAAAGGACGCTTTCTTAAAATATTTTAGTGTTTAATTTCAAGTAGATGTTCAGACTCTTTCAATGTTTCTTCATGATGCTTAGTAGCCATGAAAACATGTACCGCTTAAAAGGCAAAAGGAAAAATAACCACTACATCCATAGAATTTCCAGATTTCTCACTAATTTTCAGGATTGATTACCAAACTCGAAGAATTTAAGCATTGCAGTCAATTGTTGGAATTTTTTATTTTGTAATTCTCCTGGAATTGACAGCAAGATCTTTGGGGCACTGCCATGCAGGTTTATAGATTGGATTTACATGGAAAGATAATTCTATTTCTTGTTCTCACACATAATACTTTGAGACGAAACATATATCCTTGCCCGACTTCCTTGAAAAAAGAGAATACAAGAAAAAGAAGCCACGTAAATGCTCCTATTCTATATGTTCATATACAACAATTAGGAGGAGTTTTGTATTTTTACAAATGAGTGTTTTATCTCGTTTCCCTTTCTTTTTTCCCTTTTTTGTACACTTTTTTCTAAAACCTTCATTATAGCTACAATTTAACAATTAAATTCTATAGTTCTTACTTTGGATAAAAATAGTGAATAATACACTTCGAAAAGACGAGTGTTAAGACAACATTTAATTTTATTATCTCATATAATCCTGCATATTAATTGTAATACTGGTATTAAGATGTTATTATAGGGAGTGCAGTTAAAAAGAAAACTATTGCTTCAGGATACCCTAAAATATCTCAGAAAAAATATATATTTTTTTATATTGACATTGTAAAACTTCTCATTTAACTCATCTCTTACACATTAATACCCCTTTCTTTATCATTGTTCTTAAATGGATTGAACATTATATACAGAGAATGTCATTTCTTTCTTCTCCATATGCCAGTGTTTAAATTATTAATTCAACTTAAGTACTCATGGTTAGTTTGATATATTACCTTTGTTACTTAAAATGAGTGGATAGATGTTATATCTGATTTGACTTTTAAAATTCTTATAATAATAAGAAATACTTGTGAAATTAGCTATTTATTAATCCTGAAAGTGTTTTGGAAAAAAATACAAATATTAAATTTATTAGCATCAACTATGAGTGTGTGTGAGGATAAATCCTTATTTTGTTGAAAAGAAAATACTTTCTTTTAAAGTATGCTAAAGCACAATGGATAAAAAATACTTAGCTTTTCACCTTGAAGGAAAAAAGTGCACTTTTTTTTTTTTCCTAGCAGGGAAGAAGAAATAACCAGAACTGTATACAAAAGTTAAGAACACTTAGATTTTTTTCTCATAAAATTGCATTCATAGAGAAATAAAATATGCATGGCATTTTGTTTATAATTAATTTATAGCCCAAGAACTGCTAGCATTTCTTATATGCATGATCTCATTATAAAGAGATTTTCTAAAAGGAAAGATGACATTTTATGTTTTACAAGGTTGAACATGTGCTTTTCAATTTAAAATTTTTCACATAATTTTATCATGATTTTCATTGATTTTGTCTGACAACTGAATTTTGTCAAACTTTGTAGACCCTTTTAGACCATTAATATTTTATTGTTTTCTACTTTAGTGAAAATAAACATATATTTAATGATTATTATTACCAATAGTGAAACTTTGAGCACAAAAAGTCTAATCCTTATTCTTTTTTTTAAAAAATTTCCCTTTCTTTTCTAATCCTCATTCTTAATCCTGGTAAATTTAGCAATGAGTTTAAGAATCAGTATAAAAAAAATAAAGAGGAAAAAAAAAGACATTTGCAAGCTATTTCCTCTTGAAAGCTCTCTCTTGTGTAAATAGCTGTGAAAATGTTGTTGCTGTTGTGTATTGTTGAGTTGGAACAGACCCATAGCTAACCCTCCAGCAGGTTTTCAGAGGCAATGAATTTCAAGGGAGGAGATTTACCATCTTTCTCTAGTGAAGCAATTGGTGGACTTGAACCAAGTGCCTTTGGGATTACAATGCAGCTCCTTATCACTAGGCCATCAGAGATCCCTCAGAGTTTAACAAGTCTTTTATATAAATATATAGAGAGTTCTGGTGGTCTAGTGATAAGCTATGAGTCAGTTCCAACCTAACAGCAAACAACAACATATAAATACATAATACAACAACACATAAATATGTAATAAATACTCATAAACACAGGTTATATATTTAGAGAGATAAATATGTTCTTATATTGTTAATTGGTTTCTTTTTGCTGTAATCTTGACAGAGTTGGTCCCAGTCTGTAATTTTTATGACAGTAATTGCCACACCTGTCTCTTCTGAAGAGACATTGAGTGAGTTTGAAAAACTAAGCTTTAGAGTAGCAACCAAGTGCATAGCTGTTTATTCTTTAGATGTGACTATGTGCTTATATATACATATACAAAATTCCAAGCCAAGTATACTGCTATGAATCTGATTCAGACTCAGTGTCTCTCCATCATTAGTATCTTGAACTTATGAATTTCTTATGCATACAACGCATAACACATTACAACTTGATGACATAGTATCTGACTCATGGGACTACTAAACTAAAGATTAGCAGTTCAAAACCACCATCCACTCCAAAGGAAAATAATGAGCTATCCCTCCCCTAAAACATTCACAGAACAAGATACCTGAATGCGTGTTGCCATGAGTTCACACCAATCCAATGGTAGTCAGCTACATACTCTTCTACAACTATCCTTCAACAATTAATTTGTTGCTTATGGTAGTTATGTTTTTCAAAATACCCATGAGGTGGAATTACTAAACAAGAAACATGTTTGTTTTCAACTGAAAATTTGTGTTCCTCCACTTATGAATAATTTGAAGGTTACATATACATTCAAACAGAGTAAATATGCAAAGATTGTATCCACAAATAATGAGAATGAGTCATATTGGTTATTTATACGTGCAGTTAATGTAAATAATAAAAAGAGCAGCACAAGCATAGTACCTTTAAATTTGATGTTTGGTTCTTTATAATTGGTATTCATTCAGTCACTCGCCTATGTTTCATTTTACAATGGTAACTATAATAGCATAATACCAATATTTACAATATACATCAAAAGAGAAACTAATAAGACTTTCTAGAAAGATTCATCATTTGGCAGAGAAAATAAATTCAGATATTAAAAAAACAATACAAGGAATAATATCACCTGAGAAGGAAAGTTTCTTGTAGGTAATTAAAGATTCTGTAGGTACATCAGAGTTAAAAAGTTATACCTGTCATGTTGGAAAGCTGGGGTGCAAGGAGAACTTAAAAAGAGTAACAGCGTAAGTTTTCTTTCTTGTAATATAGCAGATAAACTTTTATTGTGTTATAGGTAAAGATAGCCTTAGAAAATAAGGAATGTATTTACAAATATACAATTATTAAGGTCTGAGATGGACATTTATTCCCATACCACTCTGTCTCAGAGAAAAAATACAGGGAAATGATTTTGAAAAATATTTTTTTTGGAGGAAGAGACTTTCTGGGAGATAAACTTTATGCCAATATTTAGAATAACATTGAAAACTTAGAAAGAGAGAAAGTGCAAAAGTCTATAGCGGCAGAAAGTACCATAGACTATTGTTAATCAGAAAAATGGGATATGATACTTTGCAAAAGGATGAATTTTTTGCTGAGAGATGTTCAGATATTAGAGACAAAAACAATACTCTGCTCAATTTGTATATAATTTTGCTGCTAAAAGGAAAATAATAACCTTTAAAACCAAACTCTGAGTGTTTATAAATGATATATTGACTTTATCCTCCAAATTAGCTAGTTATCACATCAGTGACTGACAATGAAGGCAGGGTGTGTCAGAGAGGGGGAGGTTGGCTCAAGATACAGCAAGATTCAGACCTATTGTTCTTAGGGTTGCTATGAGTTATAGTCAAATCAACATTGATGGTATTTAATAACAACATCAACATTTCAGCATCTTATGATGTCCCTCTCCAAGAACTGGTCCCTCCTTGAAATATGTCCTAAGTAAGTGGGAGAGAGCTTCAGAATCTTTGCCTCTGAGGAACAACCTGGTTTTACCCTCTCCAAGAGGAACCTGTTCATTCTCCTAGCAGTCCATGGTATATTCAATACTCTTCTCCAGCACCACAGTTCAAAGGCATCAATTTTACATCATCCCTAGTCATTGCTCAGCTTTCTGCTGAATAACAAGTAATTGTAAAGACCTTAGCTGGATCAGGCACTCCTTAGTCTCTAGACTGATATCATTACTCTTCAGTACTCTGGAGAGGTTCCTGACCTCAAACTTTCCCAATGCAATCCATCTTTAGATTTTTCTGGCTGCTGGTCCCAAGAGTGTTGATTGTGGAGCCAAGCAAATTAAAGCTTTTAACATCCTTAATCTCATCTCCATATATCTTGAGGCTGTCAGTTGTTGGCCTAGTGGTGAGAATCTTTCCTGATGTTGAACTTCAGTTCACACTGAAGGCTGAAGTCCTTGGCCTTCTGCAGCACGCACTTCAGGTCCTCCTCAAGATATTCTAGCTAAGGTTAGATTGATCTTGACTGTAAGCAGAAGTACCAGAGGAGTGTCTACCTGTGGTTCATTGATTATGCAAAGGCATTTGACTATGTGGATCACAGCAAGCTGTAACTGAGAAAAATGGGAATCCCAGAACACTTAATTGTGCTTATGTGAAACCTATATTTCAACCAGGAGGCAGTCGTCCGAACAGAGCAAGGAAACACTGCATGATTTGAAACCGGGAATGGTGTACGCCAGGGATATGTCCTATCTCCATACCTTTTCTATATTTGTTTAGTTATTAAATTATGTATCATTTATTAGAAAACCTGTGAGTCTAATGTTCTAACAAGATGAAGTTAGTCTGGATTTTAAAATTGCAATTGAGCTTGTAGTTATGTGCAGTAATGTAGGCACTCATAGCTGACTCTCCAGCAGGCTCTTCAGATGCTTTGAGTTGCATGGATGAAGGTTGCTCAACTGTCTTTCATGGAGCAGCTGTTGAACCCAAACTGCCTGCCGTTGGGTTGGCAGCACTCCTTACCGAGCAATGCCACTAGAGCCCTCTGTAATTACGCACTGTCTAAGGGTAATATTCATTTATTTCTGCTGAAATTTACACACCTTTTTCTTTCTTCTTGAAAAGTAGGACTTTTAAGTGCATTCATTTTTCATATTGACAAAAATTCAGATATGTCAAATTAGCACTGCATTTCCATGTGGAAATTGTATTAATTTTCTTTTCAGTCTTCATCGGTAGAGCATACTTCATTCTTGCAGAATTAAAGGATATGTTAACTTCTAAATGAGATTCCTGACATTAGCAGGAATGTACAGAACAGGTCCTGTCCCTCTCCACATTTTATTCTGTCAGAATATAATTAAGCAATTAGACATGACAGTGTGTATTGTAATGTAGGAATAACACTGATCCTCAGATGTGTTATGTAGTATAAGACTGAATTCCATTAGGGACACCCTCAAAACAATTCATTTACAAGAATAACACACTTAACTGGAGAACTATAGCAATGACAAGTTCAGGGTGGGCTATATATTTGGTAGATGGAGGGAATGTTTTAAAAAAGCAGAGGCTACATGTTTTCTACTGTTTAAAAAAATGTAAACATATTTTATTGTGTCTTCAATAATTATGAAAACCAGCACATTGTTGCTGCTGTTTCAAGTGTCAAGGCAAATATGACTCATTGTGACTCCGTGAACAATGGATCTGAACCTTGCCCCATCCAGTGCCATCCTCGACATTTCTGATGTACTCCCGCTGTGTCAATCCATCTCGTTGAGGGTCTTCCTCTCTTTTTCTGATCCTACACCTTTCCAAGCACAATGTTTTTTCCAAGGACTGCCCCCGCCACATCATGCCCATAGTATGTAAGACAAAATGTCATCATTCTTACATCTATGTTATACATCTGTGTTAGCTTATATTTAAAATACACAAAGCCAGTGATGCAAAGCCCATTAAATACTGAGAAAATAATCTTTTAAAGAAAAAAGTTAACTAATTTGACACTTATGATCGGAAATTGTCATTTTTTCATCCAGCAGCTATGCTTGAAAACATATAAAACAGGAGAACATTTTCATATTTTAATGTGGGATTAATTTAAATATGAAATTCTATTTTACTGTAGAATGAATTAAAATAGATAGGTTTGGAGAGCAGGAAATGCATGTGATCCTATTTTATTTTTACAAGTAGCATTTTTCTTAGCTGGAATCACTTTCCTGTCCGTATACATTTAGTGATTACTTCTTCCAGATCTTTGAAAAATGATTTTGGAATCTGGATAAATATCACATTGTCATTGTAGATTGATTTTTGGTAGTATAGATATTTTTATGGTGTTAGATCATCTGACCCTTGAAGATGGTAGATTCTTTCATCATATCTGACAAAAGACTAATCCCTAAAATTAATAGGAAATCTAAACACCACAAGAAAAATGCACGTAATTACAAAATGGGCAGATGACATGAAAAGACACTTACTGTAAGAAGACATAGCCAACAAATGAAGAAATATTCAAGAGTATTAGCTATTAGAGATGCAAATCAAAACAACAGTGAGATATCAACCCACCAGCAACAAGGTGATTGTTATGTGCCTTTCCAGTCACTTGTGACTCATAACAATCTTATGTACAACAGTTCTGAACCCTGTTGTATTCTGAGCCAGTTTCACAGGAAAGTTCAAAACCGCCAATAACAAGTGCTGCTGAAGATGTGGAGAGATCACAACTCTCTGGTATTGTTGATGAGAATGAAAACATTGTTAACTACTATGAAAACTGGTGTGGTACTTCAGTAGAAATTTAGGAATATAAATATCATTTAACCTAGCAATATTACTTGTTAGATGTTGTTGACTCAGCACATTAACATCTTGATTTCTTCCTTTTGCTTTTGCTTCTCACTGCTCTAGTACAATATTCAGGGTCTCTTCTAATATCCATTTTAGTCTTTTCTTTCTCTTCCATCTTTGTAATGTTCATGATAGTCTTGATAACATCCCATAGCCCATCTGGTCTTTGCTCACTAGTATTCAATGCCTTAAACTGTTCCTTCTATGGTCTTTAAATGTAGGAGGGATATACTCAAGGTCATACATTGGTTCTTGTGGATTTTATTTTTCTTTAGCTTCAGTTTGAATTTACACACAAGTAGTTGATGATCTGATCCACAGTCAGCCCCTTGGCTAGTTTTCACAGCTGATATTGAGCTTCTACTATGATTTTTCCTACACAAGTAATCAGTCTGATTGGTGTGTACGCCATCATGTGAGGTTCATCTGTATAGTTGCTGTTTGTGTTTCTTTTAAAAAGTATTTGCCATGAATAAATAATTGATTGTACAGAACTCTATTATTCTGTCTTCAACCACACTTCTGTCACCAAATACATGTTTCTTTTTACAGATGCTTCTTCCCTGTTCCCAACTTTTGTATTCCAATCACACATTGTTGCTACTGCATCTTGGTTGTATGTTTAATCAATTTCCGATTGCTGCAGTTGGTAAAAGTCATCTATTTCCTTCTCTTTGGCTCTAGTTCTTGGTGCATAAGATTGGATGATAGAGATACTATCAGGTCTTCCTTTTGTGCTTATGGATATTATACTGTAACTCACAACATTGTATTTAAAAAGATACATCTAGAAATAGTCTTTATAGCTATGTCTGCTCCCCCTTTCTTAACACCTTTTCATTTCCAGCATAGTAAATCATGATTGTCAGATTCAAAATGTACCATGCTAATCTATCTCATGTCCCCAATGCCTTGTATGTCAAGTACTCCCAGTATCTATGCATTTCATAGCTTCCTTAACGATCTCCAATTTTTCTACATTCATTCTTCTCATATCCCAATCACTAGTGTCTATTATGTGCAACTGTTCCTCCTTTGTGAGTCCCAATACAAAGGCTCAGCCTCTGGTGCCATATCTGCTAATCTAATCTAAATGTGGTTTAGTCTGTTGTAAATAGGGTTTTCAAAGCCCTCCTATTTTGAAATCACATGGCCAACCAATCCTTCTCCTTAGTCTGTCTTAATTTGAGAAATTAGTTTTGACAGTCATTCATTTTACCAAAAATAGCTGATAAAGTATGCAGGCAACAGATCAGTTGTTAGAACTGGGACCTGCCCTAAGTCTTGAGTTGAGTGTTGTGTCCACCCTCACCACGTCTACTAGCATCCAGCCAAGTTCACCTTGCCTCCCTGGAATCTCTCATCCTGTGTCCCAGCCAACTGTGGTTTGATGATTCAGGCTTCCTACCACCTGTGTCCTCTCATTTTCTTAAATGGCTAAATAAAAATTATTGTTCATTTGCGTCTTTTAAAAAAATAATAAAGAACTCATGAAATACTGTGTTGACATGGATAAATCTATAGCAAATAATGCTTAGTGACATTGTCCTTGTTTTTATGTACTGTTGAGTAAGGCCTGACTGAGTCACCAGAAGGCTTTCAAAGTCAGTAAATTGCTTAAGAGAATATCTATTTTTCTTGTGTGGATTTGAACCACATGCCTTTGAATTGGCAGTGCAATTCTTTATCACTAGTCCTCAAGAGCTCCCGGAGTCAGTAAAAAAAAAAAAATATGAGATTTTAAGACCTCTATCATAAAAAAGAAAAGAATGAGGAGAAGTGTGGCGTCAGGATTGGTGGAAGATTTATTAACAATCTGCGTTATGCAGATGACACAACCCTGCTTGCTGAAACTGAGGAGGACCTCATGCGCTTGCTGCAGAGGGTCAAGGACTGCAGCCTTCAGTATGGACTGAGGCTCAACATCAAGAAGACAAAGATTCTCACCACTGGACCAACTGGCAGCATCAGGATGGATGGCGAAGAGATTGAGATTGTTCACAGCTTCAGTTTGCTCGGCTCCACGGTCAACACTCTTGGCACCAGCAGCCAGAAAATTAAAAAAAAAAAGTATTGCTATGGGAATCTGCTGTTAGGGACCTCTCTAAAGTGCTCCAGAGCAAAGGTATGTCTCTGGAGACTAAGGTGCATCTGATACAGGCCATGGTCTTTGCAATCACTTGTTATGCATCAGAGAGTTGGACAATGACTAGGGAGGACAGAAGGAGAATTGATGCCTTTGAGCTGTGGTGCTGGAGAAGAGTATTTGATGCACTCTGGACTGCCATGAAAACAAACAGATTCATCCTAGAGAGGGTTAAATCAGTCTACTCCTTGGAGGCAAGGATTCTGAGGCTTCGTCTGACATACTTTGGACATGTTGTAAGGAGAGACTGGTCTTTGGAGAGGGACATCATCCTGGGTAGACTAGAGGGACAGCGCATTAGGGGAAGACCCTTTTTGAGATGGATTGATTCAGTGACTGGGGTAATCGGGATGGGTGTGTCAGAGGCAATGCGATTGGCACAGGATAGAGCAGGTTTTAGGGCTGTTGTGCATAGGGTCGCTATGAGTCACAAACAACTCGATAGCACATAACAGCAACAACAACAATCATTTGTAAGCTATCACTCAAATAAAAATAAGTAAATAAATTTGACTTGATATAGTTTGGAAGAATATTATGGTGGTATAGTCTGCAGGCAATTGCACTGTTAACCCATAGATGGCACCATTTGAATGTACCAGCAGCAACTAGGAAGAAAGCTAGGTAGTCTCTTGCATGATATATGTTGTTGTTGTTAAGTGCCGTCGAGTCATAGGTGACTCATAGCGACTCTGTGAATGGAAGTCCTCAACACCTGGGTGACTTTCTTCCTCTCTCCAGGTTAATAGTTTCTGGAGACAAGCTATTTACAGAAGTGGATGCCACTCCTACTTCCAAGCTTGTTTTAATTGGGAAGCTCCACCAAACACTGTCCACCATGGGTAACCATTATTGCATTTGACACATCAGTGTCACAGTGTTCAGCTTCACAGCAACCATGAGTTTCCTCTGTACAGCAAGTGGACACACCACAGCTATACGAGAAAACAGTGAAAAACAGACCTTAGGGACTAGAGTCACTCAACTTTGGCTTGGTAGCATCACTTTTGGTCCTCTAGGCCAACTGGTATTTCTCTGTGTTGTTAAGTGCAGCTGAGTCATAGGCAACTCATAGCAACCCTATCAATGGAAATCCTCAACACCTGCATGACTTTCATCCTCTCTCCATGTTCAAAGGGTTTCCAGAGGCAAGCTATTACAGAAATGGGTGCTACTCCTGCTATAACCTTTCTAAAATGTGTTAAGAGAGTCAACTGTGTTTCAATTCTAACCCAATGTCAAGGAATTAAAAATGTTTTTGTGAAAAAAAACAACACCCTGATTTATCAAAATAGAATCTGCCTTAATTACATAAATGGAGTAAAGTTTTAGCCCAGTGAAGGACTTTAATTTGCTGATGTGGCAAGATTTGAGAAAAGGTTAAACAATTGCAAACATCTGTTAATAATTAGAACATATGTAAATCTAGAGCAATAGGAAGTGGGAAAAATGAAGTGAAATGCATACGATCAATATCCTAGGCAATAGTGAGCTGAAATGGACTGTCATTGGCCATTTTGTAGCAAGCAATTATATAATCTACTATGTCTGGAATGACAAATTGAAGTGGAGAAATGTTTCAGTGATAATTAATAAAAAAACCAAACCCATAAAACATTCAAGATGTGCCCTGAAGTATAATATGGTCAGTGATGGAATAATATCCATATATATATACAAGGCAGACCTGTTACTTTGACTATTATTCAAATGTACCTACCGACTACAAAAGCCAAAGGGAAGTAATTAAAAATTTATATCAACTTCTACAGGAGTTCCAGTTGCTTAATGGTAAAGTGTTGCACTGCCAACCCAAAGGTATATGCTTTGAATCTACCAGCTATTCCATAGGAGATAGTTAATCCCTTGCTGTGTGATTTACTGCCTCTGAAAACCCACTAGAAAGTCAGCTATGAGTCCATTCTGATATCCAGTACCCAATTTTGTAGCCTGAAATTATCTAATTTGCCATTATAAAGCATTAATAATTACTGATGACTGAAATGAAAAACTTAGAAGTAAGAAGAGCTGGTAGTTGGAAAATGTGGTACTTGGAAAATGTGGCCTTAAAAGAAGAAATCAAACTATAGATTACATGACAGAATTGTCTACATCAGTAAGCTATTTATTATTATTTAAAAAAAACCATAAATGGTTCAGTGAATATGGAACAAACAGGTTCTTCCTGAAGAGGGTGAAACCGTGTTAAGACTAGTTTGCTTTGAGTTGCAAACAGCTTGATGTCACATAACAACAACATCATATATATGGACCTTACTTGACATAATACAGAGGAATTGCATAGACTACCTCCATGGAAAGAATAGTAGAAAAGATTCAGAACAAGAGTAGGTGATGAATGTGAGATGAGCCACAGATTATTGATGGTTATTGTCATTGTTAAACACCATCAAGTTGAGTATGTTAAATTACCATTGAAAATAATCAAGAACAGTGAAGTAAAATGTGGATAATTTCAGTACTTAATATCTCTTCACTTAAAAAAATGTTAAATAGAAAAGAATAATAAACATCATGACAAGCTGAAAAAAGTGGAGATAGATCACAGAAGAAATAAATATTAATCTAACTTTTTTTGGTACTATCTCCTACTTTCAGAATAAGAGACCTTGTATCTGTTTTCCAGAGTGTATTATGTGTTGTGCTGTTAACTAAAAGACCAGTGGTTTGAATACAACAATGGTTCTGTTGGAGAAAGTTGGACAGTGTGCTCGTGTAAAGATTGACAGTCTCAAAGACCTGATGCAGGGTGGCTATGAGTTCAGGTGACTCCGTGGCAGTGGGTTGGCATTTATACAAATCCAACAACATTAGTTTTGCTATTATAAAGACACTTCTTATTATTTGAGTCGCATTATGTGGCATATGTAGATAATTATCACAATACCAGTATTTTATCTATATTATGCTACTTTTTATTTATTTAGAAATAAAATTCCTGATGTTCTAGTTTAATTTTTATAAAGCACAATGTTATTTACACAAATTTATGGTTGTAATAAATAATTTGATACTCGTTTATCGTTCTAGTGAACACTGAAAGTTAGTGATGAGAAAATAGAAGATAAATATGGAAAAAAGCCATAAGTATGCTATGCAAATTATGAATAGTAAATTGGACACATTGATTAGATTCTTAGAAGGTGTAATAGATTGAAAAAAAGAAGTCTGTCAACTAAGTTTTTGACAGGTGTCAAATACACAGAACTCTTTTTTAAAATGAGATTAAGTAATTGGCAGAGTATGCTCTGTGCACTTTTTATATTAAGTATAATACAGTTTATTTCTCTTGATATGAAGACTACTGTAACAATTGATATTTTTGAAAAATAAATGATCTTAACAACTCGTCTGTCTAGGCTTGGTGCAAATTCATCGCTATATTTATGGTTTATACATTTACTATGCTTTTTTAATACCTTTATAATATTACATTCTTCATAAGATAGAACTAACACATTCTTCATAAACTAAGAATATCTTGTCATGCTTTTTCAGTACCTTAATGTGGTCATTTGAAGGCTCTACTGTATTGTTACTTAGAATTTTAGTAATTCTGTTATAGGAAGATTGCTAATTATGTAGTTCTTCAAGTCAAAACAACATTATCAGTATCTGTGTAATTTTAGCCAGGAAATTAACATCTCAGAGCCTCATTTTCATTATCTGAAAGAAGGGGACAGAAATATGGGTTCTCTGACTCATATACAAGATATTGTACATGTATTGAAGAATTAGTGAATATGAAAACACTCAGCAAATTTTGCTGGGCTCAATGAATGGAAGTCTGACGAACCTTAATGAAATTACTTCCACAGGCTCAATTTCTAACTATTTTATAGAAAATACATTATCAAAATATCATGTTTATGATGGCAATTTTTGGCTTGGAGAGAATTTTACTTTTATTAGTTTATCTTCCTTTGTAAGGCATAAGAAATATTTGAAGAGTAACCCATATTAGATGTATGGGAAATGTAGATTCAGAATTTAAATACTTATGACATTTAGAGTTCAATACTTGAGAAGATTATAGAATGGCAGAATTTTGTAATGGAAATAAAATTTCATTATTATTTATCCCAAGTTCTTCATTGTATAGACAAGAAACCTTATATTGTAGAAATGTTAGTGAATTTGAATGATAGACTGAAAGTGGCAATTATATTACTATAGTTTTACTGGTCTTATCCACATAGTGACAAGTCTATTTTTTTAGTAGAACTAAATTTTGTCAATTAAAATAAATAAAATGTGAAATAAAGGACTATATTAAAACATAATTTAAAAATATTTTTTAAAGATGTTAAGGATAATATCAACATTCATAATTTTAAATTTAGCAAATCAATTGTCAAAACCTGATTTAGGTCATGACCTTCACAATTACTTGCTGTGCATCAGAGAACTAGACAGTGACTAAGGATGATTGAAGAAAAATTTATCCCTTTGAGTAGTGATGTTGGAGAAGAGTATTGACATACCGTGGACTGCCAAGATAACAAGCAGGTCTTTCTTGTAGAGGATCAAACCAAGTTTCTCCTTGGAGGGAAAGATTTTTAATCTCTATCTCACATACTTTGGGTACATGTCCTTGGAGAAAGACATCAGGCTCGGAAGGGTGGAGGAATAACACAGGAGAAGAAGATCCCAGATGAGATGGACTGACATAGCAACTGAGATAATGCAGGTAAGTGTGTTAGAATCAGGGAGATTGGTTCAAAATAGGACATAGCTTCAGAGCTGTTATACATAGGGTCGCTATGAGTCAAAGGCAACTTGATAGCACATAGCAACAAGAACCTTTCAATAGTGCAGGCGAAAGATGTACCACTGGGCAAAGAGGTTAAGACTGTTGTTTATGATTGTACAATCTGTATACTGCATACTTCTCAAGGGTGAGATTCTCAGAGTGCTAATTTAGTAGTCACACATGTTGTTGTTCTTAGGTTCTGTTGAGTAGAACTCATTTTAACCCTATGAATAACAGATTTAAACCCAGTTCTGTCCTGCACCATTTTTACTATCTCCAACACACTTGAGACCATTATTTCAGTAAGCGAGTCAAGCCATCTCATTGAGGATCTTCTTCTCATACATTCCATATTCTAATCATTAGCTGATATTTGCAGCTGTTTTCCTTCACTTTTTTCAGTAACTTTCCATCCAGGGTCTGCCTCTAATTCTATAGCTATTCATGTTCACCTCAGAAGTAGATGGTCAATTGTGCTTTTTGCTCTGTCTTTCGCGTGGGAGCTCTCCTGAAAAACTGTTCACTGTGGGTGAACATGCTGGCATTTGACACACTTATGACAGCTTTCCACATCACAGCAGTCCACAAGATACATATGTCTAGCAACCAATGGACGACAAGTGCTGTACTGGTAAAAACGTATGTGAAACAAAACACGATAGCAGAAGAGTCTATGCTTTTCTATGCAAGGAAAGATGCTTACGGAGAAACAATGTGTTACTAGCCCATGATTTGATCTGGGGTTTTGTTTCGGTTTTTGGGTTTTTTTTGTTTGCTTGTTTGTTTGTTTGTTTTTTGGGTTTTTTGTTTGTTTGTTTTTTTTTTCATTTCCCGGTCACAAAAACCACAAACTCAAAAACCTGTATGTACATTATGATCCTGCTGTGTTGAAGATAGTTTTAATAAAGATGGAGATAATAGTATAATCAGTACAAGTTGTTGTTTTGTGCCATTGAGTCACTTGTCACTCATAGCAAGCATATACACAATACCCCAAATCCTGCCCTATCCGGAGCCAGTCTCACTGTCTCTGACACACCTACCCTCATTTCCCTAGTTACTGTGTCAATCCATCTCAACCAGGGTCGTCTTCTCCTGTACTGTCCCTCTAGCCTTCCAAGCACAATGTCCTTTTTCAAGGACTAGCCCCTCTTGCCAACATGCCCAAAAGTATGCCTCCAGGGAACAACTTGGTTTCACCCTCTCTTGCAGTCCATATTATAATCAATACTCTTCTCCAGCACCACAACTCAAAGACACCGATTCTCCTCTAATCCTTAGTCGTTGGCCAGCTCTCTGATGTATATCAAGTAATTGCTAAGACTAGGACCTCAATCAGGTATACTTTAGACCCCTGACATCATTGCTTTTTAGCATTTTGGAGATGTTCCTGAAAACAGATTTGCCTAATGCAATTAATCTTTTTGATTTCTTGACTGCTGGTGCGAGGATGTTGATAATGGACCAAGTACGCTGAAATTTCTAACAATCTCAATTTTTTTTTTCACCATTAATCATGATCTTGCCAACTGGCCCAGTGATGAAAATTTTTGTTTTATTGTCATTGGAGGCTGCAAACACTTATTACACACTTACTAAAACACTTTATTGTTTTGCAGAAAATACTTGAGGTCTTCCTCAGGTTCAGCAAGCAAGGTGGTACCATCTGCATAGCACAGGTTGTTAATGAATCTTCCTCCAATCCTGATGCCACATTCCTCCTCATACAACCCATTCTTTGAATGATCATACCGAGGACTTATAACAGTCTATTTAATCCACCCCACCGTGAGTTTTGAAGTAAAGTGAATCCCTTCTTAATTATAAATTTCCTAGACAATTCAAGGAGATTTTTTGATAAAAAGTAGAAACAAAAGATCTTGGCAAATGAACACCTAAGAATTATGTTGTACGTAGGTGGTATTGAGTCAACCACAACTCTTAAAAATTCAGTGAACAACAGATTAAAATATTTCCCTATGCTCTATACTCATAATCTTTGACCAGTTTAAGGCCATTGCTGCAGTCATAGTCAGTCCATGCCATTTAGGGTCTTCTTTTCTTTCACTGACACTCTACTTTTCCAAACATAATATCTCTTCCACAAAGATTATTGCTTCTGGACAACATGCACAAAATACGTGAGATGAAGTCTCACCATAATTGGCTCTATGGAGCACACTGAATGCAATGTCTCCAAGGTAGATTTCTTTGTTCTTTGGGCAGTCTTTGGTTGCATTAGCAAATTATATGCTGCAACATGTATTAGGTACGTGTTACTGATGACTTTGTTGTTCCTGTTAAATCCTATTGACACTATTGACTCAGTGACCCTATGAGCAATGGATCGGAGTCCTGCTCTGTCCTGTGACAGTCTAATAATTTCTGATGTACATAAGCCCGTCATTACAATCACCCTGTCAATCCATCTCATTATCTTCCAAGCATGATGTTCTTACCAATGACTGGCCACTCATAACAAAATGTTGAAAATATATGAGCTGAATTTTCTTTATAATTACCTTCAAGGAGCACTCTGGTTGTACCTTTGCCAAGACATGTTTGTCCTTCTGGCAGTCCATTGGATATTCAGCACTCTTCTCCAACACATGACTCAAAGACATAGTGTCTTCTTCTGTCATCTTTATTCATTTTCCAACTTTCCGCTGCTTATAAGTAATCATAGAGATAATTGTTTGTATCAGGTACACTTTAGCTTTTAAACTGACACCACTGCTCTTAAACACTTTTGGCACGGTACCTGAGAAGAGACTTTTTCAGTGCAATATGTCTTTTGATTTCTTGTATACTAGTGTCAATGGTGTTGATTTTGTGATTCCAAGTAAGATGAAACCATTGACAATTTCTATCTCATCTCCATCTTTCATGATGTAGCCTACTGGCCTGGTGGTGAGAATTTTTGTTTTCCTGATGTTGTGATATAAACCACATTTAAGGCTGTAGTCTTTGTTCCTCTGTAGCACCATTACAAATGAGGTTGCTTTTTTCCCCCTGTTTTCTATGGGTTTGCACATAAGCATCAAAATACAATATGTTTTATATATGCACTTTGTGTGCTATACTGTCTGTCATTCATCAACATTTATTGTTATATCATTAATTACCATTGTTTTATGCCTATTTTTGCCCTGTCTTTTTAAGTTCCCATTACTCTTAAACTGATGCTTCCTATGAAACCTATTTATTTGCTTCTTAGAGGTGAAAATTTTGAAGCTCTGTCTCACATATTTCATGCATGTTACCAGGAGGGACTAATCCTTGAAAAAGGACATCATGCTTAGAAAACCAGAGAGTGCAAGAAGGGAAGACCCTGGATGAGATGGATTGACACAGTAACAGAGATAATGAAGTTAGGTGTGTCACAAACAAGGAGACTTGCTCAAGATAGTGCAGGGCTCAGAGCTAGTGGGTATAGGGTCGCTATGAGTCACAGGTGACTAGATGTACGTAACAATAACAACATATAATTTTTAAAAAATTGTTGGTTTGTAGCTAGAATTTGTATAATTTACATTTCATTCATTTACATTATGTTTTATATAATGTTTCACGAACACTACATTTGTATAATGTTTCATTTACATTGTATTTTGTACAATAATTCATAAACATTGTATTTATATAATTAATTACTATTGATCTATACCTATTATTTGGAGAAAAGCTCCCTGGCCAGCTGACTAGAAAAGATATATATTTGTTCCAATTCCCAGGAATGGTGAACCAATAAAATGTGGAAATTACCAAACAATAGCACTACTATAACATGAAAGCAAAATAATGCTGAAGATCATTCAAAAATATATAGTAGAGAGATATCTTGTTTTGGGGTGGGGGTAAGACAGAAAAACTAGATGAAATATGTTTACAGCATTGAAGTCTAGGGGGGAGAGAATAGTCTAAAAGTATTATATTTTAGGGCATTATTTTTATCGTAGGAGTACGCAATGAGGGTTGCAGAGTGGATTATATTTGGGGGTAGGGAGTGGGGTTTGGGGAGGTGCGGGGGGATTGTGTACCAATGAGGGAGTTTCTCTTTTGCTTTTCAAGGAGAGGAGCAAACGGGGTGGGGGGAGGAGTTTGTGCGGGGAGAAGGGTGCAACAATGAATGAATGGAATTCCAAAATCTCTGTAGATGTTCTTTGAAATGAAAAATAAACAATAAATAAATAAATAAATAAATAAAAAATATAGTAGAGTACATAGATAACACCAGAAATGCAAGCTGGATTTAGAAGGGGCTGTGGAAGTAGGGATATCATTGCTGGTGTCAGATGAACCCTGGCTGAAAATGAAGAATACCAGAAGAATGTCTATATGTGCTTTAGTGACTATGCAAAGGCATTTGACTGGGTAGATTATAACAAATTATGGCCAACATTGAGAAGAGTGGATATCTAGAGCATTTAATTGTGTTCCTGTGGAACATATTCCTAAGCCAAGAACCTGTTGTGTGAATAGAACAAGGGAACACTATTACATGGCTTGAAATTAAGAAAGATGTATGTCACAGCTATATTCTTTCTCCATATCTATTCAGTCTGTTTGCTGAGCAAATAATTTGAGAAGCTGGCACTATGAAGAGGAATGTGGCATCAGGATTGGAGAAAACCTACGTTAAAAAGATGACACAACCTTCATTGCTGATAGTGATCAGCTGCTGTTTTTGTTGTTATGTGCCGTCGAGTCGCTTGCGATTCATAGCGACCCTATGTACAGCAGCCTAAACTCTGCTCTGTCCTGTGCCAATCGCACTGTCTCTGATACAAACATTCTGATTACCCCAGTCACTGAATCAATCCACCTCATAGAGGGCCTTCCCCTCCTGTGCTGTCCCGTCACCCTCCCAAGCATGATGTCCTTCTCCAAGGACCGGTCTCTCCATACAACATGTCCAAAGTATGTCAGAAGAAGCCTCAGAATCCTTGCCTCCAAGGAGCCACCCAAACCCTTTCCAGAATGAATCTGTTTGTTTTCCTAGCAGTCCATGGTATTCTCAATACTCTTCTCCAGCACCACAGCTGAAAGGCATCAATTCTCCTTCTATCCTCCTTTGTCATTGTCCAACTCTCTGATGCATAACAAGTGATTGCAAAGACCATGGCCTGTATCAGAGACACCTTAGTCTTTAGAAAGATACCATTGCTCCTCAGTACTTTGGAGAGGTCCCTAACAGCAGACTTTCCAATGCCAATAGCCTTTTAATTTCCTGGCTACTGGTGCCAAGAGTGTTGACTGTGGAGCCAAGCCAATTAGTTGCTGTAGAAGATAACAAATATGGCCATCATAATGAATTGCATATCAATGTCAAGAAAACAAAAATTGTCACCACTGGACCAATAGGCAACTTCTTAATAGATGGAGAAAAGATTAATCTCGTTGAAAATTTCATCTTAATTGGATCCACAGTCAATTTCCTTGGTAATAGCAGTCAGGAGATCAGAAGATGCACTACATCAGGAAAGTCTACCATCATGTTCTAAATTATTGAGAAGCAATGATGTCAGTTTGAGGACTAAGGTGAACCTGATTCAGGCCATAATCTTTTCAATCACTTGCTGTGCATCTGAGTTCTGGACAATGAATAGGGATAACAGAAGAAGATGTCATACCTTTTAGCTGTGGTGTCAGAGAAGAGTACTAAACACTGTTCTTTCACCACTTCCACACTCAAGCTCATTGCTGCAGTCACTGTGTCAATCCCCCTGGCTGAGGATCTTCCTCTCTTTTGCAGTCCTGCACCTTTCTAAATATTATGTACTTCTCCAAGGATAGCCTCTCCTAGAAATATGCCCAAAGTATGTGAGATGAAGCTTTTCCATCCTTGCCTCCAAGGACCACTCAGCCTTTCATTTCTCCAAGAGATATGCATTTGTTCTTTTGGCTGTCCGTGACATAGTCAAAACTTTCTTGCAACACCAAAACACAAAGTGATTACTTTTTATTTTTGTCATTCTTATTGATTGTCCAGCTCTCAAAGACATAGCAAGTGACTGGGGATACCACAGCCTGTCTCAGGCACTCCTTTGTCCTCAAACCGACATCACTGTTCATCTTTAATTTGAAGAGGTCTTTGACTGCAGCCATTCCAAGTGCAATACGTCTTTCAAAGCTGGAAGAGGCTTTTCTTGGAGAGGGACATCATGCTTGGAAAAGTGGAGGAGCTACAAAGAGAAAGCAAGACCTTCAACTAGATGGATTGACAGTGTAACTGCAGCTGTGGTTTTAGGTGTGCCAGAAATTGTGAGGGCACTGGATAGGACAAGTTTCAGGTCTGATGTTCATAGAGTTACTAGAGGTCATCTTCAACTTGATGAAACCAAACATCAGGGACAAAAATATGTCTATTTTTATCCTGTCTTTTCAAGTCCACATTGAATATTTGCTAGTACTTCACCCACCCTTCATTCACTACCCTGCTGTCTATCCTGTTGATTACAACCCTGCCCCTATTTCTGCATCCTTTCCCTATAATTATAAATACAGAAGGATAATTAGTTACAGGTGTATATAGATAGATTAGAGACTGAATTAATCATCCTTGTGGTGGTGGTGGTGGTGGTGTGTGCCATCGAGTTGCTCCAACTCATAGCGACCCCATGTACAAGAGCCCTAAACCCTTTTCTATCCTGTGCCAACCTCACACTCTCTGACACACTCACTCCCACCACCCCAATCACAGAATCAATCCATCTCATCGAGGGCCGTCTTCTCCTGCACAGTCCCTCCACTCTCCCAAACATGATGTCTCTCTCCACGGACCAGTCCCTCCTTGCAACATGCCCAAAATATGTCAGACGAAGCTTCAGAATCCTTGATTCCAAGGAACATTCCAGCTTCACCCTCTCCAGGACGAACCTGTTTGTTCTTCTAGCAGTCCATGGTATACTCAGCACTCTTCTCCAACACCGCAACTCAAAGGCATCAATTCTCTTTCTGTCATCCCTATTCACTGTCCAACTCTCTGATGCATAGCATGTAATTGTGAAGACTATAGCCTGGATCAGGTGGACCTTAGTCTCCAGTGTGTCATTGCTGCTCTTCAGTACTCTGGAGAGGTCTCTGACAACTGAATTCCCCAATGCAATCCGTCTCTTGATTTCCTGGCTGCTAGTACATAGAGTGTTGACTGTGGAGTGAAGCAAACTAAAACTGTTAACTCTCTCAATTTCTTCACCACTTATACTGATGCTACCAATTGGTCCAGTGGTGAGAATCTTTGTTTTCTTGATGTTGAGCTTCAATCCGTAGTAAAGGCTGAAACCAATAGTGAGTTCTGGTTGACTACTGGTAAAGAGCTGCTCTGTCAACTCAAAGGCACATAGTTCAAATCCACGAGCTGCTTCAGAGGAGAAAAATAGGCATTCCCTTTCATGCAATTTACTGCCTCTGAAAACTGAATGGATGATTGCAGAAGAAAAGCAAACTAGAATGAAATAATAGTTTTTTTTAGATCTAGTCAAATATGGTTTCTATTACTAACGTCTCTACTACTTTTATACTTTCCTTAAAATAATCATTGTTAGCCAATATGTAACACTAAATAGATTTTTGGTGTTTAATTGTTAAAATGGCTTAAATTTGTTTGTTAAACTCTGGATAAACTTATCTCAAGTGGCTATAACATGAGTTGGTCCGTCAATATGAAAAACAAAAATTCTATAAGAGATTAGTTTAACAAATTGGCAACAATCTGATCTTTCAAAAATTCAAATTACTCACAGTAAGTGGTCAATAGCTCCTTATTGATGGTGATGATGTTGTCTGCCCTTGGAAGAGCTGTTAATAATACAATGCAAACCATGTGCTGTTGAAATCACTTGAATGGGATATTTAATAACATGATTAGACTAATTTGCTGTGAGATTGAAATTCTTCTCCTGTACTAATAGGGACACCAAAATAATCCTGAGAAGACAATATAAAACCTCTTTTTCAGGAGATAAACTTTTTCATATTTGTGCAATTTAATATTGAAATTTGTTTTAAATATTTAACATTAGATTATTAAATTTAAAATGTTGATATTTCATACCTTCTTTGTAGAAACTATTTTTCTTTTGCCCAATAAAGCAAAGTATGTTGACTTAACAACAAATTAACTTATCCTGAGCTTACGCATTAAAAAAAAGTTTACTAAAAGAATCATCAAGAATCTCTTTGAGATAATTGGCAATTCATTCAATATTTTAGTGCTGTCACCCTGTAATATGTGGATTGGTGTTCATAATTCTTCACAGAGATACAGTAAAGATTAATGAAATAGAGTTTGTAAAGTATTTTATCTCCACAAATGCAAGTTCTGTGAGCTGAACATTTAGAAGCCTCATTATACACAGTCTATACTGTGCCAGAACTCCTAAACTGTTAGTAAAATCTCTTAAGTGTTGTACTTTATCATCGCTGTCTCCATAATGCGGCTCTGTGCCCATCAGATCCGTTCACATCTCCTCGGGACTGTTTAAGTATAGTACTATTGATTCTTGACATTTATCAGAGTCACAGTGATCCTTTTAAATCAGGAAGGTATGGAATCTGAACTCTGTCTAATAATGTTATCTTAATAATTTCAGGCTCCACAAAAGCACAACCCAGCACTACACAGAGAGCCGCGATGTTTGAAGTTACTCCTATATGTAATGAAGCTCTGAAAAGCTTGCTAGAAGGTGCTCTGTTCCTTTTCCAAAAAAGAACTTTTACCCACAAGATATTTTATTATAGGTGCCTAACAGGTACTCATTGTATCAATAGATTTCACATGTTTTTAACCGTGAAACAATATCAACTTTTAGACAGTGATATGTAGAAATGTTTTTGATTTCTAGATAAAGCAAAGCAAAAGAGGTTATTTTAGACTTTGATATTATTAGCTAATTCAATTGCAGAGAAGATAAAGGTAATAAAGTATAAAAGATAATCTAGTAACCACACATTATTACTTTTATAATTTATATGAACAGCCATTTAACTTAATAATATACAAAAAATAAATTCTATTTAAAATATATTATTTTTAAAATTTTTACCAAATATACACTTGTGAAAAATGCATTGTAAAATGTTATTTTTTCCAATATAAAAACCTTAAAACTAGTACTTAAGAAGGAAAAAAAATCAGTAAAGACAAAATTCAAAGATACACAAAAATGAATGAAATGTGAAAAAAAGTTTTAGTCTTCATAAAATTTTATTATGCATGAAAAATATCTAGTGGCCTTTTATTTCACTGAAAAAACCCTTTCATTTTAGTTAAAATGTACAATTAAAATATGTAAACTTTGTCATTTTAATCAGAAGGTGATTACATTGCTCTGAAGATATCTTAAACTTTTCATTGTTCAGTGCTGACAAGTCAAGTACAATTCAGAGTAGAGACTATATTTCCACATTACAGATAATAGAAATACTATATTTTTCACCCTTAAATATAAATTATTATTATATACCCTCGAGTCAAAACCAACTCATAGCTGACCTTCCAGCAGGTTTTCAGGGGTGGTTAATCACAAGGGAGGCGACTGTCCATCTTTCTCCTTTAGAGCAGCTTGTGGATCTAAACCGTGTGCCTTTGAGTTGGGAGAAGCACAACTTCTGTCTACTGAATCACCAGAGTTCTCTGCAGAACTTATGCATATTTTTATAATAGAGAAATTCATTGTAAAAGAACTATTTTTTTGAATCCCACTGAAATTCAAATTACAAGCCTTATTTCTATTAAGAAAGTTTTTATAGAAATGTATTTTTTTTAAAGTCTCTTTTAGCTGAGGTTTTTCTATTTAGCTTACTGTTACTGTTTTGCTGTATATTCCAGATGTGCCAGATGATAAAAACACACACTTGTGTCATTTTAAAGAAATTTCCTCTAAATAATGGCTAAAGTCTATTTCTCAGGAAGGAGGGACGTTTAGAAGTTATTATCGTCAGATACCCCTTGTTGTATTTCGAAACTTTTCTATTTAGGTAAATGGGAAATAATTGAATGAGTGAGGAAGTGCAAGCTCAGAAGGGTGGAAGGACAGCACAGGAGAGGAAGACCTGGATGAGATGGACTGATACAGTAACTGGGTCAATGGGGTTGGTGAACTGGAACTAGTGAGTCTGGCTCAGGACAGGGCGGACTTCAGAGGATGGGTCACAGGTAACAACAACAGCAGTAACAACAAAGAAACACAGTGATTGATACACTTTATTAATAACTCTGAAGAGAAAAAACCTAAAGGTCACTACTCTACAATTACAATCACTGGCAATAAAATGTGGTGATGTATTAAATAACAATTTTTAAAAGACTGTAATAATGTAAACCTTATAAAAACAAAATCATTAAAAACAACTTTAAAGTGGTTGAGATATTTGGAAATTTGTAGATGATATCGTATATTTACCACACTTAATAAAGAGTTTTAATCAACCAGGGTGATGATCAACACTGTCAGAAAGGGGAAAAGCGCCACCTATTGATGACAGTATGCAAACTATTTGCTGGCCTGAACTTTCATTATTTATGTTGTGTTGTAGTAGAATAATTTATTGCAAGATTGAAGATTTTAGTTCCTTATTCCTTACATCCTCTAATCTATTTACTTCTCAAGAATATTATATTTCCATTTAAACGTCTCTTAAATACATCTTGTAATCTGGCCTTTTCGCTATATTACCTTTATGAATAATAGTAAATCAAAACCCTCCTAACAGAATTTTGTCTTCTGAAATAATAGAATATATTTATCCTTCTTTTTTTAGTCAGTAGTTCACTTTTTAAGTAAGATAGAGCAAATTCTGACAGTCATAATGGTGTTTTTAATAGATTACAGTATTTAGCTTCAGATATGTGCAAATACAAAATGGCATGGTACATACATAGTATCTTAACAAATATGTTTAATAGATAGGATTACAAATGGTTTCTAGTTATACAGTTCACTTTAAATTCTCAGAATCTGATAATGAATAGTTAAATCACGGAGTAACATTTTAACAAATTGTGTTGAAATTCATGAACCATATAGGCTAAATGGAAGGGTAGCTGTTATTATTTTAAAATAAGATTTTGTGTCTTCACAGAACTGAGGAAAATTGACTTTCACAGGAGATATTTCTAGTCTTATATTGCCATCCACAATATCAATAGAAAACTCTTTTTAATCCACGCAAAAATATCTTTTATCCTCTCAATACAAGGGAGATTATCAAGCTGAACTCTTAAATATATCTACAGGCAGAAACTGCTTCCCATCTTGGCAGTTATAGGGAAGCAATTTTGATTTTAGAATAGTTCTTGCTCAGCAAAATGTTAACAGTGAAAAGTCATATCCGGCTTCTTAAAGGAAGCGGTACAGTTATGATGCTGAAATATTTCTAATTGTATTAAAATATACTAACTTCACTGTAAATACATATTATTTGAAGCATACAACTCTAACAGAGAAATGACAAAACAAGTAACCAAACGCTCATATGTCTAAAAATGTGGCCTGACAATCATGAAAATTTGTCTATCTCTTTTACCGAAATGTAATTGCAATGCCTCCATTTTACCAACTGCACTGTGAAACTTCACAGGTTATCTTTGTTCTCTCTCTTCTAGATCAATAAAGTAAGAGCAGATAACTATTAATATATTTCTTTGCATCTGCACAGTGAAAACTTTAAATATTAAAACGAAATATTGCAGCCCATACATCATCTACTCTTACAAGACAGGAATGACAGTATTAAGATGCACATTCAGGATAGCACTCTTTCTACTTTGAACGCTGTCAAGAACAAAGTGCTTTACAGACTTAAAATAAATCTAGGTACTAATCCATTGAATTTCTGACAACAGGAGCCCAAGGTTTCCATGCACTTAGCTGAGTACTGCATAAGAGCTTGTGCATTATTTATGTCCACTAATGGTGTTGCAATGCGCTTTGTGTGAAGCGGTGACAGTGCAATCTGCTAAGATAGCTGCTGCTGTGGACAAAGCCATACATTTTCTTGAGCTGGAATTTTTGACAGAATTCTCTATTAATGCCAATTCTGCTTAAGTAAATGCCGAACAGGGGTCAGTTGTTCCTTTCCTCCCCCCTTCTCTTATTATTTAAGAAAACAGTGCCATAAAATTGAAAATGATGTTCTGAGGTTTGCTGAATTTTTCAGTACAATAGTAGCCGATAAAGGTCATTCTACTTTTTTGTCTACTTTTATGATTTCATGTGATGGTCCACAGATTCAATAGGAAAGCTCTTAGCACTGGGAAAGGGAGGTGCTATTAATTCCAGTTTCAATGCCATTATACTCTTCAGTGGATCAATAGAATTAAATGAGCTGAGATATTAGGAAAATATTGAAAAAAGCAGGAGGGTTGCATTGTTTGACCAGGGTTGGGTTAGTCGAAAATAAGGAACCATCTAGGGGTGCTGTCAATAAATCAGGAAAACTATCCTCTGACCCAAATAGAGTACAGCATGAAGCCTCAAGCCTTAAATGCCCATATTATCTGTTGTGGTTTTTGTAATTAAACATTTTTATTTGAATTATCCATTGCAGTTGTCTTTTATCAGTCAAGTACAGTTTTTAAAAGGTTTTACTCACAGAGGGAATATTCTTGTATTGATAGCTAAGATAAAGGAAGTTCTATTCATAAACTTAAAAATATATTTTGATTAATGCATCACATTAAAAATGAGTGATACAATATTTATGTTAAAATGAAATTTAATATTGTCTTTCTTTTTAGCTATATATATATATTTATGTATGTGGTTAATTCCACAATAAGGGATATATTTTCACTTTTTCTGTAAAATGCTTATCTGTTGGATATTTCTCTAGATCTGAACATTCAGATTAAGACACACTAGGAAGAAAGACTGGCCATCCACTTCCAAAAGATTGGCACAGAACAGAGCAGAGTTTAGAGCTGTTGTACATACGGTTGCTATGAGTCACAAGTGACTCGATGGCACATAACAACATTTTGTTTTTTAATTCAATAGTAAGAAGTCAATACATTTTAGTCTCTTTAATAGCAAAAACAGTTTGAAAGTGTTTTACATTAGTCAGTAAGATATGTATATTAGATCAAACACTGATAATGTAACTATTTGTTCTCTGTACAAATAAGAAATAAATGACCTAAGAATTCCCATAAGAGTCAAATTGGCAGCACTGATAAAGTGACCCACACAAATGTTGTATTCTTTTGTCATTAAGCTCTATCAGAACTGGTCACAAGTTAAAATTTCCTCACATAAATGAATTGAGGCTTTTACATTTTCAAGGCTAAATTAAGAAAAAAAATCCTTACTTGATATTAATATTTTTTAAAGGCAATAAATGGCTCTTTCAATGAAGTCCCAGGCATACGACTTTTGCTTACTTCTCTCCATTACTGTTGAATCTGAACCAACACTTAGCTGGCCCTCCATTGAATTTCTAAGGCTGTAAATTGCATGGTGGGAGATTGCCTATTTTTCTTCATTGGAGCCGCTGATGGGTATTAAGGGCAGAAAAATCTGCCTTGTGTTGGCAGCAAAACTTCTTGTGGACTATGCCACCAAGCCACAGCTTCTTTTACTTAAATTACGTGTGGACATTTTTAGATAGAAGAATGTCATGAAAGAGTAGTATACATCATTTCTAAAGCACCAAATAAAGAAGTGTCTGTGCCACTGCCATGCTGTCTTTCCTCTTCAATGAGAATGCTGATGGCATTTAAGGATAATAGAGCCAGAAAAGAAAGGAATATGGATACTGGAATCACTGCAAAGGGTCCCTCCCAACTGTCCAGATATTTGTACTGTTATGAAAACGAGACTGACAGTCTTTGTTGTTGAGTCTTTATACCCTAAATATGGGTCTATTTGCCAGTAATACTCAGCTTTCACCATATTACAAAGATAAAGGGTTAGTAATTTTTGACACAAAATTATTATGAGACTTACTGCACCTAGAATTCATAAATTGCTTTTTATTTTCTTTGAAATTTTCAGGTTGACTTACAGACAATCTCCTCTAGAATAAATTTGGTTTTCTTGACCTGTATCATGACCTCTTTTAAGACTACAAAATAGCCCAAATAATACATATACTTTATTACATCCTTGCTACATTGTATTTACAGATTATTAGCAGGATGAATTATAAGTGGAAGACCACCTCAATTGAGTATAGTGTAAAATTATATTCATTTAAATAAACAAGGGGGCTGGGGTGAACTAGTAGTTAAGGTTTTGCACTGCTCACCCAAGGCGGAACCTCTCTGATGGTTCAAATCTACCAGTCACTATGAAAGGAAGGTGTGAAATCTCTCTCTGATTTACAGCCTCTGAAAACTTGCTGGAGGGTAAGCCAAGAATCGGGTCAGACACAATGGCAATGAGTGAATGAGTGATTATACTAAAGAAGATATTATGATTATATTTCTTAATTTTTAGAAATAATGCAATATGTGTTCTTTATCTGAGAATATTTGTATATTAAGTATAAGATGTGTATTGATAAGATGAAACAAATATTTAATCTCAATTGATTTCCTAGCTTCATAGAGATAGATTCTAAACTGTATTGACTTCTGATAAAGGTTCTTTAATAGATAAAGAAAATGTGATTGAAGGAATTAATCTTAGAACTCACCAAGAGATTAGAAATTGAGGGACAGAATAATATAGTCAGTAGGGACAGAGCAGGAGAGGAAGACCACCCCCAGATGAGATGGATTGACACAATAACTGGGATAATGTTACTAAATATGTCCAAGTCAGTGAGCCTGATTCAGGAAAGGGCAGTCTTCAGAGCTATTGTACATAGGGTCTCTATGAGTTTCAGATGACTTGATGGCACATAACAACAACAACAATCAGATTTACAGGGAATCATTTTTTAAAGTAAATTTAGTTTTCACTTTTTTTTTTAGTCTTCACTCTTAAGAAATGACAATGAGATGAAATTTTATATATACATTCTTTTCTTTCTATCCTCTTTTCACTATTCCTATGGTTTAGAGCTCAGAGTATATTATTTTCTACGTGTATCTTCAATTGCAGTCCATAGGCATTTTTAATAAGTAATGTGTAGATCACAACAAGCTGTGACTGACTATGAGATGAATGGAGATCCCAGAAGACTTGATTGTCCTTCTCAGAGACCCATACTTGGACCAGGAGGCAGTTGTCAGAACAAGCAAGGAAACACTTCATGGTTCAAAATTGGGGAGGGTGTATGCCAGAGATGTGTCCTATCTCCATACCTTTTTAATCTATGTGTGGAACAGATCACCCAGAAAGTTGGACTCTATGAGAAGGAATGTGTTATCAAGACTGGAGGAGGACTAAACTTTGCTTGCTGAAACTAAGGAGGACCTGAAGCTCTTGCTGCAGAAGGTCAAGGACTACAGCCTTCAATATGGATTCAAGTTCAACATAAAAAAAACAATTCTCACCACTCGGCTGACTAACAACATCAAGATAGATGGTGAAGAGACTGAGATTGTTAACAGCTTTAGTTTGTTTGCCTCCACAATCAACATTCTTGGAACCATTAGCCAGGAAATAAAAAGACAAATTGTATTGGGAAATCTACTGTCAGGGACATCACTAGAGTACTTAAGAGCAATAACATCAGTCAGGAGACTAAGATGCGCCTGATCCAGGCCATGGTCTTCAGAATTACATGCTATGCATTAGAAAGCTGGACAATGACTAGGGAAGATGGAAGGAGCATTGATGCCTTTGAGCTGTAGTCCTGGAGAAGAGTATTGAATATACCATGGACTGCTAAGAGAACAAACAGATTCATCCTAGAGAAAGTGAAATCAGGCTGTTCCTTGGATGCCAGGATTCTGAAGGTTCATCTGACATACTTTGGGAATGTTGTAAGGTGGAATCAGTCGTTGGAGAGGGATATTACGCTTTCGAGTGCAGAGGGACAACACTGGAGAAGAAGACCCTTGATGCATTGACTCGGTGACAAGGGTAATAGATTTAAGTATGTCAGAGACAATAAGGTTCTCTCAGGATAGAGCAGGGTTCAAACTGTTGTACATAGTGTTACAATGAGTCACAGGCAACTTGACAACACATACCAACAACAACAATAGAAATAATTTTATTGTTTATATATTTTATCAGAATTTTCAGTCATACTCATTTAATGTTTGCTAAATTAATAGGTGAGTATTTAAAATAAGGTTGGTGTCAACAAATGCACATGAATCAAAAGAAATTTTCAGGGATAGCTTAGTTTCAGACATTCTATATATGTTAGTTGTTGTTTTGTTGTGTACCATCCAGTCAGAACCAACCCATAGCCGAAGATCCAGTGTGTTTTCAGAGGCAGTCAATCAAATGGGAGTAGACATGCCTTCGAGACTGCAGTGCAGCTTCTTACCATGAGGCTACCAGAGCTCCTAGATATTTTTTAATGTACACTTCTGGTCCACAATTTTGTTTACATTTCTATTAAGACCTGTGACATTTGCCTGAAAGTTGGAATTTTTTAGCCTTAACTAGCTCTCTCCTGTCTCCAGCTACCTCAGCTGCAGACACATGGTCTTCCAAATCATGACTAGGATAAGAACAGGTGTATTTAAACACACAGGGCAGCAAGACTTGAGGCAAGCAATGCAAGTGGTGGCAAAACTGGAGATGGAGAGATTGTGACATTGCTGTGGACAAACAGTGGCAAGGTGTGACCTAAGGCTTCTTGCATTTATGCTGTCCACACAGAAAGACCTGGCTATTCTTGCTGAATATTTGAAGAAAAGCTGACGGCAAACCTTGCTAGATTATTAGAAGCTAAACTGAAACCAGAGCCTGGACTTGGTGAAAATTGTGCTTTGGAAATATTGGGCTAAGCCTAAACTTTTATTGTGAGATATTCTTTGCTTCCCCGACTGAACCCCCTGATAAACCCCATTGTTGGTACCGTAACCATGAGTCAACAACAAATAAAAGAACCTCTGCTGCTGGCCTCTAGAGACACCAGAGGTCTGAGCTGTGGGCTCTTTATCTCTTTCTGCTCTGGGGAAGTGAGGAGCTGTGCTATTTTCTTTCTCCCTCCGGCCCTTTCAGAGTGGTGCTCAGGGCCCTGTGCTCCCATGGTCCATTTTTCTCTACTTAGGCGATATCTATCAATTGTGATCCTGATCAAGTCTTAAGAGTAATAGTTAGACATTCAGTTCTTCTGATCACAGACTAGAGGAAGCTATGGATCATGTAGACATCTTGCAGACTAGTTCCTTCTCTAAATCATTAATTTCCTCTCTCTCTTTTCTATATAGAGTATTAAACACCAAGAGTTACAATTTAAATGGTTACACACAAGTTTTTCTGCTACTCACTAGAATAGGAAAATAACAAATAATAAATTTCTAGAAGTATTTTTTTCAGTCAACAATTGAGGACAAAAAACAAGATTGTTTTTTGCCCTTTATAATTCTTGATGTTATTATTGTAATGTGCCTTTGAGTTACTTGTGAATCATAACTACCCTATGTATAACAACTCTGAACATTGCTCTATCCTTAGCCAACATTACGTCTCTGACACACATACTCCTATTACCTCAATCGCTGAATCAATCCATCTCATGCAGAGTATTTCTTTCTTGCGATATCC
>NW_006399773.1:6903169-6913527 GCF_000299155.1 Elephantulus edwardii
TTTACAATCTCAGTCTCTTCACCATCTATCATGATGCTGCCAGTTGGTCCAATGGTAAGAATCTTTACTTGATGGTGACCTTCAATCCATGTTGCAGTCTATGGTCCTTGACTTTCTGCAGCAAATGCCTCAGGTCCTCTTTTATTTCCACAAGCAAGGTTATTTCATCTGCATCATGCAGGTTGTTGATGAGTCTTCCTCCAACCCTGATGCCACGTTCCTCTTCGTAGAGCCCAGCGTCCCGGATGATCTGTTCCACATGTAGAGTGAAAAGGTATGGAGATAAGATGCATCCCTGGGTACACCTTTTCTGATTCTGAACCATGCAGTGTTACCTTGTTCTGCTCTAATGACTGACTCTTGGTCCAAGTTTAGGTTTCACATAAGCACAAACAAGTGTCCTAGGACTCTCATTCTTCTAAGAGTTAGCCACAGTTTGTTGTGATGTACACAGGCAAATATCTTAGCCTAATTAATAAGGTACAGGTAGACATTCCTCTGGTACTCTCTGCTTTCAGATAACATCCATCTAACATTGACTATAATATCCTTAGTACCAAGGCCTTTTCTAAATCAAGCCTGCACTTCTGATAGTTCTCTCTTGATATGCTATTGCAGTCATTTGTGTATAATTTTTCAACAGGATCTTGCATGTGATATCAATGATATCGTTTGCTAATTTCCACAGTCCAGCAGGTCATGATATAGTAAAAGGCAGCCCCGTTAAAGGGATATTAAACAATCAACAAAATAAACAGCTCATTGCCATCAAGTTGGATCTGATTCATCGCTGGCTCTACATCCAACTTCTAGGCTATGAATCACATAGGAAAAGATTGTCTTTCTTGGATAGAGTTGAGGCAGTTTCCAACGCTCAGATGGGTATGGTCTTTGGGTTGACACCATAATTCCTTATGAACCTAGAATAAGTAGTTATTAGCCTCCTTTATTTCATCTGAATCTACAGACTAGTAAATGCATTGTCTAGATTGCTAGATTTTTTTGGTCTAGAAGGATTGGCTGAAGACAGTCTGCATTATGCAGATGACACAACCCTGCTTGCTGAAACTGAGGAGGGTCTGAAGCACTTGCTACAGAAGGTCAAGAACTGCAACTTTTAATACGAATTGAAACTCAACGTCAAGAAAACAGATTCTCTCCACTGGGCCAATTGGTAGCAGCATCATGATAGATGATTAAGGGATTGAGATGTTTGACAGCTTTAGTTTGCTTGGTTCCACAATCAATACTCTTGGTACTGATAGCCAGGAAATTAAAAGACAAATTGCATTGGGAAAATCTGCTGTCAGAGACCTCTCCAAAGCACTGAAGAGCAATGATGTCAGTCTGGAGACTAAGGTGTGGCTGATATAGGCCATGGTCTTTGCAATTACATGCTATGCATCAGAGAGCTGGGCAATGATAGAAGAAGTGTTGGTGCCTTTGAGCTGTGGTTTTGGAGAAGAGTATTGAATATGCCATGGAATGCTAGGAGAACAAACATGTTCATCTTATATAGGGTGAGACTAGGCTGATTCTTGGAGGCAAGGATTCTGAAGCTTCATTTGATATACTTTGGACATCTTGCAAGGCAGGACCAGTCCCTGGAGAGGGACATCATCTTTGGGATAACGGAGAGGGACAGTGCAAGAGAAGAAGACCCTGGATGACTTGAATTGATTCAATGACTGGGGTGATGGGGGTAGTTGTGTCAGAGTCAATAAGATTGGCACAGGATAGGATAAGTTTTCAGGCTATTGTTAACAGGGTCACAATGAGTCACAGGTGACTTGATGGCATCTAACAACAACAGTAACAACAGTGGTAAAAAACTACATTGCAGTCCTAAAAGCATGTAGGTCAAATCCTCCAGGTGCTCCAAGGGAGAAGGATGGGCAGTCTCCTTTCATGCAATTTACTGTCTCTGAAAACCTGTTGGATGGTCACCTATGAGTCAGTTCTGACGTAACTCCTCACAACAACAGGTTCTAAATAGAAGAGAAAGTAAAGGAAAACAAATGTATCTTGAGAAGGATTGAGATTCATTAATACCATTTCACTTGTTGGCATGAGAAACAATATGATTGGCATAGAGTGGAAGTGAAACTTATTGAAAATATACTTGTTTGTTTTACAGATTGGAAAAGGAGATGAGAAAAAAATATGAAATGTGCATGTTGGGGATTTCAGTGGTTCAGGAACAAGAGTACACAGAAACTGTAACTTAGGTAATATTGTTAACATGTTTCACTCTAAATTTAAACTCATTGCTGTGGCAGTAGAATTGACTCTTAGCCAAGGGGGGAGGGTGGCCATCTTTCTCCCATGGACCTCACTGGTGGATTCAAACCATTTACCTTAAAGCAAAGCTGAGAAGCTAGAGGGACAAAAAAGTAAAATGAATGGAAACAAAAACAGAATGAAGACACTCATAAATTTGAACAAGTTTAATGAAAAATATTGGGAGCACTGGAGCCTAGTGGAAAGAAGCTCCGCTGCAATCCCAAAGGCAGACAGTTCAAATCTACCATGTGCACCACGAGAAAAATATGGGCAATCTCTTTCTGTGGGATTAACTGCCTCTGAAAATCTGCTACAGGCTCAGCTATGGATCGGTTCTGCCTTGATGGAAAAACAACAGCAAAGAAATGTTTGCATAAAAAATGCTAAATAGGAGCATAGTTTGAAATGTAAACTTTCTTCGAAAACAAAGTAACTTTTTTAAAAAAATCATATAATCTACTGGTACTCTAAAGAAATTAAGAAATTACTTGAATGAATTCTTATTAGTTTTCTCTCTTCCTATTAACCACATATTTTACCTGCATTGTTTTGTAAAGTCTGGCTCCAAATTAATCTCTTCCTCTTCAACATACGATAGCATTCGTTGGTCAAAATTTCACAATGTCATCTTCGCATTATTTATGTATGTAGGGTATTCACAGATATATATGCATATGTTTTATTTTAACACATAAATACAGACACATATGTTTTATTATAAGCTACATATGTTTTATTATAGCACACAAATACTGACACATATGCATGTTTTATTATTATATATAAATGCCAAATTTAATATTAATATTTGATTATCATTTCATTTTACTATTTGTGAATTAATCTTTGTAATCTAATGCTTTAGAAACACTAAGAAAGAATAGAATTTTTTATGCTTTCTGAAGCTTTGCCAGTGACACATCAAAAGTTTTCTAGGGATAATAACCTCATTTTTATCCCCTGAAATTCCACTGATGCAGAATGCTCTGCTATTAAATTCATAATAGTTAAAAGTCATTGATGTTGAATCAAACCCAACTCAAATCCCTGTTGGATTGTCAGAGACTGTAAATCACACAGGAAGATATTGCCTGTATTTTTCCTGCAGAGGATATAGTGAGGTGTGGTCTTCCAATTAGCAGCACCGCTCTTCTAAAGACCATGTCACTAAAGTGGTCATAACTGATAATAAACAAGAAGGAAATGGCTAAACAAATATTGTGTCAGTGTTAATTTTCGTTAACTATGTTGTTGTTGTGTACCATAGAGTCAGAACTGACCCATAGTTGAGCCTCCAGTAAGGTTTTAGAAGTCGTTAACTGCATAGGAAGCGATCGCCCATCTTTCCTCCTGGAGCAGCTGGTGGCCTCGAACCACGTGCCTTCGAGAGTTCAGCACGGCTTCTTGCCACCAGGCCACCAGAGCTCCCTAGTTAAATATACACAATACAATAACCTATCAATATTTAAAAGGTATTTTACAAATATTCTTTTAAACATCCCAAGTTTTTAAAATTTAGAAACTAAAATGTACAATTTATTTAAAGGATAGAGGTATGTTGGTAAAGAGATGCCCTGCTAACTTAAAGGTAACTTGTGCGAATCCAACAGTTACTCCACAGGAGACAGATCGGCAGTCTTCTTCCATGTGCTTTACAGTGTCTGAAAACCCCCTAGAGGGTCAGCTATGAGTCACTCCTGGGTCAATGTCAAACAACAAACAACAAGCATCTGATGTTAGCAAAGATGTGTATATTGTATATAAATATGATTGAACTTACCATTATTCATATATATTTGTGTGTATAAAATATTCACTGTCACTATTAGGAGTGATAGTATGTTTACAATATTTCTTGCTTATATATATATATTTACCCAATTCTATAATATATGTGTTGTAAAATTCAGACTCATTGCTGTCATGTTGATTACACTAGAGATGTAGGACCTTTTTTTGCACAGTGTAGCTCTCCGTTGTTAAGTGCCATTGAGTAGACGACTAATAGCGACCCTATGAATGAAAGACTTGAGCACTGTTCACAGAGATTCCAAAGGCAAGCCATTTCTGCAGTGGATGCCACTCCTGCTTCCAGGCTTATTTTAATCAGAGAGTTCCACCAAACACCGTCCACCATGGGTAACCATTATCACATTTTACACATCAGTGTCACGGTGTTCAGCATCACAGCAACCACGAGTTACTTCTGTACAGCAATGCACAGACCAGTGCTATACCACCTAGAAGAATGTTTGACAAAAAACAATTTAAACAAGGCCTGAGTGCCACAGATTAAAATAATCCACCTTGGGCTTGGTAGCATAACTTTCTGTCCACTAGGCCAACATAGCTCTCTCTATGTTGTCGTTGTTATAGTTAAGTGCCTTCGAGTTGTAGACGACTCATGAACGAGAGGCCTGAGCACTGTTCATAGAGTTTCCAGAGGCAAGCCATTTCAGAAGTGGATGCCACTCCTGCTTCCAAGCTTGTTTTAGTAGAAAAGCTCCACCAAACACTGTCCACCGTGGGTAACCATTATCACATTTGGCACATCAGTGTCATAGTGTTTAGCAACTCTCTACAGATTACTATATTAGAACTTCTTTTGCAATAAAAGAAAGAAATGTAATGAAAACATATATATTTTACAGATGTAACTGTCTTTCTATAGGCATAACTTCATATAATTATTTTCTAAAATAATCCTTAAAAATTAAGTCATTTTAAGCTCTAAATAGACAAAACCAAAACAACATAGTTTCTCATGATCAAGCATCGCAGAAGTAACAAAGCATATTTCCACTTCTGAATCTTTTGTCCCTTTATCAATTCTATAATATAAAAACCACATTTTTGTTAAGATTGTCATTGTATATATTCTCCCAAAACTAAAATTTTAATTACTTAAGAGTAGAAACTTAGATATGACTTATTTTTAAAGAAAAATAACTAAATAAAATGAGAGCTTTTCCTCTTTTAAATTATAAAAATCTTCATTACAAATAGCTTACAAAAGTTTTTGGAGACTCAATATCCCTACATCTAGTTTGTTTCCAAAGCATCCCCACTTTGTGTTTGTAAAAATATACGTGAGCTTCCACTCTGTTTTACTAGGTAATAGGCCCAAATCCAATAGCAACAGCACAACATCAGCATTATTTAAAAACCGTGTAAATTATAGTTATTTGATATTAGATGTGCCCGAGTAAGAATCTTACAGTTACACTTAAATCAGATTTCTAGTACACCCTTCAGGGAAAATGATAGGAATGCATTTATTAAATCATAGCCCAGATATTTGTAACTTCAGAGCAGTAAGTATAGATCTGGGGAAGAAGAAAGGGTAGATTTGGGATGATAACTTAATAATGCTTGTTCACAAAAAACAGCACCTCCAGTGAATATATAACATCTGTGCTAATGTTTCCTAAGGTAAATGCGTAATGGACAAAGATAATGTTTTTTCCACAATAACGTTTTATTCCTTTCACCTGTTTTTCTTTTATGCACCTGTGTCTTGTTGGCAGTTTGCTCAGTTTGAATTTCTAAGATGTATAAGTACCAATGAAGTATAACTACTATTTTCCCTTGCGTGCTTCAAATAGTTCTTAAATGTTCACAAAGATTTTGTGGGCCCTTATAACTATACTAGAGTTAAGCTTCAAAACAGTTATAGTTTTTCTTGGCTTTCCCAATTTTTCATTCAAATGAAAGAACAGAGTAGTCAGAATGTTCTAAACTGAGATAAGTATATTTATATTTTAATTTCTTTCATGTGCTTTGTTTTGGTAATTTTGCTGTATGTTTTCATTTGCCCAATATTCTTTATTATGTTGGCCTTCAGTGGTGATTCTGGTATGACTTCTCTTGTTCACAGGAAAGGCAAGGCCAGGCATTTTTATTGATTATAAATGTTTCCATTAATAATCATATTGTTATGCTTATAAAATCAGCACTATTTTCCACTCAGAATCTTACTCTACAAACTTATAAAGAAATGAAAAAAGCTAAAACCTGGAGAAATATCTATTATTTCTTTTAGTCACCATAAAACAATGTTTACTTAGGGACAAGTTAGAGGTCATACTTGAATCATACTTCCTCATTCACGTACTATTACTGCAAAATATTAATATTAAAATTTCAAATAGCAACAATAATAACACTATGCACAATATCTTTTATAAGGAATATTATGTCAAATTTGAGTCCTGGAAATTAAAAAAATAATATAATTATAAAATTAAAATCACCAAAAATAAGACAACAAATACTGTTCCAAATAGGGAAAAGTAATTTTGTTCTTAATCATGAAGAAAAAATTGTGGAGGAGGATTTTATTACTAGTTTCCATAATAAAACAGGATACCATATGATACATATTTTTAAACATTTTAACTTAGAATACGGAAAGGAGAGAATTGCATGAAAATACACATAAAATAACTCGTTCTAGCTAATTAAAACATGCAAGGATGAGTTCTGTCTCCCCTTTTCAATCTGTATGCAGGACAGATCGTTTGAGAGGCTAGACTTTATGAGCAGAAATGTGGCATCAAGATTGGAGGAAGATTCATTAACAAACTACTCATAGTGACCCCTATGGACAATAGGTCTGGACTTTTACCTATTTTACACCAAACTCGGGATCTCTGTCATAATCAAGCCCGTCATTGTGGTGGTCCATTTCCAGGGGAGTCTTCCTCTCTTTTGTTCAGTCTCTACCTTTGCCAACATGTTGTCTCTCTCCATAACAGGTTCCTTCTGAAAATAGTCCCAACATAAGACAAGTTCCTTAATCCTTACTTCTCAAGATCACCTTGGTTGTAATTCCTTCCACACAGATTTGTATGTCCTTTTGACAGTCCATGATATGTTCAATATTCTTTAATAATCCCAGAACTCAAAGGCAGCAATTCTTCTTCAGCCCTCTTTATTCATTGTCCAAAATTATGATGCATAGGAAGCAATGAATTCCTTATTAAATTTGTAGTTTGCAAGCCCAAGGTGTCATTATAATTCTATTTGTACATATATCTATATCTATTTCCATACCTATAACCCGTATGTATTTCCAAAATATGCTGTAAAGGAAATCTGATTGTTGAAATAGCCTAATCTTAGAAATATTTTTTTCACTTACTTGTAAGTCATTATTATAATTGTTGTGATTACTGTTAGGTGCCATCACGTTGAGTACAACTTACAGTGATCCTGTGAATCCTGTCCTCTCCTTTATCATCCTCACAATCTCTGACACACTTAAGCTCATTACTGCAGCTACTGTGCCAATACACAGAGTTGAGGGTCTTCCTCTCTTTTGTGGTCCCACCACCTTAACAAGCATGATATTCCTCTCCAATAAATAGCTTCTCCTAGCAACATGCCCAGAGTATGTGAGACAAAACTTTATCATCTTTGCCTCCAAGGAATATTTTGGCTGGCTGTTTGTCCTTTCAGTAATGCTTTCCTCCAATACCATAGTCAAAGGCATAAAGGCTTCTTTTGCAATTCTTATTAATTGGCCAGCTCTCAGCAGTATAGGAAATGATTGAAAACATCATGGCCTGAATCAAGCATACGTTAGTCCTCAAATTAACTTCCTTGTTCCTCAATAATTTAGAGAGATCCCTGACTACAGATTTTCCCATGCTACATCTCCTTCTCTCCTGACTGCTGATACCAAGTGCACTGATTGTGTACTTAGATAAGATGAAGTCCTTGATAGTTTCAGTCTTTTCTCCGTCTATTCTTCTAACATTTCAGTGGTGAGAATTTTTGTTTTCTTTATGTTGAGATGCAATGCATATTGGAGGCTGTAGTCTTTGATCTTTTACAGCAAGCATTTTAAGTCCTCCTCACTTTCTAGAACACTTGACTCTGCTCATGCAAAACCTGTACCTAGACCAAGAAGCTATTATACAAACAGAAATATGTGGCATCAGAATTGGAGGAAGACTCATCAACAACCTGTGTTATGTAAATGATACAACATATCTAGTTGAAACAGAGAGGAACTTGAAATATTTCCTGCAGAAGGCCAAGGACTTCAGTCATCAATGTGGATTGCATGTCCACTTCAAGAAAACAAAGGTTCTCAATTCTGAGTCAATCAGCAGCATCATGATGGACTGAGAAAAGATTAAGGTTGTTAACAACTTCATCTTGCTCAGATCCACAATCAGCACTCATGGCACTAGTAGTCAGGAAATCAAAAGACTGCTCTCAGGGACTCTCCAGAATGCTAAAGGGTAATAATATCAGTCTAGAGATTAATCTGCACCTGATCCAGACCATGGTCTTCTCAATGGCTTCGTATGCATCAGAAAGCTGTACAATGGCTAAGAATAACAAAAGAAGAATCAATGACTGAGTTGTGCTAGAAAACAGTGCTTATCATACCAGGTACTGTCAAGAGAACAAATAGGTCTGTCCTGGGAAAGGTAAAACCAAGCTGATTCTTGGAACCAAGTATTTGGAATTTTATCTCACTTTAGGTGTGTTGCCAGGAGGGATCAGTCCTTAGAGAAAGATCATACTTGGGAGAGGTGGAAGGGAAGGGTCAGTGCAGGAGAGGAAAACTGGATGAGACTAACAGTTGGGAGCAAATGTGTCAGAAATAGTGAGATTGGCTCAGGATAGGGTAGGCTTCAGAGTTATTGTTCATAGGGTCTCTATGAGGTGCAGGTGACTCAAGAGTATATGACCATGTAACAACATTTTGCCAGGCAAGGTTGTATCATCTACATTTTTGAGTCTTTCTCTGATCTTAATTCCGCATCCTCTTCTAAATTGAAATACTTTTATAGAGGGCTTTTATTGTTGTTTTTCTACTTTTTTAGAAGTCTCACCTGTTTTATATTTATATAGTGTACTGAGAGAACAATGTATATTGTGTATTGCACAATTTTTCATTTGTATTATTTCATACAATCATTTCCATATGTCGTATTTTAAATAATCTCTTCAAAATATTCTATTTTAAATATTCTTTTTAAATAATGCTTTTGATTTACACATTTTTTAAATTTTATTTAAATTTAATTTTAATTTTAATTTTGTGTGTGTGTACCATCAAATCGGATCTGACTAGTACAGGAGGAGATTTCCCCTCCTTCTCCAGCAGAGCATCTGGTGGATTTGAACCACATGCCTCAGTTGTAGTGCAGCTTCTTGCCACTAGGCCACCAGAGCTCCCTAATCTATGCCTATTTTCACCTCACCTATTTGGGTCCCGATTGAATGCTTCCTATTCCTTCACTCCTCCACTCACTTATAAACTCTGCTATCCTAGGAATTCCTACTCTTCCCCTTTATCTGCCCCTTTCTCCTTTTCTCCTACTGTTGGACATTTATATACATCTTACTAATCATCCTTCTAGTTTTTCAATAATAACCTTATGCAATATTTGTCTTTATGAGACTAAAATGTCTCAGTATAATGTTCCTTAGACTCTCCCATTGTATATAGTTGTTGTTGTTATGTGCCATCAAGTTGCATGTGACTCATAGTGACCCTATGTACAAGAGCCCTAAATGATGCTCTTTCCTGTGACAACCTCTCCGTCTCCGACACACTCATTCCCACTACTCCAATCACAGAATCGATCCATCTCATCAAGGATCTTCCTGTCCTGTGCCATCCCTCCACTCTCCCAAACATAATGTCCCTATCCAAGGACTGGTTCCTTCTCACAACTTGCCCAAAGTATGTCAGACGAAGCTTCAGAATCCTTAACTCCAAGGAGCATTTCACTTCACCCTCTCTAGGACAAACTTGTTTTTTCTCCTAGCAGTCCATGGTATATTCAACACTGTTCTCCAGCACCACAGCTCAAAAGCATCAATTATTTTTATATCATCCCTAGTCACTGTCCAAGTCTCTGATGCATAGCACATAATTGAAAAGACTATAGCTTGGATCAGGCACGCCTTAGTCTCCAGTGTGTCATTATTGCTCTTCTGTACTCTTGAGAGGTCCCTCACAGCTGACTTTCCCAATGCAATTAATCTCTTGATTTCCTGGCTATTTTTACCGAGAGTGTTGACTGTGGAGCCAAGTACACTAAAACTGT
>NW_006399773.1:6914132-6915931 GCF_000299155.1 Elephantulus edwardii
GATGTCTGTGTTCAGCTTTTTGAGGAAATTTCAAAATGCTAGAATGGCTGTACCATTTTACAATCCCATCTGCAGTTCATGAGAGATTCAACCTCTCCACACCTTCTACATTTATCACTTGCTATTCTGTTAAACTTTATTACGGTTAATGTGATATGATAGCTCATTGTGATTTTAATTTGCATGTCTCTGATTGTCAGTCATGTTAAGTATTTCTACATCATGTGTCTGTTGTCCATGTGAATATCTTCTTTTGTTAAAAGCTCTCATATCTTTTACCCATTTTGTTGTTGGTTTATCAGTCTTTTTTTTTTTTTTGTGGGGAGGCTATAAAGTATTCTGTAAACTTTCTTTAAATATACTAACCTGAAACATCATCCCCAATCATTTCCCCCCCCCCATTCTGTAGGATTTTATTTCACACTGTGGGAAAAATGTTTTGGTGCACCCAGGGACTTGGTTTTTTGAAGTTCCCTTTCATCTATTTTAATCCTCTACTGATTGTACATTTATGGCCATTCACAGAAAGTGTGGTTATTGACAGGCTAAATGTTATCATTACTGTTTTATTATGTTTCTTTTTCGGTTGTTTCTGGTTAGTTGGGTCCATCCACTTATCTTTGCTGTCTCTGTGTAAAGGACTTCCCTTAATATTTTTTTTGTGGAGTTTACCTTGTTTTCATGAACCCCTTTAGTGCCTGCTTTTCTGCAAATGATCTAATTCTGCCTTTATATTTGATGGACAGCTGTATTGAGTACAGGGTCTTTAGCTGCCAATTGCTTTCTTTTAGCCTTCGTTAGCCTTCTTTTAGACTTTTAACTATTCCATTGTCTTCATGTTCACGTGTTTTCTGCAGAGAAATCAGAACTTGATCCAATTGATTCTCCGCTATAGTTGAATCTTTGTATTTCACATGTTGCTTTTAATCATCATTCTTTATCTTTGATTTTGAAGAATTCGACTGAGATTTTTTTTTTATGTTTTTCTTTTGAGTTTTAGTCTGGAATTCATTCAGATTCTTAAATGCCAATTTCTCCATTTTCATCATAACTGGGAAGTTTATTATTTTGTGTGTGTGCCATTGAACTGGATCCAACTGGGAGAGGAGTAGATTTCCCCTTCTTCTCCAGTAAAGCATCTGGTGGATTTGAACCACATGCCTTCGGGATTGTAGTGCTCCTCCTTAGTTTAAAAAGGCAAGATTGTGTCATCTCTATAATGCCAAGTGTTTATGAGTCTTTTTCCAATTGTGACACCACACTACTCTTCATAGAGTCCAGCCTCCCAGATGATCTGTTCCACATATTGATTGAAAACATATGGCGATAGAATGCATGTCTGGCATATATCCTTCCTGAGTTTGAAAAATGCAATGGTTCCTTGTTCTGTTCTAACAACTTCCTCCTGGCCCAAGTATAGATTTCACATAAAATTGGCAAAGAACAAGACCCCAGGAATTGATGGAATGCCAATTGACATTTTTCAACAAAGAGACACTGCCCTGGATATGCTCACCAAGTTGTAACAGAAATCTGGAGGACAGCTCCCTGGCCAATTCACTGGAAGAGATCCATATTTGTTCCCAACCCAAAGAAAAATGACCTGACATGACAAAATGTGGAAATTATCAAACAATATAATTACATCCCTTGCAAGCTATATTCTGCTGAAAATGATAAAAAAAATAATTACTGGTACAGCACATCAACTGAGAACTTCCAGATAAGCAAACTGGTTTAGAAGAGGCCATGGCATTAGGGACTTTATAGCTAATGCTAGACGAATCTTTGCAGAAAGC
>NW_006399773.1:6937591-6963831 GCF_000299155.1 Elephantulus edwardii
CAAGCATGATGTCCTTCTCCAAGGATTGGTCTCTCCTTAAAACATATCCAAAGTATGTTAGACAGAGCCTCAGAATCCTTGCCTCCAAGGAGCCACCAGTTTAACCCTTTCCAGGATGAATCTGTTTGTTTTCCTAGCAGTCCATGGCACTCTGAATACTCTTCTCTAGCACCACAGATCATACTGAATGTTTAATGACTAAGGTGCACCTGATTCAATCCATTATTTTTTTTGTTGAGTACTGTCAAATTTGAACCAACCCATAGCTGATCCTCCAGCAGGTTTTTGGAGGCAGTCAATCACATAGGAGGAGAATACTCATTGTCCTGTAGAGTAGTGGGTGGATTCCAACTGCCTGCCTTCAGGATTGCAGTACAGTTTCACCTTAGGTAAGCAGGACAACTCTCTTTTGACCAGGCATAGTTACTTTGGTAATCTTAAGGTGACACTCAAAGCTGGTTCAAATCCCCTAACTACTCTGTGAAGGATAGTCTCCTCCCCTGTGATTTAAAGCCTCACAGACTGCTGAAGAATCAGGTACTCTACTTCCAACTCAATAACAATTTCTTTCTTTCCACCAACAGTTAATTTGACTACTGTGCCTTCCAGTCATTAAAGTCTATTATTGCCATATATATTGGTTTTAAAACAGTATTTACAGTGGATGTCGTCGATCTTGTAAAATTCTGTCATGATATCTCCAGAACTGCCTCTAAAACAAAGACCATATTCCCCTGGTACCAGTCCATGGAAACGACACTATGTTCAGAAGAATGAAGGATCAGTGAAGTAGAAGAAGAATCTCAGTGAGATGAATTGACACAGTGACTGTAAAAACGGACCCTATTTTGGCAGAGACAATAAAGATGTCACAAGATAGAGTTCAGATCCATTGCTCATAGGGTTGCTGTGAGTTGTAGTTAACTCAATGGCACCTAACCACGATAACAATTCTTCTTTGTTTCCAACTTTCATATAATAAGCATAATTAATTTTTTCAATGCATCTTGATTACATGTTTGATTTGGTTCAGACTTCAGAGGCTGGTGAACATATTTGATTTTCTCATTGTCTGCATTAGCAGTTATTACAAAAATTTGAATATTAGTCCTGTTAATTGGTCCTATTTGTAGGTGTGTGGATATTTTCTGTCACTAGCAAACTTGTAATTCAGGATAGATTTTAAATCGCCTTTTTGTCAATGAAAATGCACCATTCCTCTTCAATTTTTCATTTATGGCATAGTAGATTATATGATTGTCTCATTTGAAATTACTAATACAAGGCTAATTAAATTGAGGTTCACTAATACTCATGATATCATTGTACTACATCTTGTTTTGATCACTTCCAATTTTCTTAGATTAATATTTCAAATACTCTGTTATAATTATCAATGAATATTTGCAGTCATTTCTCTAATTTTATGTTGTTTATAAAAAAATTATTATTCTAAAGACTTTACTTCATCCAAGTCATTAAGACTGACTCTACTTGGAGGACGTTGCTCATCCTCACTCTTCCTCACCTATATTTTTAATACATTCCAACTTGAAGGTGTCCCTTTTCAAGGTGTCATCTATCAGACAGTGTTCTGCTGTTGTTTAATAATATACTTTAAAAAAAAAGTAGGTCACCACACCCTCCTTACTACTCTGCCTAATTTGGGAGATCTACTAAAATCTAATCCATTTGGATGACTCTGTTGATATTTGAAATACTGACAGATGGAATAGGAAACCAGTATAACAGTATAAAATATTATTTTATTTTTTAAAGAATATATTCTGAGGGAGCTCTGATGGCCTGCCTCGTGGCAAAAGGCTGCACTGCAGTCCCAAAGGTATGCAGTTTGAATACACCGGATGCTCTGCTGGAAAAGGAGAGGCAAGCTCTTTGTGTACCAGTCAGATCTGATTTGACGGTACACACAAATAATATCATAAAATAAAATTTAAAAAGAGTATATTCTAAATATACTCTTTTTACATTCACTATGTCAATCCATGTGATTGAGGGTCTTCCTCTCCTTCACTGATATTTTATATCAACATTAAATTCACCATCCACTACAGTACAACAAGCTGACAGATGAATGGTAGTAGTATACAGCTGTTGTTGTTGTTACATACTATCTGGTTCAAAACGACTCATAACTATCAATTCAGTAGGTTTTCAGAGGCAGTAAATCACACAGGACAAAATAGGTTACCTTTCTCTTACAGAGCAGCTGATGGATTAGAACTCTGTGCCTTTCAATTAGCAGTGCAGCTCCTTACCACTAAGCTACCCAGGTTCCCTAGTAGTAAGCAATAGATAATACAATCTTAAAATATTAAATGCTATGTTTAAATTAATGATATACTAAACTATATTCTAATTTAGTTTATCATGTAACTTTTATCAGGGAAGATCAACAAATACTGTAAGGGATAGAGTATTTCCATTTCAGCCCCTTTTGGAATTTGAACAATCTTGTTCACATATAAATCCTTGGAGAGTAGTTAAGCTACAACAAGCCTGTGAGAAAATTGAAATTAGTATTATAGGATCATAAAATTATTAGTCAGGCTCTAGATTACTCAAAAGTGGTTATAAAAGCAGGTGAGGGATTTCTAAATAAACAACCTCAGAGTGAATGAGAAGTCATCTTAATCACATACTTACTAAGCCTATTACTCAGTGGTCTTTGATATATTGCACTTACCATGAATGTATACAATAGTTACCGTGTATAATAATTTTCTATAGTTTCACTAAGCATTAGCACTTGGTACCAGATGTGTTGCTCTCTTCATCTTTTTTGCTGTTCGTTTCCCTCCAAAAAACAGCAGTCAATTGGCTGTCTATTAATTGACTGAAAGTAACTTTCCATTTTTCTCAAAAGTAAATTACTTTAATCGTAGAAATTAGAATGAAGAATTTACTTTTACTTTGTTAAAGTTGAGTTATAAAGAATTGTTTACCAATTTAAGGTGTATTTCTCTTTATAGGAAGACTATTTCTAGAAAGTTAATCTTACCCAGTTCAAGTGTGTATTTAATGCTGACAATCCTTGTGGTATGATCATCAGACATACTTGAAACCTGTAGCTCTAACTTGACTTCAATAGAATCAATTATATTCAAAATTCTAAGTATTTGATTTAAAAGAAAATAAATTCTAAATATGTTGTTGTTGTTAAGTGTCGTCGAGTCATAGGCAACTCATAGTGACACTATGAATGAAAGACCTGGACACCTGTGTGACTTTCTTCCTTTCTCTGGGTTCATAGGATTTCCGGAGGCAAGCTGTTTGGAAGTGGATAACAGACAGATGCTAATTTGCAGTGCACCTTGGAACATTATTATTATTTACAGCATTATCATGTTTAAGTGTATTTTGAGTATTTTCATTTTTTTCTTAAATTTTACTTTCTACTGTCTTTTTTACTGTAGGAATATTTTAATTAATGTTTTAATTATATTGCATAATAATAATATCACAGTTATTTTACAAGTTAAATGTAGAGAATGTATGAAATAGGAATGATGGGGGGGCGACTAAACATAGGTCAGGAACATGAAATTTTCCATAACTAGGGGCCAAAGGAAGGTGAGCAGCCAGCCTGGCGGCCCAAGGATCGGGCAGGGCGGGTGCAGGACCGGCTTGTGGTTTGTTTCTGTCCCCTGTGCGTGCACGAGGAAGGGGTCGGTCACCCCTCCCTGACCTGGACTGTTTGGGATTTTGCGTCTGGTCAGTGGAAGAAGGCTGTTTGTGGTCGCGGGTGGGTTTGCCGCAGAGGGAATTAAGGGTGGGAGTGTCAAAAACCAAATGTGTGGAGGACAGAAGTAAACAGTTTCCTCCTCCCCCCCAAAAATATGGAACACTTCACGAATTTGCGTGTCATCCTTGTGCAGGGGCCATGCTAATCTTCTCTGTATCGTTCCAATTTTAGTACATGTGCTGCCGAAGCGAGCACACTTTCTACTGTCTTACATACAAAGTTCATATACATTGTTTTTCACGTTGGACCTTTCCCCTTTCCTTTAAAGTTTTGAAAGGATCCAAAATACTTATCCACTGCCTTCACGTTGATCCCAATTCCTGATGACTCTCAACCAGATTTCAGGGCTTGTAAACTTATCTGGGAAGAGACTAACCATCTTTCTTCCTTGAACTGATTGTGGATTCTAACCTCTGAACTTTCAGTTAGGAACCCAACATACAACACCCTATGTACCATCTTTGTACTAAATACTGAGTCATTTTTTTATTCACTGCAGTTAATAATGAATTATACCTGACTGTTCCAGCATAATATGTAAACGGAACTTCAAAACAATCAGGAACAGAATTTGTTCTTTACTACAGTTTGAATAGTTCTATCACATTTAATTCACTGCACAAGAAAAGGTAGAACTAGCTAATGATACATATTACATGCTTTAGAAAAATCTTTGCTATGCATTCTTTGAAATGTAATCAGTGAAAACAATCCAATATAATGAGCAGTTTTTTACACTCAACAATATTTTCCAAGATAACACCTTCCTTCTTCTGTGATGTGACTTTATGTCTGTATGCTGTTGCTGTCAATGTGCTGTCAAGTCACTTGCAACTCGTAGAGACCCTATTCCCGATAGCTCTGAAAGCTGTCCCATCCTGAAGCAATCACACCATCACTTAAATACCTATCCCTATTAACCCAATCACTGTGTCAATCCATCTCATCCTGAATCTCTCTTTCCTGTACTGACCCTCCTTCCTTCCAAGCATGACATTCTTCTTCAAGGACTGGTCTCTCCTGGCAACATGTCCAATATATGTGAGACAGAGCTTAAAAATCATTTCCTCCAAGGAGAAATTGGTTTCACCCTCTCTAGGACAGATCTGTTCATTCTCTTGGCAGTCCATGGTATACTAGTGCTCTTTTCCAGGACAACTCAAAGGCATTATTGTTCTTATTGTTTTCATCAGGTTCCATCAAGTAGAATACTACCAACTGTATCACTTTGAAGGACAGATGAGAATCCTGTCCTATCCTGTGCTATCCTTATAATTTCTGCTACACTTGAGCTCATTGTTACAGTCACAGTGCCAATCCATCCTACTGAGAGTCTTATGCTTCTTCACTGGCTTTCCACTTTTCTGAACTTGATATCCTTTTGCAAGGACTGGTCCCAACAAACACAAAGTATGTAAGACAAAGTATTGCCATCCTTCCTTCTAAAGAACACCCTGACTTCACCCTCTCCAAGATATATTTTTTTCTTGTCAGTCCATGACAATCTTTGTATCATTTTCCAACCTCACAGCACACATGCATCGATTCCTTTTCTGTCATCTGTATTCACTGTCCATCTCTCAGATGTACAGGAAGTAACTGGGGAAGAAAGTGTTTGGATCAGGCACACTTTAGTTTATTCGAAGACTTGCTTGCAGTTTGCTCATATGAGCACTTGTCTGTCGGTTTGCTGTACTGAAATGACTTGTTGTGATGCAGGATGCAGTGCACTGGTATTTCAGTACTAGTCAGTCATCTGTGGTGTGAAGGTCTCAGGGGAGTTTCCAGATGAAGATAGATTGAGAAGAAGGATTAGCAACTATTTATGATATAATTTCCTTTTGAAAATAATGTGGACAATAGAGGAACACTGTTAGACCTATTAATAGAGGTACAATTCTTATAGTGGAAGGCACTAAAAAAAGTGTGGAGAAACATCTGCAAACATCCATTAATTGAAGAATGCTTAAAAAATTATATTCTCGGCATTAGCTAACTGAGATGAACTGATATTGGCCACTTTGACTCAAACATATGATTTACTATGCTGGGAATACAAAATTGAAGGAGAATATTATTGCAAAATGCAACAATATAATGCTAATTTTTGTTGTATATTTTGTCTTATATTTTCTGGATATTACCCCCAAAGTAACTTTATTATTGTTGTTGTTTTACACATCATAGCTCTGAACCCTGCTTGAGCCAATCTCACTGACTCAGACACACCTACCTCCATTAGCCCAGTTATTGTGTCAATCCGTCTAATCTGGGGTCTTCCCCTCCTGCACTGTCCCTCCACCCTTCCAAGAATGATGTCCTTCTCCAAGTACTGATCCCTCCTGATATTTGCCTGAAGTATGTGAGATGGAGCTTAACAATCCTTGCTTCAAGGAGCAGTTTGATTTCACATTCTCCAGGACAGACCTGTTAGGCAGTCCATGTTCAATAATCTTCTCCAGAACCACAGCTCAAAGGCATTAATTTCTCTTCTATCATTCTTAGTCATTGTCCAACTCTCTGATGCATAGCAAGTAACTGTGGATGCCTTGGCCTAGAACAGGCACACCTTAATTTCTAGACTGACATCACTGCTCTTTAGAACTCCGAAGGGTTCTCTGACAATAATGTTTCCTACTGCAATTTGTGTTTTGATTTTCTGACAACTACAACAAAAATCACTTTAGATTTTTTCAAAATTAGGCTACAGATTCTCTTTCTTTCACTCTACCTAAAAAGCAATGCTAGAATTTTGGCTGAGAATAAGCATAAGTGGGTTATAGAGCTGGCACTCGGGATCTTTAATGAGTCTCAATTTTCTTATCAAATATTCTTTCTAGAAATACCAATCTAGGAATGTGTGATAATCAACTTCTGCATGTTTTTATCTCTTGATATTAGTAATAGTTTGTTGTGTGCCATTGAGTCAAAACAGAGTCATAACTGATCCTCCAACAGGTTTTCAGATACAGTATATCACATGGAAAGAGATTGCCCATTCTCCCATGGAGCACTTGATGTATTTAAATCATGTGTTTTTCAATGAAGATATTTTTTAAATTATTTTATATTTTTATTGTGTGTGTGTGTGTGTGTGTGTGTGTGTGTGTGTGTGTGTTGACTGGTACAGGAGGAGATTGTCGCTCCTTCTCCAGCAGAGCATCTGGTGGATTTGAACCCCAACCCTCTGGAATTGAAGTGCAGCTTCTTGCCACTAGGCCACCAGAGTTCCCTTCAGTAAAGATATTTTTAAGAAGTAATGATTACTGCATCAAATTCGTCTTGGCTCTTGGCATCACTAGAGGAGAGAACAGAACTGCCTCTTGGGGTTGTATTTTTCCCCCCCTGGAAACTGCCTGACTTTCTTCTGTGGAATAGCTGATGTGTTTAAACCATGGGCCTTTAGGTTAGTACTGAAATACTTAACCCACTGTGCCACCAGATTGTCTTTTAAAATTACTTCTAGCTCATTGTTGTTGAGTAGGAATCTACTCTTAGATCAGTCCACAGTGAGGTTATAAATTACATGAGAAAAGATTATCCAGGTTTTTTTTTCCCAGCAAAGCAGCTGGTAGATTCAAACTGCTAGACCAAGATCACCTTTGCGTAAATACCGCAACTCTTTATCTGCCAACTAGACTACCAGATTCCTTCCCACAAGGTTATTTTCTTTGGGTGCGTTGTTGCTGGTGTTGTATGCCATCAAGTTGGAAGGAACACATAGCTGACACTCCAGAGAGGCAGTTAACCTTGTGGGAAGAGATTGCCCATCCTCCTCCCATTGAGAAGCCAGTGGATTTGATCCTCATTCCTTTGGGATTGCAGTGCAATTTCTTGTCACTAGGCCACCAAAGTTCCCTTCTTAGGAAGTAGGGCTAGAAATTAAGAGTATTGAACTTAGAGATTCATCACATATCAAAAACCATTTTTCTTCTCTCCAATTGAGTAAAATGCAGAGTGGGTTTCATTACATTTGGATGTAATGGCTTTCAATTTTTATCAAATAATATTCATCAGGAGAAACCTAGATATATTTCTAAATATTCCAAAATCTGTGCCTACTTCATAGTTGTACATTTGTCAATCATGATTTTGACTTAAGAGAAAATTATTATTTTCTCTCTGGAATTATTTTTTATAATAAATTATATTAGAATTCAATCAACATAGTTTATTCATGTGGTTGATATGTGCTGTCGAGTTGACTCTGACTCATAACAACCCTAAGTACAACAGCTCTGAACCCTGCTCTGTCTTGAGCCAATTGAATTTTTTCTGACACATGTACCTTCATTAGCCCATTATCTGAGTCAATCCACCTCATCCAGAGTCCTTCTGGCTTGCACTGTCCCTCCACCCTTCCAAGCATGATATTCCTCTCTAAAGATTGGTCCTTCCTTCCAATAGGCCCAAATTATTTCAAATGGAGCTTCAAAATCCTTACCTCTAAGGAGCAGCCTGGTTTCACCCTCTCTAGGTCAGACCAGTTTGTTCTTTTAGCAGTTGTTGTTGTTATATGCTATTAAGTTGCCTTCCACTCATAGTAAACCTATATACAATAGTTCTGAAGCCTGCTCTGTCCTGAGAAACTTAGTTTTATCTTCTCCAAGATAGATCTATTTGTTTCCTTGGAGGTCCTTAGTGTGATCAAGACCTCTTCAGCAAGGCATCAATTCTTCTGTTGTCCTTAGTTATTGTCCAGCTATCTGATGCGTAGCAAATAATTGAAAAAACCATGGCCTGGATCAGTTTCACCTTAGCATCTAGACTGATATTGTTGTTTCTCGGTACTCCTGAAAGGTCCTTGACAGCAGATTTATCAAATGCAATTTGTCTTTAATTTCCTCACTGCTGGTACCAAGAGTGAAGCCAAGCAAGCTGAAACTGCCAATAATCTCAATCTCTTTACCACTATTGTGATGCTGCCAATCAGCTCAGTGACGAGAATCTTTGTTGTCTTGATGTTGAGCCTTAATCCATATTAAAGGCTGCAGTCCTTGACCTTATGTAGCAAAAGTCTCAGGTCTTCTTGAGTTTTGGCAAGTAAGGTTGTGTCATCTGTATAACACAGGCTGTTGATTGGTCTTTCTCCACTCCTGATGCCACATTCCTCCTCATGAAGCCCAGCCTCCTGGATGATCCGTTCTGATTGTAGATTGAAAAGACAGGAAAATAGGATGGACCCCTGGCATACAGCAATCTGGTTTTGAGTCATGCAGAATTTCATTGCTCTATTCTGAGGACTGCCTCCTGGTCCAAGGATTGGTTTCCAATACGCACAATCAAGTGTTCAGATTCCTATTCCTCTCAGAGTTAGCCACAGTTTGTTCTGATCCACATAGTCAAATGCTTTTGTATGTAAGTGAAACACAGATAGACATTCTTCCAGTACTCTCTGTTTTCAGATAAGATCCATCTAGCATTGACTATAATGTCGCTAGTACAACGGCCTCATCTAAACCCAGCCTGCACATCTGACTGTTCTCTGTTGATGTGCTGTTCCAGTAGTTTTTTTCATAATTTTCAGCAGGCTTTTACTCTTGCATGTGATTGTTAGATAATTCACATATTGTTTTTAATTCACTATATTCTTCCACTAATAAATTTACTAATAGCACATGCACTTTGTGTGCAATAATACTCTGGAATTGAATTTTAAAATAAAGCATTATCTTGATTTAGAAAGTTATTGTTGTTATGCGTGGTTGAATCACTTGTGACTCAAAGCAACCCTACGTACGATAGCTGTGATCCTTGTCCTATCCTGAGACAATCTCACTCACTCTGACACAACTACCCACATTTCCCAAGTAATTGTGTCCATTCATCTCATCTAGTTTCTTTCTCTCCTGCACTGTCCATCCCAAGCATGATGTCTTCCACCAAGGACTGGTCCTTCCTGTCTATGTGCCAAAAGTATGTGAGACAGAGCTTAAAAATTCTTGCCTTTAAGGAGTAGCTTTGTTTCACCCTCTCTAGGACTGTTAGTTCATTCTCTTGGCAGTCCATAGTATGTTTAATACTGTTTTCCAGCACCTGACTCAAAGGCATCGATTTTCCTTCTATCACCCTTATTCATTTTTCAGCACTCTGTTGCATACCAAATAATCATAAATACCATTGCTTGGATCAGGCACACCTTAGACTCCAGACTGACATTGTTGCTCCTAAGTACTCTGGAGAAGTCCCTGACTCAGACTTACCCAATGACAATTGTCTTTTGATTTCCTGGCTACTAAGAGTTTTGATTGTGGAGCTAAGCAACCTGAAGCTGTTAACAATCTCAATATCTTCTCCCTCAATCATGATGCTGTTAATTGGACCAGTGTTAGGAATGTTTGTTTTATTCTTATTGAAGGCTTCAGTACTTGACCTTGCTTTCAGAAAGTAAGGTTGTGTAATTTAGGATATTAATAGATATAATGATGATTGCTCATGATATTATTCTCAATTATGTTTTACCAATATTAAATTCCAATAATACTTTTTAATAGAAAAAAATATTACTTATAGAATGGCCCAAAATACCTCTGATTTGTTAAATTATTCTTCTGGAAAAAAGAATCTCTATGCCCATTCACTTTATATCAGTTACTTATTTTGGGTACTTATGGGTGAAATTATTTTCTATTAAAAAAAAATTTGCTGGGAAGTGATAATCACCAGTTAGGAAATTCTTAGTGAGGCTTCATCCATACCACCCTGAACACACCTAATCTTGTCTGATCTCAGAAGGAAATATGTGGTGATATATCCCTTGTCCAAAGCCTAGTATTAGCTCTTTCAAGTACCTTGAGAGCATGAGTACATTCTTTACAAAGAGAAACTAATTATTAATGTCTATATTTTCACCACAGAATAACCCCTTGCATAATATACTTTTTCTAAAGTTCTCTTCAAAACATCTGCAAAATCTGTCTGTAGAATTAATTTCCTCTATCAATTCATGTACTTGTATAATACATTCTACTTTCTTAAAGTATAAAGTCCATGAAGGTTTTTATTTTTACTATTTAACTCTGTGACCTGGCTGTTGCTATGTATAGTCACGTTGAACCCAATCTACACCTGACTTTCTAGAAGGCTTTAAGAGGCTGTAAATCTCATGAGAGGAGACTGTCCATCTCACCCCCCCACCCTCCAAAACAGCTGGTGGATTTCAACCTTTCCTTTTGGGCTGGTAATTAAACTTCTTGCCATTCAGCAACCAGAGCTACCATGTAACGGTTGATGTTAAAAACCATGGAGTGTGAATTGACCCGTAGTTGACCATCCAGCGGGATTTAAGAGGCAATCAATCACACGTCAGGAGATTGCACATCTTTCGCCTGTAAAGTAACTCGTGGATTCAAATAGAATGCCTTTGAGTTGCCAACAAGCCACCAGCCCTACCTCCTACTAACATATTGAAGCATTGAGAAGAGTAATCTATGTTTTTATATTAAGAATGTCCATTCAGGAAATATTTGTTAAATAGTTAGTAAGAGATTTTAAAATGTTTCATAAAATCAAAAAGAATTTTCAATACCAAGATCAATTTTTCTCTTATACAAATAATTCCTCCTAGAATATAATTAATTTTGAAAAATTCTTTCACGGACACTGAATGCATTTTTTGTGTGCACTTATGTATTAATAAAGTTTTTTTCTTAGAGCCTTTCATTTCTATTTCCTTGTCTACTTTTAATTGGAGTGAGCTCTGGGAGCTGGTGTTTAGGGAGCTGCCTGCCAACTTAAAGACAGGCTGTTTGAATATACCAGCTACTCTTCATGAGAAAGATGAACAATCTCCTCCCATGTGATTTACAAGCTCTGAAAACCCACTTAGAGGGTCAGCTATAAGCTAATTCCAACTCAACAATAATTAATTGCCTACTTTTAAAACCAGATTTAAGTTCTTCTCTGTGTCTTCTTTGTGCACCTCTTCATTAACTTAGTGATCGCAACTAGAGTCTACTTTTTTTAACTGAAACTTTTTGCAGGCCTTCCTACTATCTGCTTTCATAGTATTGCCTTTACTCTTCTGCCTCTACCTTCCTATCTTACACTATTTTGTTCTGCTGTTTTTCATCCCATTATCTTTATTCACAGAATATAAAGTTAATTTATTGTAACCACATATCCCTAAAACCAAACTCATTGTGTTGAGTAGATTCCAACTCCTGGTGACCATCCACTGAGTTTCTGAAATTATGAATCTTTACTGGAGGAAACTGTTATCTTTCTCCCAGGGACCAGGCATGGGATTTTGGTTTGAAACCCAACATACAATACTCTGCATCAACACGACAACATGGTGTGACATAGTAGGACGATCATTTGTTTCATGATGCCCCTTATTTAGGAATTACTTCTTCTTTATTTGTTTTTTAAAACTGTACATAGTATCTCTATTTTTTTTTAATTTAGGTTGTTTATTTTTCATTTCAATGAACATCTACAGAGATTTTGGAATTCCATTCATTCATTGTTGCACCCTTCTCCCCGCACAAACCCCTCCCCCCCACCCGTTTGCTCCTCTCCTTGAAAAGCAAAAGAGAAACTCCCTCATAGGTACACAATCCCCCCAAACCCCACCCCCTATCCCCAAATATAATCCACTCTGCAACCCTCATTGCATACTCCTACAATAAAAATAATGCCCTAAAATATAATACTTTTAGACTATTCTCTCCCCCATAGACTACAATGCCGTAAACATATTTCATCCAGTTTTTCTCAGTCTTACCCCTACCCCAATGCCAGCCTCATTCTACAACAGTGGCACCGTATAGCATTTGTCCCTTTGTGACTGATATACCTCACTCAGCATAATGTCCTCCAGGGTCATCCATTTTGAAAAATATTGCATGAGTTCCTTGTTTTTCAATGCAGCATACTATTCCATTGTGCGAATATACCACAGCTTCTCTACCCATTCGTTTGTTGATGGGCATTTAGGTTGTTTCCAACTCCTTGCTATTGTAAACAAAGCCGCGATAAACATGGGTATACATATATCTACTTGGATGTCATTTACGGTCTCTTTAGGGTATATTCCCAGTAGTGGAATTGCTCTATTTTTAATACTAATGCTGACGGTATTTTGTAGGGTGCTCTGGTGGTCTATTGGGTAAAAAGTTATGCTACCAGCACAAAGCCAGGCAGTTCCTACCCATGATCTACTCTGACACAGAAAGAGAAGCAAGATCAATTCATATCATTCACACCTTCTTCTAGTGACCACTGGAAAATAATCTATTAGTCAGCTCCAAGTCTAAGATATATCATAATAGCAACAATATTTTCAAACAAAAATATTAAAAAATACATTTATAATTAGTTGGTAATTTTCTTAAGATGAAATTAAAACTAGCCTTGTAAGATTCTTATATTAATTAAAAGAATGTGAGATAAAATTCATTTTCATTTGTCTACCTATTTATTTAATATTTTCTGTGACATGTGGAAGAATTATTGGGGATGTAGTAGATCAAGTTTTGAGGTGCTAATAGAAAGGTCAATAGTTTGACTATACCAGCCATTCAACCAGAAAAAGCTAAAGCAATTTGCTTACATAAATATTTATAGATTTGGAAATCCTACAGGACAGTTCACCTTTGTCTTACAGTTTCATCCTGAGTGGGATTCAATTAAATAACAGAGAATTTGATTTGGCTTGATGTCATGAAGACTATACTAGCTTTTGAAAAGATTTAAAATTCTAATAAGTTTAAGGAAAGGATTAGAAACCATTAAAATTCTTTTTTTAATCTCAAACTGTTTACCAGCCATATGTATTTTAATAGAGAGGATGACACAACCTTGTTGGCAGAAACTGAAGAGGACCTGAAAAATGTGTTGCAGAAGTTAAATGACTACTAGTCTTATGGATTAAAAGCTAAACATCAAGAACACAAGGATTTTCACCACTGGGCCAATTGGCAGCATCATGATAGGCGATGAAGAGCTTGAGATTGTTAACAGCTTCAGCTTGCTTGGTTTCACAATCAACACTCCTATTTCCAACAGCCAGGAAATCAAAAGATGAATTGCAGTAGGAAAATCTGCTGTCAGGGATCTCACCAGAGTCCTGAGTAGCCACAATGTCAGTCTAGAGACTAATGTGTTTCTGATCAAGGTCATGATCTTCACAATTGCTTGCTATGCAGCAGAGAGCTGGACAATAACTAAGGATTATAGAAGAAGAAGAATTGATGACATTGAGTTGTGGTGCTGGAAAAGAGTGTTGAACATACCATGAACTGCCAAGAAAATGAACAGATCTGTCTTGGAGAGGGCAAAAACCAAGCTGGTTCTTGGAAACTAGGATTCTGAAGCTCCATCTCACATATTTTGGGCACATGGCCAGGAGAAACCAGTCTGTAGAGAAGGATATCATGCTCAGAAGGGTGGAGGGACAACAGAGGAGAAGAAGACCCCAGATGAGATGGATTGACACAGTAAGTGGGGTAATGGAGGAGGTATGTCAAAATCAGTGAAACTGGCTCAGAATAAAAAGGCTTCAGAAGTGTTGTACATAAGGTCACAACAACAACATTAGCTAAACTGGGTTGTGTACCTTCTTTATATTTCATTTTCTTATGCATAACTTTAGTTTTAAATGAAAATAATTAAAACACATGATACTTTCATAAATTAAGTATTCAAGCCCATCATTATTCATTATTATTACTTTGTCTTGTTTGAACCTTACACATCCTCGTATGGTGGCATAATCCTTAGTGAGTTTTAAGGAAAACACAAGAAAGAGAGTCTTTGGTGGTACAAATCTGCCCGCCATTTATTTCATGGGGGAAAGATGAAGAGTGTCCCCTTACTAGGATTTACAGACTTGAAAATCTGAGAGACAGTTACTGTGAGTTGGAATCTAACAACAATGAGTTGAATTGGGTGGATACACCAAAATAAACTAATAGAAACAAGTTTGTTTTTCCTCTTTTTTCATTCCATTACAGTTGTATATAATAGGAGGAATTCACATTAATTTCTTATAGCCATTGAGTTACACATAATCCCTCAATGAGGGTTCATTCTTTTTGAAGTATATTATTTTTGTATCAGAAAAATTAAAATTACTATATAATAAATGACTGTAATTATAATCTCTTCTCTTACTACTTACTACTTATATTTAAGCAAGAGCCTATGGTGATGAACTCGTTCAGCATTTCTTAAGCTCAAGGAACTAAAGAGCAAATTCAAACCTCGAGTTGCTACAATCAAGGATGATTTAGACAGAATGTGAAATGATCCAGGAGGTATCAAAAGAATATTGTATCGAAAGTAATTGGCAGATACAGAAGAATTTAATGAAATAACATTTGAGCCAGGGCCTATGGTGATGATGGCAGAAGCTCAAGTTGCTTTGAAATAAATAGCAAAAAATAAGGCCCCCAGAATAGATGTTATACCAATTGACATATTTCAGCTAATAGATGCTGCCGTGGATGTGCTCACCAAGTTGTGCCAAGAAATCTGGAGAACAACCATTTGGCCAACTGACTGCAAGAGGTCTATAATTGTTCTTATCCCAAAGAAGGGTGACCCAACTGAGTGTGGAAACTACAGAACAACATCATTGATTTCACATGCAAGCAAGATTCTACTGAAGATTATCCAAAAACGACTGGAACAGTACATCAGCAGAGAACTGCCAGAAGTCCAGGCTGGGTTTAAAAGGGGACATTGTACTAGGGATATTGTTGCTGATGTTAGATGGATCTTAGCTGAAAGCAGAGGATACCAGAAGAATGTCTATCTGTGTTTCATTGATTATGCAAAGGCATTTGACTGCGTGGATCATAACAAACTGTGGCTGACTCTGAGAAGAATGGGAATCCCAGAACATTTAATCAGGCTAATGTAAAACCTATACTTGGATCAAGAGGCAGTAGTCAGAACAGAGCAGGGCAACACTGCATGGTTCAAAATTGGGAAGGGTGTACGCTAGGGATGTGTTCTATCTCCATACCTTTTCAACCTGTATGCAGAACAGATTATCCGAAAGGCTGGGCTCTATGAGAAGCGTGGCATTAGGATTGGTGGAAGATCTATCAACAATCTGCATTATGCAGATGACATAACCCTGCTCGCTGAAACTGAAGAGGACCTCATGCACTTGCTGCAGAGGGTCAAGGACTGCAGCCTTCAGTATGGACTGAGGCTCAATGTCAAGAAGACAAAGATTCTCACCACTGGACCAATTGGTAGCATCAGGATGGATGGCGAAGAAATTGAGATTGTTCACAGCTTCCGTTTTCTTGGCTCCATGGTCAACACTCTTGGCACCAGCAGCCAGGAAATAAAAAAAGTATTGCGATGGGAAAGTCTGCGGTTAAGGACCTCTCTAAAGTACTCAAGAGCAACGGTATCTCTCTGGAGACTAAGGTGCATCTGATACAGGCCATGGTCTTTGCAATCACTTGTTATGCATCAGAGAGCTGGACAATAGCTAGGGAGGATAGAAGGATAATTGACGCCTTTGAACTGTGGTGCTGGAGAAGAGTATTGAGTGTACCATGGACTGCCAAGAAAACAAACAGATTCACCCTGGAGAGGGTTAAACCAGGCTACTCCTTGGAGGCAAGGATTCTGGGTCTTCGTCTGACATACTTTGGACATGTTGTAAGGAGAGACAGGTCTTTGAAGAGGGACATCATGCTGGGTAGAGTAGAGGGACAGCGCATTAGGGGAAGACCCTCTATGAGATGGATTGATTCAGTGACTGGGGTAATCGCGGTGGGTGTGTCAGAGGCAATGCGATTGGCACAGGATAGAGCAGGGTTTTGGGCTGTTGTACATAGGGTTGCTATGATTTGCAAACGACTCGATGGCACATAACAACAGCAACAACAACAACAACTCTTACTACTAGGAATAAAGATATGTGACGCATGTATGCATTGTTTTTACTTGAACTTTATAGAATAACTCCTACTGTTGTTAATTCGACCCAAATAATTAGGAATATTTGAATAACAAACATCAAAAAGCAAGGAGGAATCTTAGATAGAATTTTTTTTCCTTTCAGATTTCCTTCTGGAAACACTCTAGTTTCAATAAAGTAAATACTAGCAGAAATCTAATTGTTCCCATAAGTGTAGTATTTAATCTCATCACAATATATTGTCTATAACATTCCATAATCTACCTTGATAGAGTAAATTTGGCATACGAGTTTGCTAGAAGTGGTTTTGTGTTTATCACATTCTTCTTTTTCATGAGGTTTCAAAGAGAAAAGGGGTTACAAGCTTCACTAACTCACAACCAGCTGAAATTTTATTGCCTTTCTTTTTTAATAGTTTTAACTGGTACTTATCCCAGAGGGATATACACTAAAAGACAGATGTTGGTTGATTCTTTGCCTTTTCTTTGCTTTTCCTTTTCCTTCGGCTGGCAAATTTTCTGTTTATTACTCAAGAGTAACTCATGCTTAGTAATTGCCACTCAGAGATTCTAGAACACATTTAAGTTTTATCTCAAAATTATTTTTCCTTCGGAAAATAAGGAGCAAAATTCTCATTATTTTAATATAAAATGGCTTATCTCATTGTAACTACTAATCAACCAGATAATATTTCTCTATGAAAACAGTTATATTGGAATTTCAAAAGTAAATTTTTCTTAAATATACTTATGTAAAGTATCTATTTTATCGTTTATTTTCAAGAGATGATTTTTAGTTTTACTTAAATCAGTGGGTAAAACATGAAAATTAAAAAGGAATTTAAATTGAAAAAAGGTGGTTCTTTTCTAGCATTGATTATCAAATGAATCAGTGTTTAACCTTTGCCTACAAACATAATGTGTTCACTTCTCAACCACAATTTATTTGTATGTCAACATCAGAAACTTATACTTTCCCTTCTAAAAGGAGCAATTCATATCACAGGTCATTAAATATCATCTTATGTGAATGAGGATATTCTTGATAAAATAACCTAAAGTCCTAGCATGAGTATAGATAGGTTTGACAGAAGATATTTCTACACAAATATTTATTGTTACTGCAAGCATATCCATGAATATAGTAGGGCTTTCAGGGCACAGAGTTGTGAAAACTTCTTAGGCATAATAAAGTACTTTGAAGGTATGAGTTTTTGGCCCAAAGACACAGAAATCTAGTCTCAGGGGAAATCAAGGTCAATTGGAATAACATAGTCCACAAAGAAAATGTTCTGTAGGATGTATCCTACTTTGCTCTGAATCATGCCTGTTCTAGTTAAATAGTAATTGGAATTTTCAAAGCTTGGTGGGGGGGGGGAAAGAAAGAAGCAGCAGCAGCTATCTAAGATTCAGCTATTGGCCTCTTCACATCCAGAATCAAAGACACATGTGTAAACAAATAGTAAGAAATGTATCATGAGTTGTGTGAACCTCAGCTTCTATGAACTTGAGACCAGAACAATTAAATGATGACCAGCTGCCACTGCCAACATAATCACTCTGAAAGGGGTCATAATCCTACATAGACTGAAAGATATATATTTTTTTAGGGGGGAACTCCTCAAAACAAAGAAAAGGAAAAAAAAAAAACCAACCGAAAAACCTTATTACTGGTGGAGCCCTCAAGCCTTTGTAACTTAGTTTTCAAACACAGAATTGAGCTCACCGGCTACCTCTATTTTCACCTAAACAATATATAATACTATTAGGTGAAGAACAAAACCAGTGAGCTATTAATTTTGCTGAAAAATCAACCACTGGGAAAACAAATAAATCTTTCTTGGAGAGGGTGAAACCAAGCTGCTCCTTGAAGACAAGGATTTTGAAGCTCTGTCTCACTTTGGGCATTTGGCCAGAAGGGACCGGTCATTGGAGAAGGCTATCATGCTTGGAAGGGTGGAAAGAAAGCACAGGGAAGGAAGACCCTGTATGAGATGGATTGATACAGTAACTAGGGCAATGGCGGTAGGTGTGTTGGAGCCTGTGAGACTGCTCAGGAGAGGGCAGGCTGTAGAGATGTAAATAGGGTCCTTATGAGTTGCAGGCGACTTGATGGCACATAACAACAACAACAATAATAATCTTAATTCACATTTGAAATTAAATTTTTGTGTATATGAACTTTGTATGTTAACCATTAAAAAGTAAAAATTTTATTATTAATAGGAAGGAAAATAATTTAATCTACTGTTCATAGGGTCATTATGAGTCAGAGTTGATGCAACAATATCTAAAAATAGCATCAAGGAGAGACAACTATGGAGTTTTGTTTGTTTTATAGAGTTTGATTCATCAAAAATGTTTCATTATATATATTTATACAAACAACTTCTGTGAATTAGTGAAAATATACTCAGAAAAATTATAGCAGTGTATGTCAAAAGTTTCTATTAGAGACTTAATAGTTTGACTCAAATATAACTCAAATGGAATTCTTAAACTATCACAATCAAAACATTGGCATATCTGCTTTTTAAGATTTTATAAGTATTTTATTGATACAGTACTTTAGTGTTTCAACTCAATAGATTTTGTATTCTAATTACTCATTTTATTATTGTTGTTATTATGTGCCATCAAGTCAACTATGACTCATAGCAATACTATGAATGGCATCGTCTGCACCATCTTCACCACCACTCTTATATTTGAATGTATTGCTAAAGTACTATGTCAATCCATGTTACTGAGGCTCTTCCTTTCTTTCACAGACCCTCTACCTTTTCAAGTGTAATTCTTTTTCGAAGTACTTGCCCCTCCTAACAACATTCTCAAAAGAACACCCTATCTACACTTTCAACAAAACATATTCGATTGTTCTTCTGAACAGATTAGAGTTTTCACAAACTAGGGTAACCTAAACTTTTTAAAATGATATTTTTTTTAAAAAATTATATTTTTGAGTCAAGAAATGTGCATGTCAGATCTGTTTGCTGCTTTCATACCTATTCAATCTGTATTCTGTGCAAAGCGTCTTAGAAGCTGGACATTTTTGAAGTGTGGCATCAGAATTAGATGAAGACTCAACACCGATCTGTTAAGCATATGACACACTCTGCTTACTGAAAGTGAGGAGAACCTGAAGTGCTGGCTCCAGAGGATCAAGGACTATCACGTTCAATATGAATTAAGTCTTAATATTAAGGAAACAAAAATCCTCATCATTAGACCAATAGGCAACATCATCCTAGATGGAGAAAAGATTGAAATTCTCAAAACAAATTTCATCTTACTTGGATCCATCACCAACCTTTTGTATCAGCAGTCAGGAGACTAGGATATTGATAGCACTGGAAAAGTCTGCTGTTAGGGATCTCTCCAAATTCCTGAAGAACAATTATGTCCAGACAACAGTCTTTTTAATCACCTGCTGTGAATATGAACAATGATGGTAGAAGAAGAATTGACGCATTTGATTTGTGGTGTTTGAAAAGGGCGCTGACTATCTCAAGGACTGTTAAATGAACAAACTCATTTTGTCTTGTAGAAGGTACAATTAGAATGTTCCTTGTAGGCAAAGTTGTTGAGCTGCAGCTCATATATTTTGGACATGTTGTTAGGAGAGAATATTCCTTGGCAAATGAACTCATGCTTGGAAAGTTGGAGGGTCAGTTAAGGAGAGGACGACCTTCAATGAGACGGATTCATGCAGTGTCTGTGTCAATGGACCCGAATGTGGTGAGGATGGCACAGGACAGGACAGAGATCAGATCTATTATTCTTGAGGTCACTATGATTCATACTTGACTTTATGGAAGTTAACAATAACAACACCACCTTGGTGACCCAGTGGGGAAGGAGTAATGTTGCTAATCCAAAGGAAGGTAATTCTAATCTACCAGCTGCTCTAAGAGAGAGATGAGTAATCACTTTTGATATGACCTACAGCTTCTAAGAACCTGCTGAAGAGGCAACCATGAATTAATTTCAACTTGACTGCAATGAGTTTTGTTTAGTTGGATTATTTTATATAGATATGTAAAACTCAATTAAATCTAGAAGGATTCATATTAATATGCTCCAAGTTAGTTCTTTATTTTCTCAGATTTTTGTTTGGAAATTTTCTGTTCAAAATTTATTATTAAAAATTATAATTACTCTATGAAATGTTAAGTTTAATAAAATTTTTAACTTAAAAAAATTATAATTACTCAATGAAGCATCCTTCTATGAATTTTTTCTTCTTTGTTTTAAGTGTATATGTTTATGAAAAATAATATATGCCATCATCTTTCAATCATCAAAAGATTGCATATCATTTATTGTTAAGAGTAAACTTTATTTGACAGAAGTTCATAAGAAACAGGGGTCTTCGTAACTGAGATTACGGTGTTTTTAAAGTTTAAATTTGAGCTACTCCAATGCCTAAAATATGCAGACATTTCTAAGACACATACACACACAACTGATTTTTTTTATTTCTAATGACTCCAACCTTGACTATAGTATTATAAACACCACCACCATAGTAAATCAGGATTAAAATCATAACTAGACTTACCCTAAGAACAGAAGTAGGAGAAGAAAAGTGCAAAAGTACCTAAGAAGGATCTCTATGGGAAGCAGTGTCTTGCTGAATAGCCAACAAGCCAAGCACATGCACAAAGGGACGAGTCAAAAATCAATCACTAAAATAGTCATGCAGATCCTTGCAGGAAATCATACAAATGAGGAATATGCAAAATTTCAATTTAAAATTTCCTGTGATCATTGGGGAAGCTTATGTTTCCCAACCTTTTAAAGAAAATTCTGTAATCTTCTGAGGCAGAGAGTTACTGGGGAAAACCTCACCAAAATATGTAATAGGAGACAAAATACCAGCAAAAGATTTATGCTGTCCCCAAACAGCACCCAGGTTAATATCTCAAGCAGCTGTCCTGATCTCTGCGGTCTAAGCTTTTAACTAACTTTAATTAAATGGAACCTTTGGTGTGCAAGGGTACATATGCCTGGAATATGAATAAAAGAAACAAACAGCAGAGCCTGGCATATGGTTGCACACACATGCATCATTTGATTTTGATTTTTTTTTCCACATATATTTTAACATTCATGAGAGGTAGAAAAGATGAGAGCAGAAATAGAATTGTCTCTCTGGACTTCGACTTTTGCCTACTCTTCCTATCATCACAGCTAGTATTAAAAAAACACTATAAGTCTTAATTGTCAGATGCACAATCTGCGGTGTTTAAATGGACCCTGTGGATTTTGGTCCAAAACCAAACCAATCGGTTGCAAGCTATTTTTCCTGTTCCGTTAGATGTACTACAGCAATATTTGCATAAATGTAACCGTGCTGTCCGTCTTTTAACTTTCACTCAATTAATTATGCTTCCAGCCCCCTGCTGATGGACAAAAATGAGACTTCATCTGCAAATAGCTTCAGCAGTTTACAGCTTATTAAATGCCAAAATCTAGTTAAGACAGTTTGAGAATTCTCATGTCAGGCATTTCAACATGCCATTTTTAACACAAAATTCTTATTAAAAAAATGAGTCCACTACCCTAAGTCATGGGGAAAAAAATTCACGGGTAGAAAGGTAATGAACAGATTAGAATTTTATACAAATTGTATACTTAGCATATGTGGCTTACTCTGAGCACACTTAATTGGTTTGCCTAATAATGAAACAGCCATGAGAAAAACTACCAAGTTGACAAGAAAATGGTCTCTACAAATTACAAACAGCTTTCATCTATGGAGCCACCTTTTATAATTTATATAAAAGTCTGTGTATACAGGGTGGGGGAGCAGATGAATAGCTGTTATATACTCAAATATTCTTTTAAAAATAACTTTTCTCTTACTTCATGTGACAGGCTTTACATATTGCATCACACATCTGGCTCATTCATGATATAGTAGTCTTTATGCCACAGAGGTTAGCTCTTTATTTAAGCCTGGAAGAGAAAGAAAGAATAATTTATCTGTTGGAACAAGATGAACAGAAAAAAAATGTACATTTTACATTCTCTTATGGAAAGAATTCTTTTGAATGTTCTAAGTAGTTATTTGACTTCCTTAAAACACATCCCCATTATGTTAATACATTTATATAGCTGAATATATAGCATGCCACATTTTAATTATTTCTTTTTTTACATTTTAATTATTTCTATAGTCCCTTTAATTCTATTTTAACATTAAACATATTTAAAATTTTATTTTTGTTTTTTATTTATTTTAAATATTTTATTGATAAGATACATGATCGTATTTTCTAAGTTTAGAGAAAGGGAAAATCTATTCTATTTATTCAATTGAATTGATAAAACTTTACCTAGTAAAGTAAATTTATAATTTATAATTAAGTACTGAGAACATTTACTTATTGCCACAGAAAAGTCAAGATACATTCTAAAGCCAATTAGCTATCAATCAGTCTCAAGCTTGAAGTAGTTGGATTTTGATTTTCCCCCCCTGAAATCTTATAGCACATCATATGGTACCCTCCTCTTCTGGATTTTATTGACAAATTGTGTCATGTTTACATTTTCATTTCATAAACTATGTGTGGTAGAGCTCAATGCGACATGATGATTTATGACAGAAATGTCAGGGATTATTTTAAAAGCAATTTCTGTCTGATCATATAGCAATTAGCAGCTTTCATAACAAATCCCAAATTTGTACTTGGCATTTGATCAAAAAGAACATATTCCATTGCTAATATTTCAGCGTTTGGTCACCCTCTTAAGGAGAATCATGCTATCCTCATTTGTTAGCTACTGTTGTAGTCGATGCATATTTTAAATGCTATTCTGACACATGGTATTTGGTAGAGCTCCCCTATTAAAACAAGCTTGGAAGCAGGAGTGGCATCCACTTCCGTAACAGCTTGCCTCCAGAAACCCTATGAACCTGGAGAGAGGATGAAAGTCACAAAAGTTTTGAAGAGTTGCCTAGGACTCGACAGCACTTACCAGCAACAAAAACTCTGACACAGTACAGTTTCAAACATTATCTCACGTGTATGCTATAGCCTACTTTCCAGAACTTCTGGAAAGAAAACAAAAGGCAAGCATTTTTCATTTTCAGTCTTAATACAGAATTGTTGTTTTTAATGTTCCTTGTTATTAACAATAAGAAGAATAGAATCATTTTATTAGAAGAAATTAAAATAAAATATTGCTAATCCAAAGCAAATAAAGATTAAAAATAAATGGACCTTTAAATTGCATATAAGCCCTGTGAGGACACATCAATTCTAGATTGTTTGGAATTTTTGTTTATATAACTTATAGACAAAAAACAGAGGAATGAAGAAGACATTGTTAGATTGACATTTGTTTTTCTTTCTCTTTAATTTTTTCTCCCATTTTTTATTTATTGTTTTTCTTTCTCTTTTTGAAACTTAAATCTTCTTTATAATTCTTATCCTCAGAAAGACATTTTATTTTATATCCCACGTGTTTCCTATGTGCCATGGCCAGGTTTCCAATAGAAGGATCCTGCCTCAGCTAGTAAGCAGGACATGAGAATATGATGGATGACACTCCAGAACAGAATGAGCTTTTGTCTTCTATTGACTTACATATTTAGAAGTTAACCAAGAAGATTTGGAATATCCTTGAGTTAAAACAATGTATTAAAAGAGCATACTAGCTGGAATCCTGCCAGTCTTATTTCCTCAGTCTTACATCATTTTATTAATTTCTTTTTCTCTAAACCTTCTCCAGAATATTTTCCATACTTAAAGATTATATTCTATGCCTGCTGTGTGACCCTTCCACAAATACCAATATCTTTGCCCAATTGATATGCTTCCTTTGTCAATAACATAAATCCTTATAGCCAGTTAAGATGTTGTTCCTTTAGCCTCTCAGTAGCCTGAGATTTGCACCTTTGACCTCATCTACATTACAGTGTGAGGTCAAGGAATTTTTCAAGTAGGTCTATGCGATCCAAAATAAAGGGAAACCTTACTGAAGCTACAAACAGAAGTAAGCACCTGTACCTTATTGTCTTTATAAGCTTATTGTGAAAGTAGAAACTAGAACTAATGAGATGCTACAGCACTGTGCAATGGAAGATACTCTTATATCCCTCAGGGTTATAAGAGCAGTGGAGTCCAACCCCAAAGCTGATTGATTTCTTAAAGTGAGATAGTTTGCACCTATATAGTTTTATGCTTCGGAACTCCACCCATCCTTAAGTGGAAAAATCTTGAGAATCATTGAAACCCTATAATAATTTTCACTACACTCTTTTATTTCAGATATGCTATAACCTGTTAAATATTGAGAAAATAGTGTGAAAGAAATAAGAGTGAGATATAAAAAAAAATCTTTATTATTCCCATACAAGCCTTGATCAAGCCTACGTGAGGTTTCCCTATGGTTTGATTTTATTACCAGGAATAAACAAGTAGTCCTGTTGGATTCAGGTGACTGAAACAGGAAACTCTGACATGTGGATAGTTCAAGACACCTGGAACTATCTAAGGAATGTTGGGTTTACAGATGTGGAAAGAAATAAGAAACTTCTTCCCAAAGTGACAGAGAGACCTTTTCTAGAGCTAGCTCTTTGAATTTGAACTTCTAGCCTTCTTGGTAAGATAATAAAATTCTGTTTGTTAAAAGCCATTTAGTCACTTTTGGTATATATGTTACAGCAGCAGTAGAGAACTATGACACTCTCCTAAAACAAAATAAATTTGTATTGAGTGGCTTCATTTGTTTTAAACATATTATTATCAACTCTAGCTCAAGAACAGCATAGATACCAGGCAAGCAAATAGTGTATCTCCAGGCCTATCATATGCAAATACATTCCAACAAGCACTGTGATGCTTTTCTGAAATAATTCTTCAAATCTTATCTCCATTAGCTCTTCCATGAAAATTTCCCTTGAACATCAATCTAACTTGTATTTTCCTGTAGAATATTCCTTCAGGTACTGATATCTAGAAAGAAGTAAAATCATCTTGCATAAGGGTTTGATCATTGTCTTACAAACTCTGGGAGAATGGGCACCATAATGATTTTAATTCAGCATTGTATTCTCAATCTCTACCAAGAAGCCTGTTACATAGGGGGAGGTTTCTAAATACTTATTAAATGAAAGAATGCAGAGTTGGTATTAGAGATATCATTTCATATAGATCTCATATTATTGCATTCCTGGAAGAAATTGCTTAAATTAAGAACTAAGGTTTTAGTTGAGATTAAGCAAATTTAGAGTAGCACATTCCAGGGGCAAGTACCTATTAAAGCTGTAATGAAGAGGAGAAAATAAAAATTGAAGAAATAAAACCCAGTACTTTTAAATAGCTAAATAATTATGAAAAAGTAGATAGGGGTACTCTGGGTGTGTATTCCATAGAGGATTACACTATTAACTTCACTTTTAGTTTAAACCCACCTATGGCTACATGGTAGCCTATGGCAACGGAATGTGGAAACTACAGAACAATCTCACTGATTTCACATGCAAGCAAGATTTTACTGAAGATTATCCAAAAACGACTAGAACAGCACATCAGCAGAGAGCTACCAGGAGTTCAGGCTGGGTTTAGAAGGGGTC
>NW_006399773.1:6964937-6966573 GCF_000299155.1 Elephantulus edwardii
GCTGTTCGGCACATAACAACAACAACAACAATATGGCTACATGGGAGAAAGATAGCATCCTCCCATGTGATTTGCAGCCTTGCAAATCCAATGGAAATTCAGCTATGAGTCAGTTCTAACTCAATAACAAGTTGAGTTGACAACAATGGAATGAGAACCAATAAAGAGTTAAGCAACTAACAAAATTATAATTACATGTTGAAGATATTGTTGACAGCATAGTGAGTAAAATTCACTGAAAAAATGTAAAAAGAGATTGTTCCTTCTATTCAATGTTGACTCTTAATTCCTTTATTTCTTAATCAATACATTTATTGAAAATATAGACTAATAGTGTTGTGTTCAAATGTCACTATGGCTATGTGCTGACCTCCACATAACATAACTATAAGGATTCTCAAAAGATACTCTGGACAGGAATGAAAGAGTAAAAAGAAATGACGGCCAAGATAGTATTGTTTCAGACACACTTGCTTATAATTAATACTTGCCATCTGAATGTCTTCTTTGGTGAAGTGTCTGCTCATGTCCTGTCTCCATTTTGCAATTGAGTTGTTTACCTTTATCTTGAAACACACAAATATTCTATAAAGTCTAGATGTATTTTCCTTTTCAGACATTTTATTATGAAATATTTTTCCCAGTCTATAGCTTCCCTTTTTACCCTGTTGGAGAAGTTTTTGGATGTGTATAGGGATCTGAATCTAAGAAGGTTCAATTTATCAGTTTTATCCTCTCCCGGTTATTGATTCTTCAGGTTGCTTGGAAGATTGTTCATGTTGTGGATTCTTTTAGGGTTCTTCCAAGTTTTTCCTCTAATGAATTTTATAGTCATTGGTTTCAGTCCTAGGTCCTTGATCCATTTTGAGTTGGTTTTTGTTTATGGAATGAAATGTGGATCTTGCTTGAGCTTTCTGCAGATAGTTTTCCAATTTTTCCAACACCATTTGTTAAAAAGACTGTGCTTTCCCCACTTAACTGATTTCATCTCTTTGTCAGAAATCAGATTACCATAGGTAGATGGGCTAATTTCTGGTTTCTAAATTCTATTCCATTGATCTATGTTTCTGTCATTGTACCAATACCACGATGTCTTGACCACCACAGCAGTATATTAGGATTTGAAACGAGGGAGTGAGATGCCTCCTTCCTTGATTCACTCTTTTTTAAAATATTAATTTTAATGACATTTTAAAGAGACTTAGAGTTTCCAGTCACTCATTGTTGTACTTTTCTCCTTTCCTCTCACCCCCTCAATTCACTCATCTCCCTGAAAAGTAAAAGAAAAACTCTTCCGTTGTTATGTAATCCCTCCCCCTGCAAGTTCACTCTACTTTGCAGCCTTCTTTCTGGACTCCTATAATGAGAGTAATACCTAATCATATCTCTCTTTTAAACAATTATCTCCCCCATCTGTTCTAATGCAATATATATAATTCTTCCCCTCCTTTTCTGTTTTTCCTCAACCCCAATGTCAGTCTCACTTTACAACATTGGACCTATGCAATATTTGTCTTTTTGTGACTTAGATATTTCACTCAGCATAATGTCCTCCAGGATTATCCATTTTGCATAGTATTTCATGAGTTCCTTGTATTTTTAATGCTGCATAGTATTCTATTGTGTGACAATACCA
>NW_006399773.1:6966878-6971408 GCF_000299155.1 Elephantulus edwardii
TCTTTTCATTCCAAATAAAACTGGAGATTGCCTTTTCCATCTCGTTGAAGAATGGTATTGGTATTTGTATTGGGATTGAGTGAATGTGTAGATTGCCTTTGGTAGGATTGTCATTTTCACGATATTGAACCTTCTTATCCAGGAACAAAGCATTTTCTCCCATTTCTTCAGGTCTCCTTTTATTTCTTGTAGTTATGTTTGAATTGATCCTTTGTGTTTCTAGTTCTATTTACTCCCAGATATTTAATGTTGTGGTTAACAATTGTGATGGGCATTATTTGTCTTAGCTCCAGTTCTATATTCTCTTTGTCACTATAGAGAAAGCCAAATGGTTTTTGTATGTTGATCTTGTATCCTGCCACTTTGTTGAATTGGTCAACTATGTCTAGTAGATTTCTTGCTTAGGTTTTTCTAAGTATACTGTCATATCATCTGCATAGAAAGATAATTTACCTCCTCTTTGCCAATTTGGATACCTCTTATTTCCTTCTATTGTCTTATTGATATTGCTAAGACTTCTAATACAATATTGAATGGGAGAGGTGATAGTGAACATCCTTGCCTAGCTCTCAAAGGGAATGCCTTTTACCACTGTCCATAAAGAACAATGTTGACTCTTGGGTTTGCCTATATGCCTTTGACTATGTTGAGGAAATTCCCTTCTATTCCTATTTTGTTGAGTGTTTTAATCAGAAAAGCGTGTTGGATTTTGTCAAAGGCCTTTTCTGCATCAATTGATAGGATCAGGTGGTCCTTTTTCTTGCTTTGTTAATATGAAAAATTTCACTTATCTTTTTCTCTTATGTTGAACCATTCTTGCATATCTATTATGAATCTTACTTGGTCATGGTTATTTTTTTCTTCAATGTATCATTGAATTCTCTTGGCCAGGATTTTATTCAGGATTTTTGCATCATTGTTAATGAGAGATATTGGTCTGTAGTTTTCTATTTTGGTTATGTCTTTACATGGTTTTTGTATCAAAGATATGTTTGCTTCATAGAATGAGTCTGGGAAAATTCCATCTTCTATTTTCTGAAATGGTTTATGTAGAATTGGTGACAATTTTCTCTGAATGTTTTCTAAAATTCACTTATAAAACCATCTGGTCCAGGGCTTTTTTTTTGGCTAGAAGTTGTTTTATTACCTTTTCAATTTCTGCCTCACGGGCAATTAACTGCATCCGAAAACCCTCTGGAGTCAGCTATGGGTCTGTTCCAACTCGGCAGTACGCAACAACAACATTCTACATTTAGGAACTTTGCTGGTGCAATGGTTAGCTAGCTGCTATTTAAAATATTTTTAGTTCAATCCCACCCGGTGATTCACATGACCAAGATAAACCAATGGAAGCAATATGCTTAATTAAATAATATGCTTCCATTAAAATTACAGTCAAGAAAATCTTATGTAGCAGGTCTACTCTGTCACACATGATCCCTATAGTAATAATTAACAGGGTATTAGACACCACCAAAAATGCTACATGCACATGAGTGTGTATAAGTATTTATAATTTCTGTATACTCTGCTCAAGACATGTGTATTAATTTGGGCTCTCCTGAGTAAACAATGCTTTCTTAACTCCAAATCTTTTGACATATGAACTTGCCCCTAAGCCAAAATTATTTCCGGTAGTGTTTATACTTACTCTTCAACGGTAGTGTTTATACTTACTCTTCAACAGTTTATCTAAGAAAGCACAAGATCATTTCTTCAAGAAGACAACTTCCATCTTTGTCTATTATTCATCTTACTTAACCAGTAGCCTCAACTCTCAAATGTTGTTATTGTTGTTTACTTTCATATTGATTATGATTCATAACAATTCTATGTGCAATGACCATAAAATTTGCCCTATCCTGAGCCAACCTCACTATCTCTGTTTCTCTAATATAAAATTGCATTTTATTATTGCTTTATATACCATATATCAACACTTTTTTTGCTTTCTTCCTGAACAATGTCCTTGATGTCATCTAACAACTCATCTGTTCTTCGGTCATTAGTGTTCAATGTAAAAAATATATTCTTGAGATGATAATTAATTTAGGTGTTATAGATTCCAGGTTGTATTTTTACACTTACAACTTATTTTAATTTTCTTTAACTTCAATTTAAACTTTTTTAATAGCAATGAATTCTCTGTTTCACAGCTAGTCCCTGGCTTTGTTTTGACTACTGATAGAGTTTTTCCATAAGATTTTTCAACAACAACATGGCCAATCTGATTCCGCAACTTCAGGTGAGGTCCATGTGTATAATCATTGTTTAAGGCCTTTGAAAATGGTGTCTTCAGTCGATAAATCATCGATTGTATAAAGTTAAATCATTTGATCTCCAGCCTCATTTCAGTTATCAAATCTGTATTTTTCAACTACCAGTCCTTCTTTATTTCCAACTTTTGCATTCCAGTCAATAATAATTATAAAATCTTTGTTGTAGGTTCAATAATTTCCAGACTGCAGTTTTTTTAATAAATTCTAATGTCAACATCTTTATTGGTTAATGAGTATATTTGAGTAATAGTTAAAATAACATGTCTTCTTAGTATGTATATGGATAGTATCCTATTACTTACAGCTTTGTGTTCAGGACAGATCTTGAAATAATTTTCAAGATGAATGCAAAATCTTTCCCTTCAATTGTCATTGTTGCTTAAGAAATCATATAATTGTCTGATTCAAAGTGGCTAATAATCAGTCCATTTCAGTTCATGCTGGATTTTGTCTTTATGTGTTCCTTTTCCTTTAGACAACTTCCAATATTCCTAGATTCACACTTTGTGTGATATATTTTCTAATTATAAGTATATTTTCAGTTTCTTAGCCTCATTCTTTTAGTACGTTCAATCTAAGGGTCTCATCTTTTTGTAATGTGTTTAGCAATATTCCTCTGATTTTTATAGAGTTATTGAGAACAGAGATAGGCTAAAATAAAGGACAAATATGCTGAAGTAAAAAGAAAAAAAATCAACAGCAGATTACAAAGGACCTTAAGAAGATGAAGGAAATTATTGTGATGAAATGCAATTAAGAGTTGGATTTAGAAAACCAAAATAACAAGCTAGACAAAAGTCCTAATAACACAAGAACAAATTCAGGCCTTGAGTTGAAATACTGAAGGATTCTATGGGCAAAATCTTGAACAATGTGGGAAGATTGAAGGAATACCCAGAGCAATTGTTTAAAATTACTTGGTCAGCACTGAACCCTTTCAGGAAGTAGTACATGATAAAGTACCAATGATAGTGAAGTTCAAGCTGCATTGAAGGTATTGGCTAAATACAAGTATCCAGCAATTAATAGAATACCAGTTGATGTATTTCAACAAACAGGTCTAACCTTGGACATGCTTACTCACCTGTGCCAAGAGTTTTGGAAGAAAACTGGCTAAAAGAGATTATTTTTTTCTCATTAAAAAAATGTTTGGTTAGACCTTGAAAGGTTGTGTTCCACCTAGGGTCTTGGGAGATTTAATATCAGCTGAATCCAGACTCTGGCTCCTTGAGGCATGGCAGGCTTGAGGGCTCAGGGCAATTTTGGTGTTCTTTGGGCCCCACTTGGGGGTTGGCAGAGCAGACTTGCCAGATGAACTGGGGGTCTGGGGCAAGGAATTTGCCAGCATTTGAGCATGCTAGGCTGGTAAGACACTGAAGGGCCTGAGGGCTCCAGTCTTTCATTGTTTTTGTTCAGACATTCCTCTAGGTTGTATAGTCCTGGTGTAAAAGTTGCCTTACAGTGGTAGCTTGTGGTTGCTGTGAGGCTGAACACTGTGACACTGATGTGTCAAATGTATTAATGGCTAGTTACCCAATGTGAACAGAGAATGGGGTGGAGCTCCCCGATTAAAACAAGCTTAGAAGGAGGAGTGGCATCCACTTCCATAATAGCTTGCCTCTGGAAATCCTATGAACCCGGAGAGAGGATGAGAGACACCCAAGCATTGAGGACTCTCCTTCATCGGGTCACTATTAGTCACCTGCGACTCCATGGCACTTAACAACAACAACAACATTTTAAAAAAATAGGAGGAGATCCAATAGAATATCAAAATTATAAAACAATATCAGTATCACATGATATTAAAATTTTGCTACAAATTATTTTAAAACTACTGGAATGGTACATTGATTGGAAACTTCCATAAATGCAAGATGCATTCAGAGGGTAAGTGGTATGGGGGATATCATGGATAATATCAGATGCATCTTGGCTGAAGGCAGAGAACACAAAAAGTTGTTCATTTGTGTTTATTGACCATTCAAAAGCACTAGATTGTGTGAATCACAACAAATTATGATTAATATTTAAAATATAGGAATCCCAGAACACTTAATTGTACTTATGTAAAAATTATACACTGACTAAATTTTCCAAAAGTATGAGAGACCATTGCATAGGTTAAAATTAATAAAGGTGAGTCAGGATTGTAGCCTTTCTTCTTATTGTATAATTTGTATGCTGAGAAAGCCAAACCAAAACCACTCTTGGCACAAGCAGCCAAGAAATTAAAAGATAAAAAAAAAAA
>NW_006399773.1:6972325-6973739 GCF_000299155.1 Elephantulus edwardii
TACTTGCTATGCATCAGAGAGTTGGACAATGACTAGAGACTATAAGAGATCTGATGCCTTTGAGCTGTGGTGCTGGAGAAGAGTATTGAATATACCATGGACTGCTAGGACACCAAACAAATTCATCCAGGAGAGGGTGAAGCCAGGCTGCTCCTTGGAGGTAAGGATTCTGAAGCTCCATCTGACATACTTTAAGCATGTTGCAAGGAGGGACTGGTCCTTGGAAAGGGACATCATGTTTGGCAGAGTGGAGGGACAAAACAGGAGAGGAAGATCCTCGATGAAATGAATTGATTCAGGGACTAGGGTAATGGGGGTACCTGGGTCAGAGACAATAATATTGGCAAGGGATAGAGCAGGTTTTAGGGCTGTTTTACATAGCATCACTATGAGTCACAGGCAACTCGACAGCATATAACAACAACAAAAGTAAAGTAAAACACTCCATGGAAACAGGAGTGGCATCCACTTCCAAAATGGCTTGCCTCTGGAAACTCTATGAACAGTGCTCAAGCCTTTTGTTCATAGGGTTGCTATGAGTCTTCTATGACTCAACGGCACTTAACAACAACAAAAAGTATATTCTAATTGATATCCATGTTGTTGCTGGTTTTTAGCTAATAATATAATTAATTCTTACTACTGTTGAATCTATGTGTCAATGTAGAAAAGGCCTCTATAGCGTTTAAATTCTTTGACCTTTCTGAAGCAATCACTGAGTCTTTTCTGAGACACTTACGGATGGACTTGAACCAATAAATGTTTCTTTTGTAATTCACCGGGTAGCCAAAACATTATTCTGCTTTGATAAAAGCTTTGTCAGCTCTCAAAAAAACTCTACCTCTTCCCAATTATCTAATAGCAAAAGGAGTGAAAATTGACCTTACACCAATATTTTCAAACTTTACATTCAATTAAACCATCCTTTTCTCTCTTTCACTATCACAAGGTCAAAATTGGCTCACAATTGTCCCTTTAGTGGATTTTCAAGGTTGTGAAACACACAGGAGGAGATGTCCCATCTTCTTCTGAAGAGTGGCTGGCAGATCTAAATCACCAGAGAGGCACAGCTTTTGTATTAGTAACACAGCTTTCCAGAGACTAAGGCACCACAACTCCCTATTTTAAGCATGTGATGATCACCGTGACTTCAGACTCCCTTGCCTGGTCAAATAATTGAGCCAGGTGGGAGAGAGCAGGAAGGTGGCTGTCACAGAGGTACCGGAGTGCACAGCAATTTTAGTGGCCCTTAGAAGAGCTTTTTGACTTGGAGTTGCAGCAAGTCCACTGGATCTTGAATGGGTCTGTGCTTGCTTAATTCAAGTAGTATAGAAACATCTGATTTGCCAAAAGAAAAAAATCCAATGAGACAGGAGCAAAAGTGAAGGTAAAATGAGTTTACGAGATAGGAGAG
>NW_006399773.1:6977273-6983035 GCF_000299155.1 Elephantulus edwardii
AGATATTGTTAAGGAAGAAATGGAACGCATAAATATTGACATACTAGGCATTGGTGAGATGAGATGGACTGGCATGGGGCATTTTGAGTCGGATGACCAGGAACATGGTAGAGATGAAAATTCATGAAGGGGTTAGGTGTTTGCATAAGCCCTGTGGGCAAATTTATGTAAGTGAGGGATAGAAATCTTCAGACCAGTGGGAGCCTGTTGCTGGAAGTTCTTGACCTTATGTTTAATAGATTGATTCCTTATCTTGCAGGTCCCCTTGCTAATACCTTGGTTTTTTCTTTGTAAAGGTGTATTTCTTGACAGTGATTAGATAGTCAGGCCCTAGCTGCTCTGATCCACCTTCAGTTAGCTCCAAGCATAAACTCTTTTTATTTCTTTTTTTTTTTTTCAATTTCTTTTCTCCCCATCAGCCTCAGCCTCAACTTTTCCTCCATCTCACCTCACCTCACTGATTTTGTCCCTAACACTGTACCCAGTATTAATATTCTCCTTGAGACAATTTCAACTTGTGTTAGAGTTAAACCACACTTTATCAGGTTTTCTCTGGTTGATTTTTCATAAGTAGATTGTCATGTCTTTCTTCCTGAAGAGTTCTCTGTGCACTAACACCTCCAAACTTTTGGTTAGAATTGAGGGCATTGACAGTTTATACCACATAGATTTAATAGTGAATTTACCAAATTCTTCCCTGTTTGGTCATCAAAATGAAAATGTAAGATTGGTTACTAGTGATAATCTTGGGGAACATAATCCATGATTATCCTTCTTACTATTTGAATCTGAGAAAGATAACCCTGGCCTGGAACGCCTATACCAACTGTCTTATTATCTAATTTTTTTGTATTTGTGATAATAATGAAAATCTAATGAATACCTGTCAAGGCAGGAGAATAGACTAATGCGAACTGTGGTGGTGAAGATTATTTGTCAACTTTACTGGGACATTGGTTGTAGAGGCCTGTAAATACGTAATTTGAAAGTTGTGTAATGCTATAATTCTGTAGTCTACAATGATATTATAATCTATTTTATGATTTGATGTGGCCATCCTCCTATTTTACATAGTACTGGTTTTTCCATAACAATTTAATCTCTGAACTTGAATCATTTTGCTAAGTAATGAATGAGGGGACAGTATTTCAGAATATATACCATATGTCTAGATGAAGGTCTTCAAACCCAGGAGCTCCATTCTGTGGCTGTTACTGTTAACTTTCCCAAAAGAGAAAAATGAAAGTTAAAAACAAACAAACAAGTCACTGTTTTTGAGTTGATTCAGACTCCTGATGATCTTCCATCACATATTTATTCCTATTCAACTTCCTGAAAACTTTCTGCCCTCTCTAGTACTTGGAGGAGATTCCAGTTTACTTCATCTCTATAATAAATTATTACAATATTCTTGTACTCTTCGCTAATTTCAATATTTCATTTTTCATATCAGAATTTGTACTGTCTTACACAAAATACAATTAAAATGCACATTACTGTTGTTATGTGCTATCAAGTTGCCTGCGCCTGACTCATAGTGACCCGATGGACAACAGCTCTGAACCCTGCTTTTTCCTGAGTCAACCTTATTGTCTCTGACACACACACCTACGTTGGGTACCCCAGTCACTGAGTCAACCCATCTCATCGAGGGTCTTCACCTCCTGTGCTGTACCTCCACCCTTCCAAGCATGATGTCCTTCTCAAAGGACTGGTCCCTCCTTTCAACATGTCCAAAGTATGTCAGGTGGAGCTTCAGAATCCTTGCCTCCAAGAAGCATCCTGGTTTTGTTTACCTTCTGCAGGATAAACCTACAAAATTATATATATTTTTTCTACTAGTTTATTTACGAAATTCAAATACAAATTTGAACAAATTCTTTCATTTTCCCTCACCCCCGCACCCCCGACAAATTGTATAACCGAATGATTAATCCTCTCTTTCTCCTGCATCCACATCCCTTTGCTTCCAGCCTCTCGCTCCCTTCTTGGATCCATATGCTCATTCTCCAATAACGGTTTTATACGATATTTATCCTTATGGGACTGAGTTGGTTCACTCCGCATAATGCTTTCCTGTCCCTCCCAAGTTAGGTAATAATTTACAAAGTCATTGTTCCGGCGTGCTTCATAGTATTCCATTGTGTGAATATACCATAATTTTTCAATCTATTTGTTTGTGGATGGACATTTGGGCTGTTTCCACATTCTTGCAATGGTGAATAATGCTGCTCAAAATTGTATCTTTTTAAAGAACTGTAGGGAACTCCAGTGTGCATTTTGTAGAGTATTAGGCAAAGGCAGTTTCTCTCGCATTTGCAACCTTCGCAAGTAAAAGATGGATGATTTTTCTCGTGCAAGATGCAACTTCAGAATCCCAGTGGAGGGTCAGCTCTGAGTCAGTTCTGACTAAACTGGAATGAGTTTGAGGTTTTTTTTTAAGTCTATAATCAAGATGGTTTGTCCTTTTTTCAAATTTTAACTTTAGTACTTTCCCATAATTATTTGCTCTTTTGTACTGAATTCAAAACAAAATTAATCTTTTAAGGTTTTTTTTTTGTCGTTTTTGACCTAATAAAGTGACCTGTGACTACCTGTAGAACTGTGTTTCCCCCATTGTCATCATGAATTAAACTTAACATGCCCTTCGATTATTAAGGAGTAAATACCTATTACTTGCATAGGTCTGAAATTTTTTATAGTTAAGTGATTTATTAGTACAAATTTTTTGAAAAAATTATGCTAATATCATATTACTGAATACATATTTTCTTTCTGTTTTGACACTTTGAGTCATATAAAGATACAACAGTCAGCTAAATTTTATGTTATTGTGGTAATAGTGAAAGAAAAAAGGAAAGATACTGTTGTCTCATATTCAAAATCAGTAGATAGGAAATACAAGAGAGCAAACTAATAGAATTTGAAATTATTTTCATAGTTCTGATAGATTAAAATATTTCAATACATGTCACATTTTAAACATACAAATCTATTGTATCTCATTGTGATTAAAATTCAATATTTTACTTTTGCCTTTTAAATGTAATCCAAATTTCTTAATATAAAATTAAAAGATTATCATAATTTCTTTTGTGAAAAATTATTTAGCTTCTTATTTAACCACACAATCACCTCCTCATTTGTAACTGATGGTTTTTTTAAAAATTTATGTTCATTTTTATCTGGTCATCTTCACCTTTTTAGCATCAAGACTTCTCATCTCTTCTTTTAGGTTGTATATTTAGATATAGACCCTGATAGGAGGTATAGGAAAAAAGTTGTGCAGAAATTAGAGTAGTAAGATGAAACAAGAATAATAATGAAGTAAGCAAGCTTAATAATAATAATAATAAAAAATATACTATAAAAAATTTTTAAAATAATAGCAAAATTGTCAAGTTCTTAATGGGGGCAACTGGAATTTCCTTTGGAAGCAACTCGAGATGTCTGAAATATTTGATTAATCAACTACTAGTAGTCCTGGCTTAGTCACTCACTATTTATTTTAAAAATTTTATATACTTGAATTATATCTATTATAACAGCTCTATTACTGCAATGTTTCTATTATACTATTTGGTTGCATTTTATAAAAGTTATGATTTTTTGAAAATTAACTAACATAAAGACTATGTCTCTCTGGTGGTTAGAAATCACTAGTGGCAATGTGGGAGAAAGATGAGTTACCTTCCTCTGTGTAAGTTGTAGCAAGTGAAACTCAATCAAGGTCAGTTATAAGCAAGTCATGAATCCACAGCAATGAACTTGAGTTTTGAGATTTGAGACTATGAACAAAATCAGTAAATATTAACTCCAAAATGTGTATCCTCCTTCCTCTCTAAAAATTTGTGACATATTCCTAAAAAGGATGAAAACCTTCATATCAACTTTATTTCTTTCAGTAATTTTTAAAGCTGCTCTAGAACATTCATTCTGATACCAAAGTAAACAAGTTTAACTAAAATGCTATTCAAGTTTCTACTTTGCTTTGTTTTCCAAATGAGAGTGGAGAAAAAACTTTTCAATGTTTTAGTTTTCATTTGCTTTTATTATTACAACATCAAATCATATACAGTATATCACCTTAAAAGCAAACACGTTAACCTTGTGGTGCTTTTTTGGAGTGGTAATGATGCTGTTTTTCCTTATTTGTTTTTGTAACACAGCATTATTGTGGCAATGAAAAAAATAAAGCTTGTAAAACATTTTACCACCTACTCATTTTAAACAAAAGTTTCATCATATTTCAATATGTGCACTATTGCAGCACCACATTATGCAAACTAAAAGGCATTTCTACTTGCAAAAAGAGCTTATTGTTATATTACAGAGGCTGGAGAATTAAAGCAGATGAAGAAAGTCACCTGTGTGGTTTTGTGTGAAACAGTTTTTCAAACAAGCAAAGGCTCAATCTGTCAATTCTGTTATAACCAAATATATTTTATCATTGTATGTACATTTCCTCGACCACGTGGACAAGAAACAAGATAATGACCACAAAGAGAGAATAGAAAGTAAATCTTAAAACAGGAGACAAAACAAAAGAAGTGTGGCAAAAGTCTTCTATATATTAGCTTGAATTTTAAAAAATTTGTAATTAAAATTTCAAGCCAGAATATAGGTAATAAATAAAATAGTATTGCATCCTAAAAAAATTGCAAAATCTAACAAGTAAATAGCAATATACGGAATGACCTGAAAAATATATTAGTCACAAGAACTGTAATCATTGTATTTAGAGTCTGTAGAGGAAAATTTAGATTTAGACTTTATCCAAAGACTTCAATAATCTAAGTCCTTACTTCAGTGCACTCACTGTGCAATAAAAGATGAAAATCTCCCTTTGGTCTTGTGATTTGGGATCCCCCAGGGGCCCATTGCTCATATGTGCACTGTTGACGCTACTTGAGAATCACTCAAATCCATGCTGACTATCCCAATGCTCATGGCATGCCTACTGAATGAGGAACAGAAGAGAACATTTTGAGAGGAGGACATCTACGTTAAAAAGCTCTTGCTGATTCTTTTGCCCTTTGTTCACACTAAAATGTGTATGTGTCTAAAAAAAAACAAAACAACCCAACAGGACTTGGGGATACGGAATCATAAGTATTTCTCTGAAAGAGCCATAGGAAGTAAGAATAGCCTCCCCAGAGCAGAAAGCAGATAAATGGCCTATATCCCAGATCCATGGTGTTCCTAGAGCTACACCAATAGCAAGAAGTTTGTTTACTCATTTTTGCTTCACAGACTCACAGTTGTGGTACCAACAATGGGGTTTATTAAGGAAGTGGGTGTAAGAGGCAAAGAATATCTCACAGTACAAGTCCCGCTATTAGCCCAACAGTTTCTAGGGACAATTCCTCAAAAGTCCAGACTTCAGTTTCAGTGCAGCTGTCAAATCTATCCCAAGTCATCTCAGAGTTCTGGTGGCCTAGTGGTTAAAACTCCACTGCAGTTCTGAAGGCACATAATTTGAGGCCACCAGCTGCTTCATAGGAGAAGGATGGACAATCACCTCCCATGTGATTAACTCCCTCTGAAAATCCTCCAGAGGGTCAGCTATGGGTGAGTTCCAACTCTATGGTAAACAACAACAACAGTTATAACCAAATCATCCAGCAAGGTTTGCCTCAGTCTCTCCTTCAAGTATCTGGCAAGAACAGCCAAACATTTAACTGTGAGCAGCACAAATTCAAGATGATACAAACAATTTCGAAGGGCAGCATGAAAAGACAAAAAACAAAAAAAAAAAAAAA
>NW_006399773.1:6983135-6987805 GCF_000299155.1 Elephantulus edwardii
TGAAATGTGTGAAGATCTGGAGTTGGAGAATAAAAAACGAAGTCCCTTGGCATTTTTCGTGTTGAAAGAACTGAAAAACTAAAAATTCAGAAAGACTGAAAATTCAAGTCTCAAGTTGCATCACTGACAGATGACACAGAAAAATCCTGAAAGCAGCAAAAGAAGATGGAGTGGAGGAAATAAATGGAAGCAGTGTACAAAAAAGAATTGGCTGACACTGAAATAATTCAAGAAGTAGTATATGATCATGACCAATGGTAATGAAGAGAGATGCAGTGATGGAAAAGGATAAAAACTAAGACATCAGGAATCAATTGCATATCAACTTGACATGTTCCAAATAACAGATGAAGCCTTCAAAAAGGATTATATCTAATGTCATTAAGACAAAAATTCTTACCACTGGAGCCAACTTGAGAGATGGAGAAAAGATTGTGTCAATGACTTCATGTTACTTGGATCCACAATCAAAACACTTGTTACCAGCAGGCAGATTAAGAGATATGTTGTGCTGGGAATGCAGTCAGGGACCTCTCTAAATTACTTGAGGAGCAATGATATTAGTTTGAGAACCAAGGTACACCTGATTCATACCATGGTCTTTTTAAGTACTTACTATGCTGCAGAAAGCTGGGCAATAAGGATAACAGAAGAAAAAATTATCCTTTAGAACTTTGGTGGTGGAGGAGTGTACTGACTATCCCATGGACTGCAAAAAAGGGTAAAGAGATAGGTCTTGGAGAAGGGGCCTTGGAGAAGGGGTCTTGGAGAAGGTGTAGTAATAGTGCTTTTTTTGGCAAGGATGGCAAAGTTTTGTCTTACATACTTCAGGGAATGTTACTAGGAGAGATTACTGTTTGGAGAAGGATATCATTCTTGGAAAGGTGGAGGGACAGCAAAATATTGTGGAAGATCATCCAAAACCAGCTACTACAGCGCTATGGTGTTAAGGGATTACTGCTTAAATTGGCATCCCTAGCCATTTACTGGTTGTCATATGGGTGGGAGAGAATATGTAAATAGGACATTTTAACCAATCCACTTGTGGATTAGTTAGTTTCTCCAGTCCACAAGGGGACTGGCTAGTCTTGTCATTAAATTGAGTGGATCATCCCACAGTGTCTGTAACAATAGAATCATGTGTGTCTGGGATGACGAAGATAGTGCAGGATATGGCAGGGTTCAGATCTGGACTTCATAGCATTGCTGTGAGTTGTACTCAGTGGCACTTAACAAAAGCAACAACTTGTACCTGATGCTGCTTTTATATGCCACTGAATCAGAATTGATGCTTAGCTGACTCTTCAGTGAGTTTTGAGAAGCTGTGCATCACATGAAAGAAGATTGCCTTTTTCCCCGCAGAGTGGCTGGTGAGTTTAAAGCAAATGGAGGGTTAGCTATGAATCTATTATAACGTGGTGGCAGTGAGTCTGAGTTTTGTTTTGACATGATACACAATATCCATTTTAAAATATTTACACAATGGAAAAATGCAATTAAAATGTATTATGCCAAAAGTGAAATAAACATTCTGGATTTAGTGTTGTGTCTTAAATTGAAATGATACTTATATAAAAGTATCTCCAAGACTCAAACTATTTGTCCAGACGTTTCACTTCCTTCAACATTGTTTCAAATACACAAATTATATAGACATTGCTTTTCTTTTAAATTATTAGAAAAGCAATGTCATTTGAAAAATTTTACCATTTCACTCACCATTTTTATGATGATTTGAAAACACAAACATTTTTGAGACTGCATTTGATCTTTTGTACTTTAGGAAAATAGGCCAATTATTTCTTTTTTATTATTTTTTGTTATTTCTACTTAAACTTCTTTTAAAAAGGTTAAGGACAATTAATTGTATCAGGATTATATTGTAATTAGTAAAATCTAATACTCTTTTGCCTTAGTCACAGTATGCCTTTCCTCAACTTACTTTCATCAAAGGAAGTCATTACTCAAGAACATATAATTACCTTGTTTTAATCTTATCATTTTCAGATACCTACTAACATAATTAGCTCTCTTTCTTCTCTTCTTTTTAGTTAGAAGATTGTAAAAGAATCAATGTGCAATACATCATTTTCTACCCTACAGCACCAATTACTTTGACCCTCAGTGTAAATTTATTGATTTTTCTTATTAGTACATTATCACCAGTTACTTCACAGCATGGTGTTTATTAATTAGCAAGAGAAATATAGATCTATTTGTGAATAGTTCTCCTTTTAAGTTACTTTCCTATAATATGTGTGTTAGGATGGTATGTAACGAACTTAGAGAGTTTTAATGTTCATTGCATAGACTGTAATATTTTCCCATTGAAATGAATTCTAAAATGGAAATATTAAAAATGAAAGGTAAACTGCTTATGCAAATTAAAATTAGAACAATTCTCATGTTTCTGGCCTTTGTTACCAATTAAAATATTTTACTAAGGTCAAACAAAAAGAAGTAGATGCATTGTACTCTCTTATTATATTGCATAATCTATTATTAAATAAAATTTGTCAAGATGAATTAAGCATAACTTGATATAAATATTGAAAATAATGATTTTGTTTCTTTGTATAGCTTTTATTCACAGACTAGAAAGAACTTTCTGAAAAATAAGGAATGGAAATAAACAAGAAAAGAATTATTTATTAAAAGCAAATCTGTACCTGCTCCTTGGTTAGGTATCCTCATGTATTACTATTTTTTATATTTCTTTTTTTATTATTATTAATTTTAATGAAAATTTAGAAAGACTTTGGATTTCCATTCATTCACTTTTCTTCCTGACTACCCCTCCCCACCCCAGTACACTCTTCTCTTTGAAAAGTAAAGGAAAAATTCTTTCAGTGTTTTACAATCCCTCCCACACAGATCCACTCCACTATGCAGCCTTTGCTCTGGACCCCTGTCAGGACAATAATACCTAATCACATATCCCTTTTAAACAGGTTTCTCCCTCATCTGTTTCAATGCAGTATACATTATTTTCCCCATCTTTCTCAGTCTCCCCTCAACCCCAATGTCAGTACTGTTTTACAACAGTGGCACCATGCACTATTTGTATTTTTATGACTGAGATACTTCATTCAGCATAATGTCCTCTGGGGTCACCCATTCTGAATAATGCAACATAGTATTCCATTGTGTAAATAAATATAACAGAGCTTCTCATTCCTTTGTTGATGGGCACTTAGGTTGTTTCCAACTCCTTGCTATTGTGAACAAAGCTGCAATAAACATGGGTGTGCATATATCTGCTTGGGTGGCAGTTATGGTTTCTTTGGGGTATATTTGGAATTGCTGGGTCAAATTGTATTTATATTTGTAACTCTTTGAGAAAGAACCACACTGCCTTCCACAGTGGTTGTACCATTTTACGCTCCTACCAACAGTGAATAAGGGTTCCAGTTTCTCCACAACCTCGCCAGCATTTGTTGCTTGCTGTTCTGTTAAATTTTGCTATTCTTACTGGGGTGAGATGGTATCTCATAGTTGTTTTGATTTGCATTTCTCTTAGAGCTAGGGATTTTGAACATTTCTTCATGTGCTTGTTGGCCATCTGAATGTCTTCTTTGGTGAAGTGTCTATTCCCATCCTGTGCCCATTTTTCTATTGGATTATTTACCTTTATCTTGTTGTGGTGCTCAAGTATTTTATAAATTCTAGATATAAGTCCCTTAGCTGACACGTCATTACCAAATACTTTTCCCCAGTTTGTGGCTTCCCTTTTTACCCTGTTGATGAAGTTTTTGGATGTGCATAGGGATTTGATTGATGGAAGGACCCGTTCATCTATTTTATCTTCTCCTGGTTGTAGAATGTATTACTATTTTGTAAGTTCTTTCTATTATTCGTTAATTGATTCATTGAACAAATATTTTTAATGCTGACTACATACCAAAGGTGCTCCAGTAGCACAATGGCTAAGCAGTCTTATGACTAATTAAAAGTTTGGTAGTTCTAATCTACATGTCAATCTGCAAGAAAAAGGACTTCTTTATCTCCTTCTTTAAGATTACAGACTAGAAAATCTCATGGAGTAGTTTTCTTCTCATGTAGATTCATGATTTACAATTGACTCAAAACACATGATAACAATTGTGATTTTTTTTTTCTGCTCTTGGATAGAGTGATAAGTTTCCTGCTCTTGTGAACCCCATATCCTAATGGACAATATAATAATACTCACATTATACAAGTCCAGTTAAGTTGTGAACAGAAAAATAAAGCTGGATCAAAGCTTTCAAAATAAATGCCTCTACAAATTGCTGGACAGTCAGCTTTGAGTCAGTTATGAATCAACATGAATGAGTTTTAAGGTGTTGGATTTTTGTTTTTTTGTTTTTTTGTTTTTTTAAAGAGGTGATGATCTTAACAGAGGAAGTGACATTAGTTCAGAAAACAATTAAACAGCAAGCAACCTGACGAGGTTGTGGAGAAACTGGAACCCTTATTCACTGTTGGTGGGAGTGTAAAATGGTGCAACCCCTGTGGAAAGCGGTATGGCGCTTTCTCAAAAAGTTGCAAATAGAGATACCATTTGTCCCAGCAATTCCACTACTGGGAATATACCCCGAAGAGACCACAAATGACATCCAAGCAGATATATGCACACCCATGTTTATTGCAGCTTTTTTCACAATAGCAAGGAGTTGGAAACAACCTAA
>NW_006399773.1:6989554-6997403 GCF_000299155.1 Elephantulus edwardii
GCAAAGGACACACTGACAAAGGAGATTAATCAGAACTGGCTTTGACAAGCACTGTAGCAATTGGATAATTAAAACAGATATTCGGGGGGGGGGAGAAGAAGAACGAATTGGGGACGAGGGTAGAGAAAACAGTGCAACAATGAATGAATGAGAACCCAAAATCTCTGTAAATGTTCATTAAAACTAATAAAAATTAATAATAATTTTAAAAAGGCAATATTGCTATTATCTGGTAAGTAGAATTCTAGAATATAGTTCCTGGAAGTACAGATGCATAAGTGGAAACAAAAATAAGACAAGTCTTGTTGAAACAGAGTAAGAAATAAGAAATTAAATCAATTGCTGTTGAATTGATTTTAACTCATAATAATTTTGTTGGCTAGAATAGAATTGTCCCATAGAGTTTTCAAGACTATCATCATTGTGGAATAAAGTTACCATATCTTTCTTCCAACAGTAAACTAGTAGGTTCAAGCTACAGACATTTGGATTAACAACAGTTTACTCAAGCACTGTCCCACCAGGGTTCCAGTAAGATCATGAGGAGTAGTATCAATAACTTTGATACTAACTGTTAAGAAATCCAAACATAATGAACAATAACATTAGTTAAAATCTATGGTAGACCTGATTCAGGCCACAATCCTTTCAATTACTTGCTATGCATCTGTAAGTTGGACAATGAACAATATGACAGAAGAATCAATGCTTTTGAATTGTGAGGCTGAGAAAGAGTATTAAGAATCTCATGGACTTCCAAAAGGGGAAAAAAAAACCCCAAATGTATCTTGGAGAAAATGCAAATGCTTCCTTTTTAAAAAGATTAATTTTAATGAACAGAGACGTAGTGTTTCTAGTCATTCATTGTTGCACTTTTCTCCCTTCTCACCCTTGCCCCCCCCAATTCAGTCTTATCCTCGAAAAGCAAAAGATAAACTCTTTCGCTATTATTCGATCTCTCCCCTCAGATCCACTCCACTACACAGCTTTCATTCTGGACTTCTATAATGACAATGTTGCCCAACCATATATCTCTTTTAAACAGTTCTCTTCCTCATCTGTTTCAATGCTGTGTGCAACATTCTTCCACTTCCTTTCTATCTTCCTTCTACCCCAATGTCAGTCCTGTTTTACATCAGGGGTCCTATGCAATATTTGTCCTCCTGTGACTGAGATACTTCACTCAGCATAATATCCTTGAGGGTCATCTATTTTGCATAATATTTCATGAGTTCTTTGTTTTTTTTAATGCTGCATAGTATTCCACTGAGTAAATATACCAGAGCTTCTCTATCCATTTATTTGTTGATGGGCACTTGGGTTGTATCCAGCTCTTTGTTATTGTGAACAAAACTGAAATAAACATGGGTGTGCATATATCTGCTTGGGTAGCAGTTATAGTTTCTTTAGGGTAAATTCCCAGTAGTGGAATTGCTGGGTCAAATGGTATTTCTATTTGCAACTTTTTGAGAAAGCACCATATAGCCTTCCATAGTTGTTGCACCATTTTACACTCCCCTCAACAGTGAATAAGGGTTCCAGTTTCTCCACAACCTTGCCAGCATTTGACGTTTGCTGTTCTTGACAAAATCAACGCCCTTTCCTGATAAAAACCCTCAACAAAATAGGATTAGAGGAGAATTTTTTCACCGTAGTAAAAAGTATATTTGCAAACTCGAGAGCCAACATTGTTCTCAATAGAGAGAGATTCCCCTTGAGAACAGGAACTAGACAAGGATGCTTATTATCACCTCTCCTATTCAATATTGTATTGGAGGTCTTAGCAATAGCAATAAGGCAAAAGAAGGAAATAAGAGGTATCCAAATTGGCAAAGAGGAGATATAGTTTTCTCTCTATGCAGATGATATGATAGTTTACTTAGAAAACCCTAAAGACTCAGCAAGAAGACAACTGGACATAGTTGACCAATTCAGCAAAGTGACAGGATATAAGATCAACATACAAAAGTCTTATTTCTCTACAGTGACAAAGAAAATACAGAACTGGACTTGAGAAAAAAACAATACCCTTCACAATAGCTAATCACAAGATTAAATACTTAGGAGTAAACCTAACTAGAAGCATAAAGGATGTATTCAAAGAAAATTACAAAACATTATTACAAAAAGCAAAAAAGAGAACTGGAGAGGTAGAAGAATATCTCTTACTTGGGATAGGAAGACTCAATATTTTGAAAATGACAATACTACCAAAGGCAATTTATACGTTCAATTCAATCCCAATACAAATACCAATTCCATTCTTCAAGGAGATAGAAAAGGCAATCTCCAATTTCATTTGGAATGGAAAGAGTCTCCTAAATAAAGCAAAGCATTCCTTAAAAAGAGAACCCGTATTCATTGTAGGTGGAAGTGTAAAATGGTGCAACCACTATGGAAGGCTGTGTGGCGCTTTCTCAAAAATTTGCAAATATAAATACCATTTGAACCAGCAATTCCACTGCTGGGAATTTACCCTAAAAAAACCATATCCACCATCCAAGCAGATATATGCACATGTTTATGTTTATTGTGGCTTTGTTCACAATAGCAAAGAGCTGGAAACAACTCAAGTGCTCATCAACAAACGAATGCCCCCGTAGCAGTGGCAAAGTTTAACAGTGCAGTAAGTAATAAATGTTGGAGAGCATGTGGCGAGAAAAGATCTCTTATTCTTGTGGGTTATAACATGGTTTCACCATTCTGGAAGGCAGTTTGGCACTTCCTCAAAAAGCCAAACATAGAAATTATGTATGACCCATCTATTCCACTATTTAGAATATACCCTGAGAAAATGATAACTGAGGCACAAACAGAGATTTGTACACCAATATTTACAGCAGCATTATTTACCTTTGCAAGAACATGGAAACAGCCCAAATGTCCAACCACAAAAGAACAGATTGTGGAATTATGGTATATTCACACAACGGAATACTACGCAGCACACAGGAACAATGATTTTGTAAATCATTACCTAACTTGGGGCGACTGGAGAGCATTATGCTGAGTGAACTAACTCAGTCCCAAAAGGACAAATATTGTATAAAACTATTATTATAGAATGACTATAAGGATCCAAGAAGGGTAAAGGAGGGTGGAAGCAGAGGGATGAGGATGTGAAGGAGGAGAGGGAAAGTGGGAGAGGGAGATTAATCATGGAGTTATACAATTTGATGGGGCAGGGTGAGGGAAATTGGAAGAATCTATATAAGGTAAAAAAAAAAATAATGAACTACTGACAACTTATACAGACACAATAGAAATTATCTCATACTTATTAAAGAAAAAGTCACATGGTGTTGAGAAAGCAGCAGGCCTTTTCAAACACTGATAAAAGCAAATTAGGCCCTCTCAAAATGAATCAAATCAAAACAAACAAACAACTACAACAAAAAACATACCAGATAATATTGCAAACACAATATTGAATATGAATACCCCAGAGTCAAGAAAGCAGAGGATATATGTTGATATGAAGACATTGGATCAGCTAGAAAAGAAAGTACAAATGATGGGAAGCTGTACATAAAGGGAATATCCTAGAGGTAGAGAACTAGAAAAAATATATTAATGAGGAATTGTTTGAATAGGTACAGAAGAAGGTATAAATTATAGAAGAAACCATGGAAATCATTAAGAAAGCAATATTCCAGAAACATGGAGCCAGAAGAAACATATTGATGAGGAGAAACTTTCACTATTACAGTGGTCAATGCAAAAGATGGAAGAAAAAAACTGAAACTATAGACAAAGAGGCACAAGAATTTAAAAACTCATCACAAGATAGACAGTGTATTGGAAATAACAGAAATTCATGAAAATGCACCCTAGACTATTAAGACCAAAATTACAGAGGTGTCCAGCAGGCTAGACAGGGGAAAAAATAGAACAGAAGACATGAAGCAGAGAGTCAGTGATCTGGAGGACAAGAACCTCAATAGAAACATACTAGAAGACAAATCAGAAATGAGACATAGAGAAAATGAAGAAAATATTAAAATCATGTGGAATGGTACCAAAATAAGTAACATATACATGATTGGAATTCCAGAATTCAAGAGGGACCTGGAAATTGCTGAGTAAATTGTGGAAGAGGTATTGGAAGAAAACTTTCCAGATATTATGAAGAATGAGAATCCACATTAAAGAGCTCAGGGAACAACAAATGAACTAGACCCAAAATGAAAAACATCAAGACATGTCAAATTTTCCAAAAGAAAAGTATAGAATGCTGAAAGCAGCATGAGAAAAACAAAGAGTCACCTACAAAGGAAAAGCAATTAAATTAAGTTCTGATTTATCAGCAGAAACCATGTGAGTAAGAAGAATATAAGATAGCATATTCAGAAAGCTGAAGGAAAACATTTGCCAACTAAGGATCCTATGCCCAGTAAAGCTCTGCATCAAATATGAAGGAGACATTACATCATTAACAGAAAAGAAGAAAGGGAATTTGTGAAAACAGACCAAATCTATAAGAACTTTTAGTTCTTCACACAGAGACAGCAAAGGAAAGTGGGTGAACAATAGTAACCAGAAACAACAAAATAAGAAAACACAGTAAAATGGAAATGATAAAATCTGGCTTATTATTAATCAGAATTAATGTGAATGGACTAAATGCACAAATCAAGAGAAAAAGAATAGCAGAACGGATATTGCCTAAAGAGAGACATCTAAGAAATAAAGAGAAAGAGAGACTCAAAATCAAAGGCTGGAGTGGGGTGGGGGGAGATATATACCAAGCAAATAGAATAAAAAAAAAATCAAGGGTGGCTATACGAATCTCTGATAAAATAGATGTCAGAACAAAAACCACCATATAAGACAAGGAGGGACACTATGTAATGATTAAAGCCACAGTATATATAGAAGACATAACTTTGGTCAACATTCAGATCTGCAAAGAAATGGATAAGCTGTCACTATATGCAGATGATATGATAGTGTGCACAGAAAACTCCAAAAATTCAACCAAAAAACCCCCAAACCCCTAGTGGACCAATTTAGTAGGGTGACAAGATACAAGATAAATGTCCAAAAATCAGTGGGATTCCTTTACAGGAACAAAGAAACAAATAGAAGGAAACTAAGAAACAATACCATTTACAAGAGCCCACCACAAATTGAGATACTTGTGAATGAACCCAACTAGACCTATACAAAAGACCTATAGAAAGAAACCACAGAACATTTCTGCAAGACACTATAAGACCTACATAAATGGAAAAATGTTCCCTGTTCACTGATAGGTAGGCTTAATATTGTGAAAATGACAATACTATAAAAAAAATCTACCAATACAAATATCAAATTCATTTTTCAAGGAGATTGAAAGGAAAATTGTCAAGTAAATAAAGCACTTCTGAAAAACAAAAATGAAGTGGGAGACAGCATTCACTGAACTCAAAACCTACTACACAGTGCTAATAACCAAAAAATCATAGTACTGGTACCAGTACACAGACCAAAGAACAGAATTGAAAAATGGACTTCTCTCTATATAGTCAATCAATATTTGACAATGAAATAAAACCTATCAAATGGGGCAATGACAACCTCTTCAAAAAATTGGTACTGGTAAAACTGGACTGTGGGCTGCAGAAAGATTAAACAGGATCCACATCTCACATCATACACAAAAATAAATTCAAGGTAGATCAGTGAACTAGGAGTAAAACCCAAAATGATAAAATTCCTAAGAGACAAACTTGGACCAAGCATATAAAACCTACCTATGGTGTAAAGAGTCTGACAAATAAAGCCAGAAATGTACAATCTGGAGAGAATAAAATTGATTAATGGAACTTTCTAAAAATTAAATCTCTGCTCATCTAAATCTGTTTCCAATAGTGTGAAAAGAAAACCAGCAGACTGAGAAAAAAACATTTGGCAATATCATTTCAGACAATCGTCTCATAACAAAAGTTTACAGAATACTATTGGACCTCCAGAAGAAAAAGGCTGATAACCCAATTACAAAATGATCAAAAACACATGGTAATATTTTTCACTGATGAAGACATTTGAATGGCTCAAAACCACTCGCAATAAGAGACATGTAAATCTAAACCACCATGAGATACCGTCTCACCCCAATAACAGTGACCAAGTTTATCAGGGCAGCAAGAAATAAATGGTGGAGAGGATGTGACAAGATAGGATCTCTTATACATTGTTGATGGAATTGTAAAATGATACCACTGCTCTGGAAGGCAGATTGATGCTTCCTCAAAAAACTGAACATAGAAATTCCATATGACCCTGATTTCCCCAGGTACTGTATGATTTCATCTCATCTGGGGTCTTCATCTCCTGAGTTGCCCAGTGGAGACCCTTCTGAGCATGATGTCCTTCTCCAAGGATCAGTCCTTCCTGGCCCCATGACCAAAGTATGTGAGATGGAGCTTCAGAATCCTAGCCTCCAAGGAGAAACTTGGTTTCAGCCTCTCCAAAGCAGACTTATTTGTTTTTTTTTTTTTGATGGTCCATGATATGAGCAAGACCCTTCTCCAGCACCAAAACTCAAAGGTATCAATTCTTCTGTCATCCTTAGTCATTGTCCAGCTCTCTGATTCATAGCAAGTAATTGTGAAGACCATAGCCTGGCTTTCTTCAATTGACATTAATTATGCAGAACAGATCATTCTGAAGACCGGGCTTTATGAAGTGGAATGTGGCATCAGGATTGGAAGAAGACTCACAACCTGCGTTATGTAGATGACACAACCTTGTTTGCTGAAACTGAGGAGAACCTGAAGCACTTGCTGTAAAAGGTCAAGGACTGTAGTCTTGTCTTCAGTATGGATTTCAGCTCAACATCAAGAAGGCAAAGATTCTCAATTGGCACCATCATGATGGAGAAGAGATTGAGGCAACTAACAGAGCTTGCTTGGCTCCACAAACAACACTCTTGGCACCAGCAGTCAAGAAATCAAAAGGTGAATTGCATTAGCTAAATCTGCTGCCAGAGAGCTTCCGAGAGTACTGAGAAGCAAAAATGTGAGTCTAGAGACCAAGGTGTGCCTGAACCAGTCCATGGTCTTCACAATTACTTGCTATGTATCACAGAGCTGGATAATGACTAAGGATGACAGAAGAAGAATAGATGCTTTTGAATTGTGGTGCTGAAGAAGAGTCTTGAACATATCATGGACTGCCAAGAAAACAAACAGGTCTGTCTTGTAAAGGGTGATACTAAGGATTTTGAAGTTCTGTCTCACATACATTGGTCATGTGGCCAGGAGGCACTGACCCTTGGAGAAGGACATCATACTCTGAAGAGTGGAGGGACAGCATAGGAGAGGAAGACTTGGAGCCAGTGATACTGGCTTAGGACAGGGCAGGTTTCAGAGCTATTGTATACAGGGTCGCTATGAATCACAGGTGACTTGACAGGACATAACACCACCACCTATAAATATTCTGGCAAATGCTTACAAAAAATTTACTTTGATAATTCATTTATAATTTATTGTTGATAGTGGCATAGGGTAGTATTTGAGATTTCCCTAGATAAAATCCGCTGAATCCAACCAACTTCATCTTTTAATTCATAATAAAGAATACCTTCATCCGATGATGCATTCCCATTAAAAGGTATATTACTAACCGGTCTCTCTTCTAAAGTTATCTGTATGTCTATTCTTACCTCTATGTCAAATTTTAAACATTTTGTGTTTGAAATAAGCATAGAAATAGGTAGCAGTCCAGTTTCATAGATGTACAGTCTTGGGAGTCCTGTAGGACATTTATTTTGCATCCTGTAAGGTCATTAGGAGCAAAAATTTACTAGATGAGAATAGGCTTTGTTAGATTATAATTTGTCAGGTCACTGCTGTTGTTG
>NW_006399773.1:7002353-7008613 GCF_000299155.1 Elephantulus edwardii
CTCTATGAGGTGGATTGATTCAGTGACTGGGATAATTGGGATGGGAGTGTCAGAGACAGTGCGATTGGCACAGGACAGAACAGAGTTTAGGGCTGTTGTACATAGGGTCGTTATGAGTCGCAGGCGACTTGATGGCACATAACAGCAACAACAACAACAACAAACCTTCAATGAACAGATTTTATACTATATATGATAAATTAAATACTGGATTGCTCCAATAAGCTGCAGAACCTGTCATTGTTGTTCTATTTTAGAGGGAGGCTATGTCTTTAGTGTAGTGTCACAATAGCATTAAATTAAATAAAATTTTATGTTATTAAAAGTACAAATAATGTTACCAAAATCTATAAGTTCTACACATCATATTTCTGTTGGTTTACTAAAAAAATACATTTTTTCTTAACAGCTTTAGAGGCAAAATGCTCTGTATTCCCTTTCATTCATCATTGCTTACACTATTGATCTTAAATATGATTTTTATTTTCTCCTGCTGTTTAAATCCATTATTATTGATGATTATGTAAAACATAATTGGAAGGCACATTGAATGAGTAAACACAGATTTACTCAGACATTGTTCGACATAGTATAATTTTAATTCTGATTCAATTTATTTTTCTCTATCTGGAATACTAGAAAGTGTGACATGTATACATAATGTCTTAACAAATACTTCAGCAACATGTGTACCTTTCTTAATAGCTTGAATACTTCTTTTGGGCAAATATATTCAACCAATTTAAAATCAGTGTTAACCTCTAATACTTTTGCTTTTATAAAATGAAAGAAAATTATCTATACCATATTATGCATAAAGCCAAGTAAAATTGAATATAATTATTAAGAGAGTTCTGGTGGCCTGGTGTTTAGGAGTTGTGCTGTCAACTCAACAGTGCTTGAATCTAATTCACTAGTTGCTTTATGGGAGAGATAGTCTATCCTCCAATGTAATGTACAGTCTCTGACAACCAAAGGAGAGGCAGGTATGAGTTGATTCTAATTCACTGGCATTTATGTTGTTGATAGGTGCTGTAGAGGCAGTTGTTTCTCATGGTGACTCGGTCAACTGAACCTGCCCTATCATATCCCACTCCCATCATCTCTGCTATACTAATGCTGTTGTTACAATCACTGGTGCCAAACTATTTATTTTGTTGAGAGTCTTCTCTTATTCTCACCCTTGCTTGAATATGTTTTTTGCTATTCCAAAGAAAGATGACCCAATAAGATGTAAAAATTATTATGCAATGTCATTTATTTCACTTGCAAGTAAACTGTGGCGGAAGATTTTTAAAAAAATATTGGAGCAGTCCTTTGAAAGAAGATTGCTAGAAATTCGAGCAGGTTTCAGAATAGACTGTGGAACAAAGGTTATCATTACTTTTGTTGAAAGCAAAGAATAACAGAAAGATATTTAACTTTGTAAAAGTGTATCTTCACAAATCGTGGATAGCATTGTAAAGAATGAGAATTCTAAAATGTTTCATTATGCTCATTTTGAAATTGTACACAAACCTAGAAACAGTCTTTTAACAGAAAATGGGAAGATAGGCAGTTTAGTCTTATAAAGATTTACAGCTGTGCAAATCCAGTGAAGGCTCAGATTGGTGTTAGACTCAAGGTGGCTTTTTTAGCTTTTGTTTTATTCTCTTCTTTTCTCTGCCTACCTTAATTGCAGAGGCACAGTCTCACAAATCAGCTTGGTCTCACAAACTAGCCTTAGCTAGGATATCAGTATAAACTTAACACTCTCCACACTAGGGTGTGTGTGAAATCACCACCACAGAAGAAGCAGCATGACTGTTTAACCATCCTGTTGCATCCACCCTGGCCCATTGTTAATTAGTTCTAAAACAAAACAAAAACAAAAACAAACAAACAAAAAACCCCAAACCAGAATCAGCATACCTACAGTCACGTTAGACATTCTCTTGATGGATTTGAGTCTCTGGAGAACCTTCTAGCAAATCATTGAACCCACAGGCCATAGAGAAATTGGGGAACTGAGCCACAGATGGAGCTGTTTATAGAAAGTATGGATTTATACAACTGATTAAGCATTTTGGCTTTTATTGACCTGAAGCTTCGGATTAATAGTGTGCTATTATTAATCTTAACACATAGTATAATAAAGATGGTCAATTTGACTTAGAATTGACTCAATAGCAGTAGGTTGGGTTTGGGTTTTGTTTGTATATTTAATGAAGCAGATGTCTAGAATTTTCTTCTGATTTGCTTTTGAGTAGATTTGGACTCTAATTTGTATGGTTTAGTGTGTATGTATACATTAATAGTGAAGTAAAACCATTGTGTTTCCTAGGACTTGTGGAGGGTCTAAGACTTAAAAAGTGAAATGAAGTGATAATTAATTAATTAATTAATTAATCTGTTAGATTTTTTCACCATAATAAGTGGTTTAGGTAAGTATGCATGAAGGGAACTCTGGCGGTTTAGAGGTAAGTATTTGCATTGCCAAGCCAAAGGTGTGTGGTTTGAATACAATGGCCATTCCCCTGGACAAAGAAAGAGAACAGTCTTCTTCTGTATGATTTATTGCCTCGGAGTGTTAGCCATGATGGTACATAATAACATAACAAGAAACATGCCTCAGTCAGGGTTTAGCCTTTGAATTTTCTGAAGCAAAGAGAAAAGAGCTTCTTGATTTTTCTGGTAGATCTATATGGACCCTTCTATGGATAAACTCTTCAGAGTTAAGCCAGCAAAACTAAAATCAAGATAAAGAAAAGAGGCAGAAAGAAAAGGAAAATAAAGAAAGAGCAAGACAGTCACAGGTATTCATATATTGTAGTAAATAAATATCTCTACCCTTGAGACAGTGTGATGGTATGAGGTGATTTAACGTTGTTAAAGATTAAACTTACAAGAAATATGAAGATAGAGAGTAATGATAAAACTGTATGTAAACATACTAAAATAGCAACTAGTGTTCTACCAATTTTTGAATAGAAGAAAATATGGGTGCCTTTTTAAAAAATTAATAATTCAGTAGAATTTCAGAAACTTGAGGATTACTTTTCACTTCCACATAAAATCTGTGCTTACTGTTAGGGACCTCTTGAAAGTACTGAAGAGCAATGGTGTCTCTCTGGAGACTAAGGTGCATCTGCTACAGGCCATGGTCTTGCAATCACTTGTTATGCATCAGAGAGCTGGACAACAACTAAGGAGGATAGAAGGAGAATTGATGCCTTTAATCTGTGGTGCTGGAGAAGAGTATTGAGAATACCATGGACTGCTAGGAAAACAAACAGATTCATCCTGGAAAGGTTTAAACCGGGTGGCTCCTTAGAGGCAAGGATTCTGAGACTCCATCTAAAAACCTTTGGACATGTTGTAAGGAGGGACCAGTCCTGGCGAGGGACATCATGCTTGCGAGGGTGGAGGGACAGTACAGGAGGGGAAGGCCCTCTATGAGGTGGATTGATTCAGTGACTGGGGCAATTCGGATGGGAGTGTCAGAGACAGTGTGATTGGCCCAGGACAGAGCGGAGTTTATGGCTGTTGTACAAAGGGTTGCTATGAGTCGCAAGCAACTTGATGGCACATAACAACAGCAACATTTGTGTAAAAGAAATACTATTGCAATAACTCACTTTATTATACCATTTAAATATTTATTGATGGTTTCACTATCAGCACACTTGGCACCAACAGCCAGGAAATCAAGAGACAAATTTCATTGGGAAAGTCAGCTATCATGGACATCTCCAGAGTACTGAAAAGCAACAATGTCAATCTGGACACTAGGTGTGCCTGATCCAGACTATAGTTTTCACAATTACTTGCTATGTGTCAGAGAGCTAGACAATGACTAGGGATGATAGAAAGAGAATTGATGCCTTTGAGCTGTGGTGCTGGAGAAGAGTGTTGGCAAGAGAGAAAAACAGGTTCATCCTAGAGGGTGAAACCAGGCTACTTTTTGGAGGCAAGGATTCTGAGGTTTCATCTGACATACTTTGAGCATGTTGCAAGGAGGGTCCAGTCCTTGGAGAGGGACATCATGCTTGGAAGGGTGGAGGGACAGAGAAAAAGAGAGAGACCATCCAAGAGATAGATCGATGCAGTGACTAGGATACTGCGTGTAGGTGTGTCAGAGACAGTACACTCGGCACAGGCTAGAGCAGGTCTCAGGGCTAGTTTACTCATAAGGTCATTATGAGTTGCAAGTAACTAAATGGCACATAAGAACAACTATTTATTATAGAAAGAAGCATCTACTTTTTATAATTTATTTGACCAAAATTTATAGTGAGGTTCCATAGTCTCATAAAGGTTCAAGTACTTGACTACTTGCTGAAAATGCAGCAATTCGATCCCTCATTTTGGAAGAGAGGCCTGCTGATCCCGAGAATACCACAGAGCAGGTCTACTCTGAACACATGGGTGCTCATGAAGTGAGATAACTCAAGGGTGAGTGACAACCCATGACTTGTTTTTTAAAAAAATGTTATTACTGAAAATTAATATAGAGCATTTTCCCTCTAATTTCCTTTTAAACAATGAGTAGAAGCTTTGTCAAAATCACCAAGTAATTAAGAAATGTAGTCCTTATGATTCAGGGCCCTGTATAGAAAATGCATGTTCCTAGTCTTTGATAATTCTCTCCTTCAAAAAATGCATTTCTCTATTTCTTACATAGCACATTTTGTGTGTGTGTGTGTGTGTGTGTGTGTGTGTGTGTGTGTATAAAGACTTTGTAGCTTTTTTCCCCTTTTTGATGTAGCTTTATCTTGTTATGTTGGGAACTTTTGTTCCACCCTTTCCCTTAGACAAATCTTTTTTTGTGCTAGACAATGAAGTCCATTTTCTAATAAAACTGATAGGAGCCAGGTCTGCCTGCTAAGTTAAATTCTTTGTCTTTGGCTGTGTCAATCCAGACAATTAAGATGAAAAGCCCATTTGCACAAAAGTAGAAAATTGAGATTTGAGAAAGCAATGTTGGCTTTTGTTATCTTAGTAATATTCTAAATTTTATTTGCTCTAGCTGTCAAGAATGGACTCAGTTCAATATGGGGTTCCCTCCCCCACCAAGGTCAATTCATCTGAAAGCAGAGTCAATTTATTTAAGAGATAAGAAGAGAGTAATTGGTGTGGCCTGTGGTCCTGCTATCTATTTTGCATGCTTGCATGATTTTGGATGTTCTCTATCTTGTCAGTGGTTTGGTTTGTTGGGTTTTTGTGTGTGTGTGTTTGTTTTCAGTTTGGCTTTAGTTGTAGGTATGGTTTTTTGTTTGTTTGCTTCGATTTTTTAAAAGTGAATTTGATGTAGTTGGGGTCAGGAGAAAAAGAAATGGAGGGTAGAAGATATAATGGTAGAGAGAAAACATGTAATCTCAGTGGAATTATCACTTATGGATTATTTCCAAATTCATTTTCTTCAGTCTTATTTGTTGAACAAAGATTGTTCTTAATTATGAAATCCTTCTTCATTAATAAATTCTAAGGAAAGTTAATATTGTTATTAGCAATTTGTTGTTGTTGTTGTATACCATTGAGTTAGAAATGACCCCCAGGTGACCCTCCATCAAGTTTTCAAAGGCAGTTTAATCTCACAGGAGGAGATAGCCCATCTTTATCTCCTGGAACAGTTAGAGGATTCAAATTGCATACCTTTTGGATGGCAGTGCAGTTCCTTACTATCAGTCCACTACAGATCCCTAGCAATTTGTTAGCAAGGATACTATTTATTTTTAATGTTGTGTTTTTGTTTTTTATTCTAACACATACTTTCCCCCTGCCTATATATGTATATCTATCCCAACTCATAAAGACTACATACATTGCTATAGATCCTCAGGGAAAAAAGCCATTTTATTTGTTTTCTGTTGTCTGTCATGAAAATTAGTGTACCAAACACAGCAAAACTAAGTCAGTGTCATGATGTATTTTTTTGGAACGGGCTATAAATTAAGAAATACTTGGAAGCCTAGCCTGGGTAAAGACAGAATTTTCATTGATATTGTCTGATAAACGAAATGGCACTAACTCATATGTTTTCCATCTCCTTCTAAAGAAATAAGAATTAAGAAATTCCTAATTTCATCACATTTTTAAAAACAATTCAGAGATTGCTAAGCATTTAGTATAAGGTCACATGTGTATGCAATTCTTTTAGATGTTGTTGTTGTTATGTGCCATCGAGTTGCTTGCGACTCATAGTGACCCTATGTACAACAGCCCTAAACTCTGCTCTGTCCTGTGACAATCGCACTGTCTCTGACACTTCCATCCCGATT
>NW_006399773.1:7008713-7010269 GCF_000299155.1 Elephantulus edwardii
TCATCTTTTCATTTACTGGCTGTTGATATCAAGAGCTTGATTATGGAGCCAAGCAAGATAAAACTGTTAACAATCTCAGTCTCTTCACCATCTATCATGATGATGTCAATTTGTCCAGTGGTGAGGATCTTTGCCATCTTAATGTTGAGCTTCAATGCATATTGAAGGCTGCAGTCCTTGACCTTCTGCAGGAAGAGCTTCAGGTCCTTCTCCGTTTCAGCTAGCAAGGTTGTGTTATCTGCATAATGCAGGTTGTTGATGAGTCTTCCTTCAATCCTGATGCCACATTTCTCCTCATAGGGCCCCAGTTACTGTAGAAATATGTTTTCTATTGGTTTCCTATTAAATTGTTCTTTTTTTGGTATAGATAGGAAACTTAATATTATTAAGATTAGGATGACACTGATTTTAATAAGTCAAGAATTTTTTTTAAATGACGTTTCTTATCTATAACCAGGACACTTCTTGATATAGGTACAGATTTTACATGGGCACAAGTAAGTTTTCAGGGATTCCCATTCTTCTCAATGTTAATTTTTTACAGCTAACACGGATAGACGTCTTTCTAAAATTCCTTACTTTCATCCAAGATCCATCTGAGATTAGCAGTGGTATCCCTGGTGCCATGACTTCTTTTAAGGTCCCTTGACCTCTGACAGTAAACTGTCAGTGTAGGATTTTAGTAGTTTTTATATGATTTCAGCAACATCTTGTTTGCAAGTGATAGTAATGATATTATTCAATAATTCCAATGTTCTATTGTATTTTCTTTCTTGAGAATGGAAACACATATGGATCCCTTGCAGTCAGTTGTCCAGGCAACTGACCTCCAAACATTCTGACATAGTCTGACAAGCACATCCTGAACTGCATCTGTTAATTAGAACTTGTCAATTGGTGTTTCATTCATTCCTGGGGCCCTATTTTTTGTCAATGTACTCAATACATCTTGAACTTACTCCTTCATTACCATTGGATCTTGTTCACATATTTCCTGAAATTATTCTGTGTCAACAAATTGTTTTTGGTACAGTGATTCTGTGTATCCTTTTCATCATCTTTTGATGCTTCCTGACGCATTCATAATTTTGCCCATATTATCTCAAAGTATTGAAACAAGGATTGGCTTTGCTTTTTTGGTTCTTTCTTAGATGCTTCGTAAATGAAAAATCTTCTTCCAAGCAATTGACTGCCTCTGAAAACCTTCTGGGGGGTCAGCTATGGATCTGGTCTGACTTGATGGTACACAACAACAACAACAACAACTTACTTTACTGATTTTAATGATAATCACATATGCATGGCATATGTTTGTAAAAGTGATTTCTGTGTGAAAAGTATTATTTTTTGATTATTTTTAGTGTCAAGAGAGGAGGAAGAAACAGATGTCTTATCCTACTATTTGAGTCTCTTCATCTAGATGGGGATTTTTCAAAGTAAAATTTATTTTTTTAAAGTAACCTTCAATGTCAATATTTATGCGTTCCATTTCTTCCTTAACAATATCTAATTTTCCTACATTCATGGTTCTCACATTCCATGTCCCAATCCCCAGT
>NW_006399773.1:7010369-7065445 GCF_000299155.1 Elephantulus edwardii
AGTCCTTGACCCTCTGCAGCAGGTGCTTCAGGTCCTCTTCAGTTTCAGCAAGCAGGGTTGTGTCATCTGCATAACACAGATTGTTGATAAATCATCCATCAATCTTGACCCCACATTTCTCCTCATAGAGCCCAGCCTCTTGGATAATCTCTTCTGCATATAGTTTGAAAAGGTATGGAGACAGGATGCATCCCTGGCATATGCCCTTTCCAATTTTGAACCATGCAGTGTTCCCTTGCTTTGTTCTGACAACTGCCTAATGGTCCAAGTATAGGTTTCACATTAGCACAATTAAATGTACTGGGATTCCCATTCTTCTCAGAGTCAGCCACAGTTTGTTATGATCCACACAGTCAAATGCCTTTGCGTAGTCAATGAAACACAGATTGACATTCCTCTGGTATTCTCTACTTTCAGCTAAGATCCATCTAACATCAGTTACAATATCCCTAATACCATGACCCCTTCTAAACCCAGTGTGGACTTCTGGTAGTTCTCTGCTGAGGTGCTTTTCCAGTCGTTTTTGGATAATCTTCAGTAAAATCTTGCTTGCATGTGAAATCAGTGAGATTGTTCTATATTTTCCACACTCTTTTGAGTCACCTTTCTTTGGGATAGGAACAAATATCGATCTCTTCCACTCAGTTGGCCAAGTGGTTCTCCAGATTTCTTGGAACAACTTGGTGAGTATGTCCAGGGCAGCATCTGTTAGCTGAAATATGTCAATTGGTATACCATCTATTCCGGGGGGTCTTATTTTTTGCCATTTCCTTCAAAACAGCCTGAACTTCTTCTTTTATTACCATAGGCTTTTGGTCATATGTTGTTTCATGAAATTCTTCTGTATCTGCCAATTCCTTTCGATACAATGACTCAGTATATTCTTTCCATCTTCTTTTAATACTTCCTGGATCATTTAACATTCTGCCAAAAGCATCCTTGATTATAGCAACTCGAGGTTTGAATTTGTTCTTCAGTTCCTTAAGCTTAAGAAATGCTATACATTAAAATATTTTCCTTAAATACTTAATATCTAAAAACTGCAAAAGTAGACTCGCCATTCTTTTACCTTCTCATTATATTCATTTTTAATGCAAATGATGTAACACTGTGCCCACAGATATACTTCTCCTAAACATAGCTCATACTTGACTCTTCCAACTCCATAAATCTCCCATTATATTAGTATTTGAGGTAAATTGATAATAATGTCTCCATCAAGTTTTGCAGATATATAGATGCCACCTTAATAAAGACCGGTATCACCAATTAATCAACACTGTACTGCAATCCAACATTACTGGTATTTGAATTGACATATACTTGTAATGTAGATTACAAGATTCTTTTGTCTATATTCACTCATTTCAGATTCTACTTTCTCTGTCATTACCAAGGTGATTTCTATCAAGTCTGTGGCAGGTCTTCTGGAGAACCTGTAACATTTTTCCCTGTATGTTAATCTCCTTCCAAAAATCACCAAGGATAATTGTCTAGAACATAATCTTAACATGATAGAACTCTTTACTCCGCTGTCTGACACTATAGGGAGAAAATCCTCTATATTCTCACAAAACACTACAATCTGGCCTCTACTTGTCTCTACATGCTCATCTCACTTGCTGACTCATTTTCATTTCTTCCCTCTACATAATTTATGACACCTCCATTATACACACTCTGTGATAATGATCACCTCAGAGTTTTGGCTTAATGTCTGCTCATTTAAAATTGTATTTCTGTATGTGTTTGTTTAGTTCTTGATGTATTCAACTGCATAGGTTGAACAAATACCATGGGTCAGATTGCTAGAAATGCCTGCTCATCTCTTACTAATATTTTGGGTTGTTGTTATTAGATTCCATACAGGTAACTACAACTCATAGCAGTCCTATCAACAATAGATCTGAACCTTACCCTATCCTTAATTTCACAGTATTGATATGATTAAGCCCATAGTTATAGTCATTGTGTCAGCCCCATGCCATTCAGAGCCCTCCTCTCCTTTGCTGACGCTGCTCCTTAGAGGCAAGGATGAGAAAACTTCATCTCACATACTCTGGGCAAGTTGTTAGGAGGAGACAGTCCTTGCTTGGAAAATACATCATATTTGGAAAATACATCACTTGAAAGGGTTAGCGAAAGAGAGGTCATCCTGTCCCTCAGCAAGATAGATTGGCACAGTAATTATAGAAGTAGACCTGAGTATATCAGGGATAATTATGATGGCACAGGAGAGACAAAGTTCGGAGCCATTGTTGTAATGTTAGTCTGAGTCATATTCAACTCAAAGACACCTAACTACAAGAAATACCTTTCCTTTCCTAGGAAAACCCAAATAAACAAACAAATCCATGCACATTGTTTCATTTTATTTACAATCTTTGGACAAAGTGTTGAATTTTATTTGTTAGTTCTGAAAACTTAAACATTAATTGAGTTCATAATTCTTAAGTTTCTTCATTGTTAAAAACTGATGAAATATATTACTGTAGCAAAAAGAACACACAATAATAAGGAGGATATATGATTGCTCACCTTTATCGTTATGTAATCTAATATGTAACTTCCCTAAAAATCTATCAAATCTGGGGATATTATGGGCCAATTATATAGTTTGTTCTCATTAAGATGCAATAGTATAATCAACCAAAAGTGTTTTGTATTGTCTCTTTGATGGCTTCCTCTGTAAAGGAGTTGAGCTGAAAATCAAAAGGTTATGTCTCCAGTGGTTTGAATCCACCAGCATCTCCATATAAGAAAGCCAGTTTCTTACCATTAAAATTTGAATCCTTAGAAACCTGATAGTGGTTTGCCATGAGGTAAAACTAAATTAATGACAGTGAGTACATGAAATTATGTAACATTACATAAATATGAGGAAACTTTGGGTCACACAAATTATTAAATGCTTAGCTACTAACTGAAAGGTTGCTGATTCAAATCCAACTAGACATGCCTTGGAAGAAAGCTTTTATAATCTAATTGTGAACTATTAGTGAAAATCCTATAGAGCACAGTTCTACGATGAAATGCAAAGGATGTTCAAGAGTGAGAATTGACTTCATAAAGCAGGATTTTTGTTTTCTTAAATATAATATTATCAGGTCTTGAGTACTAACATTGTAGTGGTGTGGCATAGTTGATATCCTCCAAGATCCTCACTGAATACTTGGTGATCAATTTCCCTAGCTTCTGAAAAAAGTTATCTGTTAACAGTATCTTTAAGTCAGTCATTTTTTGTGAAATTTTGTCTACAGACACAACCAGAGACTATCCTTAAGGGAGCATATGATCTATCTTCCCTGCTTGTACAAAATAACTGATGGAAAGGGGCATACAATGCAGGATATTCTTGTCACAAACTGAGGTGATCTGTGAAATGCAGTTTGTATTCCCAAACTTCCAGAAGTGTAGGTCCAGATTGCACAACCGAGTCTAGCCATTTCCCATTGCTGATCCTACTTCCTTCATTCTCTTTTCCCTGTGAGCTTATCCCTAATACATTATCTATATCTGAGTCTTTTAGAATTTCTACTTTGACCACACCCAACCTAACATAATGCTTATAGGAATGAGAACCTTATTCCTCTATTTTACCTTAAGTCTCTTAGACTGTTCATTAAATACTGCAACACTTAAAGAGCAATATATTTTGAAACGCATAAGAAGTAAGAAAAAAAAATGTCCAGAAAGGATGGAGAGTCTTCTCATGAACAGGATTATTTCCTATATTCTACTATTTTAAAATATTTTCTTTAAATTTATGTAATAGTAATATTTGAGAACTTTGGTAAAGCTGAACACAAGTAATGAAGGAGAAGCTGGGGGGATTTAAAAATGTGCTATGCTTAGAGATCCTGGTGATCATATACATTGTTTTCCACACCAGATTTTTCTCCTGTCCTTTATCCATCCACCTTAACAGCAGATATGTGGTCTTGCAAATCATCAGCAGCTGTGGAACTAGAATAAGAGAGAGAGAATGCTTCCGCATTGGGTAGTAAGACTTGAGGGAGACTGGAACAAGACTCTGGTGAGAGAGACCTTGGTGATGTTGGTGGAGAAACTGTGGCATTGCTGTTGAGAAACTGTGGCAAGGTGTAAAAAGAGGAGCCCTGAAATAGAGGCCACAGGTAAAGGTTTTTGCTGTTCTTGCTAGATGACGGAAGGAAATACTGACTGCTGAACTGAAACCAGAGCTTGGACTAATTGAGGAACTGTGTCTTGGGACTATGAGGCTGAAACCCTGCACTTGTATTGAGTGATATTCTCTGCCTCTTCTACTATCCAGCTTACTTCCCTACTCGTGATACCGCAGTATGTGAGTAAATAAATCCTACTCATGATACCACAGTATGTGAGTAAACAATGATTGAATGAACTTCTTACTGCTGGTGTGGCTTTAGAAGCACTGTGGGGCTGACTATGAGCTCTCTGTTTTCTGCTCTGAAGTGATGTGCTATTCTCACTCTCCTTGGCCTTTTCAAAGCGAGTCTTATAGCCCGGTGCCCTAATGTCCAATTTTCTTCTCTCTAGACAATAGCACACACTAAGATGAAGAGTCTCTCAGAAAGTTATCTGAACACTTGTGTGATGGTTACTTGGAATATTTGGAAACAAGTTAAACATGACAAGCAGAATGAAATTACATAGGTTCTCAGGCTTCCAAGAGCTTGAACATTTGTTTAAGTCACCCATATATAGAGTACATGGACTGTCATTAAGTGCTCTACATTTGAATACTATCTGTAAAAAGAGCAAGGGCCATGTGGGGATAGCTATATCTGACTTCTTAGCAATTTCACAGAGGAAAATTGTTCCTATCCATAGCATCAGTAACACAAAACCAATTCTCATGTGGTCACAAATGTCTTCTATGCTCCCATTTTTCTTTCTGCTCATCTCAACACCAATCTTAGTGCTTTGGTGTGTCTAAAATCTGATATGAAAGCTCACAGAACACACAGAACCATACTGAGGAAGTCAAAAGGTTATAATTTAGATTAATAGCAGAATATAGCCCCAGGTGCTCCCAAAATGTGCACACAGGCACCTCAACCTTGAGCCTCATGGTGTTCCCAAGTTCTCGGTTCTACCATTATTGGCTCCCCTCCCCACTGCCCAACAAAGTTCCCAGTCTTGCCAATATTAGCTCTCCCCATTTGTCCAACAAAGTTTTCAGTCTTGCCAATGTTGGCACCTCACCCCCAATCCAAGGTCTCATTTCATGTCACATCAATTCTCCAGTTTACCCATGGCTTCTGCAGCCACGCTGAAGCACATCCTACATTTCTCCAGGTTGGAGTAGGTCCCTCTTCTCTGACTGGGGAGGGTTCTGTCTCTTTTGGTGGGAGAAGATTCTATCTGTGCCACTAGAGCCACTCAATTTATTGGAAAGTGTGGCCAAACCTCATGTAGATTGTTGTGATCGGCCCATCCTCTGAGGAATGGTAGCGAAATAATCCCTTTGTGGATAAACCCACAAGCTCACCCATGTAGCCCCACAGCTCCACATGACTTAGAGTGCCCTCTATGCTAAAAAACCAGCATTGATAGACACACTCCAAACTGCTAATTAAGGAAGATGTAGGATTCTAGGAACTTGATAAGGGGAATGTTTGAAAAGTGGACTTAATCAGCTACTCAAGAAGGACTACTGAGTATTAGCTAAGACCTAAAATCTATGTCAAGATAGCATTTTAAGGAAGAAAGAAAGGGAACAAATGGTTCGTGAATCTCACATCCTTAGTTAAAGATTAAAGCATATAACTTATATTTATATGATTTTCCTGGTCTTAAATGACTCAAAACATAGCCACTCAGAGAAAAAAATGGCACAAAAGATGAAGAGAATAGCAAGAATAAAAGATTATTAATACATGGAAAATCTTCTCTCTGTAAGTAAATTCCACAATATTTAAATGAGTCTTTCAACATTAGCAAAGGACTAATCCCATTATCATAATTTATTAACCAGATCTTTTGTTCTATGTGGTAATACACTGTGTTTCTATGCGGCATGTTTTTTATCCTGTGACCTAATTTGCTTAAAAGGAAACTCTTAAAACTCCCTTGTTGTAATGAATAAAATGTTAATGAAGAACTACAGTGAAATCCCCTTTGCATTAGTTCCATATTCCCAGGAACATTATCATAAATGTGTTTGCCTGGTTCTGACAATGGTAGAGATGTTCAAGCTGCACAGGAGCATAGTAATACTAAATGGTTCTGATGGAAAAGTTAAAACTGTTCAAGGCACTGTCATCTGGGATGGACTCTGGGAAGTTCTCTTTTGGCGGGAGTATTTGATGGGTTTGGCTTTCATCCAAATTTTTAACATTTATTATTTGCATTGATAACTACATTACCAGAAGCTTTTTCAGAAAATTGCATATGAAAATTAGCAAGCAGACATGTTTCTGAAAAGAAATGTAAGATTTTAAGTCAGAATACTTTCTTTTTTCCCTTCTTTATCTTTGTACCACTATAATGTTAACTATAAATATCACAGTCTTGGAAATCATGTACTATACTTTCAATCTGTCCCTTAAGGTTGCTGGGAGTCATAATTGACCCTATCACACACAAAAATTTCTTAATCATGCAAGTATGAATATAAAATTTAGTGATTATAAAGCATTAATATGTTCTTTAACGAATCTAGAGAATGCTATGCATCTTTTTTTAAATTTTTTTGGTTTTATTTTTGTTTATGTTTTGTTTTTAACTAATGCTTATATTCTTGTTTTAGAAATTTGCATGTTCAAGGCACAGGGAAGAAATGAACTAATTTGACACTATTAGTAATTGAAATAAACTACTATGTGTATTTTTCAATTAAGTGTTGACATATTTAAATGAATATAACACCAGTAAAATTTTTAATTCATCTTGCAAAAGTGATTCTCAGTTTGAGAGAGCAGAGTCTAAATTGTAAAATGCTCAACTTTAATTTACTAAAATATCAAAAATATTGTAATATCTTCTGGTACCACAATATTTGATTTTTTCAGAAATTTAGGTTGCAATACTTTAGCTTATATTTCTCTTAAAAATGTGTAAATGTTGAACAAGAAATTACACTTTCACTTACAGAAAACGCAATATGGATATTCTTTATTTGCAAATAAAAATTAAAATGTTACACCAGCTCTGGTGGCCTAGTGGCAAGAAATTGTGCTGCAATTCTGCAGGCATGAGGTTCAAATCCATCATTCTGTGGGAGAAGGATGGGCAATCTCCTCCTATGCAAGTATATGCCTCTGAAAACCCAAAGGACGGTCAGTTATAGGTAGGTTTCAACTCTCTGTTATATACAACAACAACAACCTTAATATTACTGTATCCACAAAGTCAAATGGCTCACAGCAAACTGTGGCTAACTCTGAGAAAAATAGGAATCCCAGAAAACTCGATTGTGCTTAAGCGAAATCTATACTTGGACCCGAAGACACTTGTCAGCAGAGCAAGGAAACATTGCATGGTTAAAAACCAGGAAAGGTGTGCCCTAGGGCATGCATCCTAGACCCATACTTTATCAATCTACATTCAAAAAAGATTTTTCGTGAGACTGTAGTCTCTGAGGAAGAATGTGACACCAGGAATGGAGGAAAACTCATCAACAACCTGCATTATGCAGATAATACAACCTTGCTTGCAGAAAGTAAAGAAGACTTGAATAAGTTAGTGAAAAGATCAAAGCTGCAGTCTTCATTGTGGATTATATCTTATTACAAAAAAAAAACCACAAAAAACAACACAACACAAAAATGCTTACCACTGGACCAGTATACAACGTCATGATTACTCACCTGTTGTCACAGGGAGATTTCCATTCTTTTTTCCTCTCAAACAGTTGATGGATTTAAACAACCTGCCTTTTACTCGCCTCCAAAATCAACACTCATGGGTTTTGTTGTTGTTATGTGCTGTTGAGTTGCTTGTGATTCATAGCAATCCTATGAACAACAGCCCTAAACCCTGCTCCATCCTGCACCAATCTCACTGTCTCCAACCCACCTACCCACATTACCCCAGTTACTCACTCAATCCATCTATTTGAGGGTCTTCCTCTGCGGCTCTGTCCCTCCACCCTCCCAAGCATGATGTCCCTCTCCAAGGACCGGTCTCTCTTTGCAAGATGTCCAAAGTATGTGAGACAAAGCTTCAGAATCTTTGCCCCCAAGGGGCAGCCTGGTTTCAAGGATGAAACTGTTCATTTTCTTAGCATCCCATGGTATATTCAGGACTCTTCTCCAATATCACAGCTCAAAGGCATGAATTCTCCTTCTATCTTCCTTAGTCATAGTCCAGCTCTCTGATGCAAAGCAAGTGATTGCAAAGACCATGGCCTGTTAGGTACATGTTGTTCTTCAGTACTTTGGAGAGGCCTCTGTCAGCACAATTTCCCAGTGCAAATCATCTTTTAATTTCCTGGCTGCTGGTGCCAAGACTGTTGACTGTGGAGCCAAGCAAACTAAAACTCTTAACAATCTCAATCTCTTCACCATCTATCATGATGTTCCCAATTGGCCCAATGCTGAGAATCTTTGTTTTCTTGATGTTGAGCTTCAATCCATATTGAAGGTTGCAGTCCTTGACCTTCTGCAGCAAGAACTCCATGTCCTCCTCAGTTTAGCAGTAGACAAATCATAAGACTTATTCCACTGGAAAACATCACCGTCAAGGACATCTTTAAAGTGTTAAATTATCAAGGATATCAGTTTAAAGATGAAGTTATACCTGACTAAAATTGTGATATTTTGTTTGCTTTCTATGTGTCTGAAATTTGGACAAAGACTATGGAAGAGTTAAGAATTAGGTTGTACATGATGAGTATTTAATAGTACATAGACTGTCAAGTGAGCAGAAAAAATTATCTTAGAGAAAATGCAACTAGGGAATTCCTTAGAGGCAAGGATGTTGAGACTTGTTTGCACATATTTTGGGTTTATTATCAGGGAAGACTAGTCCTTGAAAAGTGACGACATACTAGGAAAGATATAGGGCCAAGAAAAGAGGGAAAGACTCAGTGATACATTTATTGACACAGTGCTTGTAACAATAGCCTTAAGCATTGCAGAGATTGTGAGGATGGTACAGCATCTATCTTCCAATTTTCTACCATTTGTTTATAGAATATAGTTGAATCTATGATGCCTAACAACATCAACAATGTATCTAACTACATATGAAAGGTCGAAAATTTGAATCTACCAGCCACTTCTCTGAAAAATCCTAGGCAGTATACTACTTGCCCCTAACCTACGTTATAGGCTTGAAAACCCAATGCTGGGTTTTAATACACTGGAATAAATTGTATGTTTTTAGTATTATGTGCCTTTGAGTCAACTGTCACTCATAATGACCCTATGTAAAGTAGCTCTGAAGCTTGCCCTGTCCTGAGCTAGTATCACTGTCTATGACACACCTACCCCCATTACCCCAGGTATCTATCCATCTGAGATATTCCTTTCCTGTGCTGTACCTCCACCCTTTGAATCATGATGCTCTTCTTCAAGGATCGGGTCCTCCAGGCCATGTGTCCCACGTATGTGAGATGGAGCTTCAAAATCCTAGCCTCAAAGAAGAAACTTCATTCAGCCATTTCTAAGACAGACTTATTTGTTCTCCTGGTGGTCCATGGTATGTTCAAGACTCTTCTCCAGCATCACAACTCAAAGACATAGGTTCTTCTTTGTGATGCTTAGTCATTTTCCAGCTCTCTGAAGCATAACAAATAATTGCAAAGACCGTGGCCTGGATCAGGTGCACCTTAGTGTCTAGACTGACATCATTTCTCTTTAGTACTCTGGAGAGGTCCCTGACAGAAGATTTTCTCAATGAATTTGTCTTTTGATTTCTTGACTGCTGGTGCCAAGAATGTTGATTTTGGAGCTGAGCGAGCTATAATTATTACCAACCTCAATCTCTTTGTCATCCATGTATTGATTATAAAACAGTATATTTGTTTGTTTAATATTATAAAAGACTCCATACCTGTTATTGGTTGTTTGTTTTGTGTTGTTTTTTTTTTTAAAAAAACAAACTTCCTATGATTTAGGTAAAAATTAGCTGTGCAAATTGGTCTTCCTTTCTGAAAGTCATACACTTTTGAGCCAGGGCATTGATTTGTAGCCCCCACACTGCCATAACAATTTTACACCTCCTCCTTGTGTTTTCAGTTTTCATTTCTTATTTTTTCTTATCTTTTCCTTTTTGTTTCCGATCACTGGTGTACCTTCCTGATTTAACTGTTCACTTTACAGCTCTGTTTATTATTTGCTTGACAGTGGATAAGTTCAGTTCCAAGGTTGAAGGCTGTCTAAGAGCTATATTCATAGAGTTTGCTCCAGTCTCTACTAGACCAGTGACCTTCACCTTTTTTTGTCATTAGTATCATTATTTTGGTTTTAGTTTTTAGTTTATCTCCCAAGCTACCCAGAACTACCTGAAGGAGATTGTGATCTACTTAAGAGCATTTGGCAGTGAAGTTGGGCACCATCTTCTTTTGGTTTCCCATTCATGGGGTAAATTTTCCATGTGAGTAAAAGAACAGATTAGAGGCAATATATGATTGAGTATTATGGTTAGCACAGGAGTCCAGAATTAAGGTTGCATAGAGAAGTGTACTCAGTGCAGGAGGGTGGGGGAGTGGGAATTGTATACCAATGAAGAAATTTTTTTTTCTTTTTCTTTGCAAAGAGAGGAATGAACTGGTGGGGAGGGGTGGACAGGGAGAAAAGTGCAGCAATGAATGAATGGAAATCCAAAATATCTGTAAAAGTTTATTAAAATTAATAAAAATGAAAAATATATTTATAATGTTACTTTTATGGTATAAATTAATAAGATGGGTAATTAAATTTTCCTTCTAACTTAGTTGGTCAGTATTAGTTACATGCCATTGATAATTAGGATGAAGAACTTTGACACTTTGCAAAAATGTCTTTATTATAGCAGTGCCTATTTGTGCTTTATTGACTATACAAAGGCATTTGACTGTGTGATCATGACAAGTTGTGGCTGACAGTGAGAAGAATGGGAATCCCAGAGCACTTGATTGTGCTCATGAGGAACCTATACTTGGATAAGGAGGCTGTTGTGTGAACAGAGCACATGGAACACTACATGGATTGGAACTGGGAAGGGAGTGTGTCAGGGTGGCATTCTGTTTCCATACCTGTTCATTCTATATGCTGAGTGAATTAGCCAAGAAACTAGACTCTATTAAGAGGAATGTGGCATCAGAATTGGAGGGAGACTTATCAATAACCTGCAGGATGCAGATGACACAGTGTTACTTGCGGAAAGTGAGGAAAACTTGAAGCATTTGTTGCACAAGCTCAAGGAATTCAGTATGGATTGTGTCTTAATATCAAGAAAACAAACATTCTTACCAGTGGACCAATAGGCAGCATCATGATGAATGGGTAAAAGATTGAAACTGTCAACAGCTTCATCTTGTTTAGATCCATGACTAACACCCTTGGTAACAGCAGTCAGAAAATAAAGAGACACATTGCACTGGGAAAATCTGCAGTTAGGGACATTTCAAATTATTGAGAAGTAGTGAGTCAGTTTGAGGACTTCGGTATATCCATTATGCCATTGTCTTGCTTATTACTAGCTATGCATGCAAGACCTGGACCATGAATAAGGATGACAGAAAAAGAATTGATACTATTAGCTGTGGTGATGGAGAAGAGTTCTGCATGTCCCATGGATGGCCAAGAGAATGAACAGATATGTCTTGAAGAAGGTACAGCCAGAGTGCTCTTTGGAGGCAAGAAAGATGAGGATTCGTCTCACATACTATGGACATATTGCTAGGAGGTGCTATTCCTTGGAGAGGGACATGATGTTGGGAAGAGTGGAGGGTCAGCGAAGGAGAGGAAGACCTCAATCAGGTAGATTGATGTGGTAGTAGCCACAATAGGCTGTTGTGTGTCACAGGACAGGACTGGGTTCAAATCTTTTGTTCACAGTGTGGCTATGAGTCATAGTCGACTCAACAGCACCTACTAACAACAACAACAACATAGCAGTGGGGGGAAATGTGTGCATTTTAAAATACTCCCTAAAGAGTTGTAAAGATAAAATTGTAATCCTGTGAGATGATTACTTACAATGGATGCTGTCAAAATCAAGTGAAGAAAACTTTTAAAATCACAGTTAATTGGTTAAAAAACCCCTTTTATATTGTCTTTCTGGCTATATAAATTTTGTAATCCCAGTTTCATATTTTATACATTAATTACATTCACATTTCAGATCTATATTTACTATAATACTTGTATATGCTTCCTCCAATAAGCTTCTGATTTATGGTAACTATGTGCAACAAGAAAGATTGATGTGGTCCTAATAGTAGATATTTTTTTTTATTACTCTACTTTTAGACTGAAAGAAGCATCCTTCACTAATGTAGCAATATGGCAACGCATAGACTTCCATTGCAAACAAGTGGTATTTGTGTCTGTGATACATTGCTAGGAAGTTGAACCTAGATCTTCCACACAGGAGATGAAAATTCTGCCCTTTTACTACCATTACTTCTATTCAAGAGCCTCTCAAATGCACTTTATCACTTTTACAGATTAGTTCTAGAAGCACTTTTGACTTCATCTGCTTCTTTAGTGATCCTAAGAACAGCTTCGCCTTAGCTATTTGAGAAGCTTTGTTTGCACCTGAAGAGAATTGAACATCCTAAGAAAGCCATGATTTGTGACGGATCACTGTAAAGGTATGGAGAGCACAGGGTTGCTTTCTTTTTTTTTGTTGTTGTTTTTAAGTAGGGACATACTCTGGATTTAACAGATTTTTCCAGTCCCTTTAAAGAATTCGACTGAAGCCATCCTCTGGAGAACACTGGCAAATCCCACTTTTATTTGTCCTCTTTCCTCTTTTCCTATGTTTTTCTATGGCTTTCTCATTTTTCTCAGGAAAGACAAACAAATCATTAGCGTATGAATCCTAGACTCAAAATGTAGTTCTGAAAAAATCTAAAATACAGAATCCCCGTCATTTGTGTTTAGAATTTTCTATTTACCTCAAATACAGTTTATAGTTTTAGAATGCATAAAACCAAGATACACCACACATGAAGAATAATAAGGAAAAACCGCATGGTTTAAACTCAATAAAGTGTGTGTCAAGATTGTACGCTTCTTTATCCACATGTATTTAGGCTGTACGCCCAGCGTATAACTGGTGAAGTTGTTCTATCCAGATTGGAGGAAGACTCATACAAACACTCTATAGGAATACCTGTGTTATGTACATGACACAACATTGCTTGCAGAAAGTGAATACCTGAAGAACTTAAAACAGAACATCAAAGTTTACAGACTCCAAACGGAGTTATTATGTGCCGTCAAGTCTCCAGTGACCCTTTATGTACAATAGCTCTGAACTCTGCCCTGCCCTGAGCCAGTCTCACTAATTCCAACACACCACTCTCCATTTTCCCAGTCACTGTATCGATTCATCTCAACTGGAGTCTTCCTCTCCTGTGCTGTCCCTGCACCCTTATAAGCATCATGGCCTTCTCCTAGGATCAATCTCTCCTGGTCATGTGCCCAAAATATGTGAGATGGAACTTCAAAATCCTAGCCTCCAAGGAGAAAATTGGTATCACCCTCTCCAAGACAGACTTGTTTGTTCTCTTGGCAGTCTAAGGTTTTTCAATACTCTTCTCCAGCACCACAATTTGAAAGCATCAATTCTTCTGTCATCCTTAATCATTGTCCAGTTCTCTGAAGCATAACAAGTTATTGTGAACACCATGGGCTGGATTAGCAGCACCTTAGTCCCTAGACTAACATTGTTGCTTTTTAGCATTCTGGAGAGATCCTGGAGATTTTCCCAATGCATCTTTTGATTTTCTGACTGCTAGTATTAAGAGTGTTGATTGTGAAGCTGAGCAAACTGTAATTGTTAACAACCTCAATCTCTTCTCCATTTATCATGGTTCTGCCACTTGGCCCAGTGGTCAGAATCTTTGTTTTCTTGATGTAGAGCTTCAATCCATATTGAAGACTGCAATCTTTGACCTTCTGCAGCAAGGGCTTCAGGTTTTCTCCAGTTTTAGTAAGCAAGTTTAGTCATCTGTATAAGAAAATTTGTTGGTAAGTCTACTTCTAATCTTGATGCCACATTCCTCCTCATAAAACCCTGCTTCCAGAATGAAAAAGAAGAAAAGAAAAGGGAAAAAAAGTCTTACCAGTGGTAAATTGTTATTTTTCTTTAATAAGTCTCCTTAATCACCCAAGGTCACGTACTAAAAAACAGGACTGACCATCCTCTTCTGAAAAAATGGGCTCTATTTAAAGCCTGTGGATAGCATCTGACCATTTTTTGTTATCATGCCAGAAGATATGATCTTTAAGTTGGAAAGGATTCAAAATACAATTGAGTGTAGGTGTTAAGATGACCAAGGCAGAAGCTGCATAGATTGAAAGAATGTAATCTAAATAATGTCATCAAGGCAAAAGCATACTCTGTTTTATGAATGTATGTGTGTACATGCAAAATCTTGATTCTCCTTCTGAACTGCCTTCTGATAAGGACATGGCCTTGTAAACAGGAAGAGTCAGAAAATAAGAAAGAGTAAGCAATATCTTATCTGGTGGCTCTAGTCTGCATGCTTTGCTTCTAGTAAACTTCTCAAATAAAAGCTGTACAGGCTGCAGGGGAGTCATTAGTTCCTCTCTCATTACTTCTCTTCTCACCAAAGTCTTTTTTTTTCTATAATTATATTTTATTAATTTTCATAAACATTTACAGAGATTTTGGGTTTCCATTCATTCACCGCTGCACCATTCTCTCTACCCTCCTCCCAGTTTGTTCTTGTCCAAATGCCACAGTGCTTGTCAAAGCCAGTTCTGATTAATCTTCTTTGTCAGTTTGTCCTTTGCCATTCCCTATCACTCTTCCCTGAGAGAGACTTCACCCTGAGTCATAAGGAAAAGGGGATGGCGTATTCTCTTAGCTACTTCCTGCTGAAAAGGGACGCTGTGGGTTTCAGGGTGAAGATCTTCTCTCACTACTCTAAAGGGCCCCTTTGGCAGTAGGAAACACATAGACTATTATGGAGATTGATTTTGGAATTTAGATGCATTATTATTGATTGTGCTTGGCCGTACATGTTCATATCCTTGAAGATGTATCATGGGGGTGTTGCAACCTAGAAGACACAAATTTGACTAACAAGTTATAAGTACATGAGTCAAAAATTATGGAAAAGTAAAAGAAAAGATTCTTTCATTGTTCCACAACCCCCCCAGGTCCCCTCCACCATGCAGCTCTCGCTCTAGACTCCTGTGATGACAGAAACACCCAGTTATATATCTCTTTTAAACAGTTCCCTCCCTCCTCCGCCTCAGTGCAGCACACATCATTGAACCCATCTTACTCAGTCTCTCCCCAACCCCAAGGACAGTCCCATTCTACAACAGTGGCATCATGTAATATTTGTCCCTTGTGACTGGGATATTTCACTCAGCATAATGTTCTCCAGAGTCAACCATTTTGAGTAATATTGCATGAGTTCCTTGTTTTTTAATGCAGCATAGTATTCCATTGTGAGAATATACCACAGCTTCTCTAGCCATTCGTTTGTTGATGGGCACTTAGGTTGTTTCCAACTCCTTGCTATTGTGAACAAAACGGCAATAAACATGGGTGTGCATATATCTGCTTGGATGTCAGCTATGGTCTCTTCAGGGTATATTCCCAGTAGTGGAATTGCTGGGTCAAATGGTATCTCTATTTTCAACTTTTTGAGAAAGTGCCATACTGCTTTCCACAGGGGTTGCACCATTTTACACTCCCACCAACAGTGAATCAGGGTTCCAGTTTCTCCAAAACCTCGCCAGCATTTGTTGCTTGCTGTTCTGTTAAATTTTGCTATTTTAACTGGGGTGAAATGATATCTCATAGTTGTTTTAATTTGCATATCTCTTAGGGCTAGGGACTCACCAAAGTCTTGATTAGTTCATTCTGTTACTAGGCTCTTTCTTGCTGGTCAGGGAAGCACAACAATCAGAGGAAAAACTTCCTCCTCATAACAGATTTAACCACAGTGATATGAAGAGCATAATGATTAAGAATAAAAATTACTATTACGACTTAAACTATGGTATGTGCTATTGCTTCAGTTGCATGCAAAAAGTGGAAAATGAATGAGAAAGACCGAAGAAGAACCAATATGTTTGAATTGTAGTGCTGGTGAAGAGTATCAAGTATATAGTGGATTGCCAACAATCAAACAAGCCAATAAAGGCATCAGTAATTTCTCACATAGTTTGACCATGTTGTCATGAAGGTCAGTTCCTGGGAAAGGATATCATGCCTGGAAAGAGTGGAATACTTTCTTTGAGATGGATTGACAAAGTTATGATATTAAAGGGATTAAGCGCAGTGAAGATTTTTAAAATGATGTAACTTTAGGAAGGTAAATCTGCTGTACATAGATTTGCTGTGACTCAGAATTAACTCTAAGACACTTTGAAAAACATTCTTTTAGGATTATGTTGTGAAAAAAGTCCCAATTATTCTACACCCCTTCCTCACCGGGGAGGAATCTAACATGACGATATTCCTAAAATCAAGTTGTAATGTGAAAATCAGTGTTATATAAAAATGAAAAATCACCACATCAAGTGAAGGAAGACTACATTTTCACATAGCTGTCAAATTTTATCATTACCTGACTTCCAAATCACTGAGAATCATAGCATAGTCAAATTGACACGTCACAGAAGCATTATTCTCATCTTGTACCTCAGAGGCCTTTACCACCTGCCAGAAAGAAATTTTTCACTATTGTCATAAATGTGAAAGATGAGATAACAAGATAGTTGATAAGTTGAAGGGCAATTTTGTGTTATAATTTCCCAGAAGCACAAGATCTTTTGTATCAGTATCATAACAGCTCAGATTTGCACCAGCAAATCCTGAGTTCAAATCTGCTTGACTATCTCATAGCTGTGTAACTTATTTCAAGTATCATTACCTGGCAAGTTGATGAATTAATGCCTATCTTCTCAAGTTTTAACTTTAGATGAATTTAACGAGCACATCTGAAAAGGATCTGGAAAAATGAAGGCTACTTATAAATGAAATATTTTCGTATTTATCCTCAAGTGTTCATTTACTTTTCAAAGTTAAATTTTTCATTCTTAGTTTTTATCTTTTTCTCTATTCATTTGTCCTGGAAAGGGTTAAACTGGGTGGCTCCTTGGAGGCAAGGATTCTGAGGCTCCGTCTAACATACTTTGGACATGTCGTGAGGAGAGACCAGTCCTTGGAGAAGGACATCATGCTTGGGAGGGTGGAGGGACAGCGCAGGAGGGGAAGGCCCTCTATGAAGTGGATTGATTCAGAGACTGGGATAAGCGGGATGGGAGTGTCTGAGACAGTGCGATTGGCACAGGACAGAGCGGAGTGTAGGGCTGTTGTTCATAGGGTCGCTATGAGTCGCAAGCGACTCGATGGCACATAACAACAACAACAACAACAACAACAACTATTTATTTATTTATTTATTTGTTCAAAGAAATATTTCTCAGATAAGTATACCCTGATTTACAAAGGTGGGTAGGACATAATTTTTGCACTCAAGAAATCTGCACAGTAATTTATCTTGTTTAACTAATGTAACTCTACGGACGTAACTCTGTATCACAGGGTGTAGAAACGTAGTTTTCATTAATTCTTACAAATCCCTTGAAGTTCAGATTATAGTCTCAGATTTTTTTCTTTTGTGAAGCCTTCTGGAATTTACGATCACCTGACCAGCATTTGAATCTTTGGATTACTCCTATTGTGAAATTACTCCAAGCATGTTTCCCCCACTTTTTCTTCAATGTAATGCACTGATAATATGGCAAGATGAATAAAATTTCTACTACAGGTGCATTTGATCCAAACAATTAATCTAAATCTACTTAGTACCAACTGCAGAAAATGCAGAGCAAAATATATAGGAAGAAAAATAAGTCAATGTTTAATTGTGGTTATAGAAAAGATGTGTTTCCCTTTTCTTTCTAAAAGAGTTTCACCTTCTTTGAAACATTCCAAGTATAGGAGGATATCATGTGGAGGACACTATCGTTTTCTAGAGGGGGTATTAGTGGCCTGCTGTTTCACAAGTTGAATTGTAAACCCAAAGTCAGGCTGTTCCAAACTCCAAGGTAGAATATGGACAGTCTCCTCCTGTTCAATTTATAGTCTCTGAAAACCCACTGGAAAGTCAGCTATGCATAGCTTCCAACTCAGTAGAGACACATTTTTGTTGTCTTTTTTTTTTCTTTTGTAATTTAATTTTTTATCTCAATGGCATATAACAACAACAACAACAACAACAACAACATATGCATGAGAAAGTTAAGTAAAACTATAGGAGATGGAAGAATGTACCATAATGGTTTTGATGAAGTTTATTGGATAGACTGTGGAATTCCAGAACAATGAAAACTCAGCCTTAGAAAAAATGCAGCAAGAATGCTTATTAGAAGCTAGACAGACAATATACTTTGTTTCACATATTTTTGACGTACTGGTAGGAACTCTGGTGGAACCTAATAATAACAGAAACCAGGAGAGAGGGAAAATTAAAAGCATTGCTCTTGCAATAATCTTAATTAAGTGTAATTTGTGTATATCTGATTGTTTTAAAGCATGCCACTGAAATGATCACCTACAATGATTTAATGACATACATTCATGGAAAAAAGTGTGTTAAAGGACTATCAAATAAAATCAACTATAAAACTTAATCTGCTCACTTCTGTTTGGTTTCTTTTAAGAAGACTTTACTAGAATAACTTCAAAACTTCTTGATGAGTTAGAAACTGTATAAAGATTAGCCGGTTAAGCAATCCTGTGTCTCAGAATAGAACTGTATTTTTTTTTTTTTAAACACTATTTTATTGAGATTTTGGTGGAAATTTACACAGCAAGTCCCCATTTGACAAACACACTTTTCCTCTGCTATTATTTACGTTTATAACAATATGTATATATTCTCAATGTATCTGATGTATTTTTGCATTCTATTTGTTCCATCTCCACACTGTAGTTTCCTACCCTCTTTTCTTCTCATCTTTACTTATCCTTAATTACTGACCACTGTGTTCATGTTGATAGTTTTTAAATAAGGCCAAAATCTTAAACCCAAAATCCTTTATGTGTATATATCTCTATTATTTCATTAAAAGAAAATCTCAAGGGATAAGCTTGGTTTTAGGTTAAGTGTCTAAAGGAGATAATCATAATGAGTCCTTCTTCAACTATATACTTGAATTTGCCTATTTTTATTCAGTTTTGTTTCTGGTTGGCAATGATGTCTTCTTATTTATTTTTTTTAAAGAAATTGAATCCCGTTACTTCTCTTCCATGTCACCCAGGATCATCTATTTTGACTAAGTCAAAAGGTCATGATGTAAGCAGGCACCACATGATTCTTCTTGTCTTAGGCCAGATGAGTCTTTGTTGCTGACTCTTTGTTCTCGGAGGTTTTGGTTGCCTTCATACTGCTTTCCTCATAACAAGTAGAAGCACATAGTCTTGTGCTAGGTGATCACTTGCAAGCTTATAAGACCTCAGGCTAGTTACTATGAAAACTGTTCCACTAGTTGATTGAGTTGTCTCTTGTGACTATGTTTCTAATATTCCAATTCAGAAAACCAATATAGAAGGATGTTTCATTATGTCAAGTCAGTAGAGTATTGATATACGTGTCTTAAACAAAAATATTTGCTTTCACTTACAAAATTACTTTTACATGTGCATTTACATGTTTCTTTCTCTTTTCCCTTATCTACATATCTGGGTCTACTCACTACCCAAGAACTGGTTTACATAAACCTATTCATATCCCACAAGCATTCATTTTTACATTGGTTTTTGTTCTCAATATATAAATCAATTGCATTGGGAAAGTCTGCTATAATGTCAGTCTGGACACTAAGGTGCACCAGATCCTGGCATAGTCTTCTCAATTACTTGCTATACATCAGAAAGGTGGACAGTGACTAGGGATTATAGAAAGAGAATTGATATCTTTGAGCCATGGTACTGGAGAAGAGTATTGACTGTCAGGATATATATGCCTGACAAACAGGTTCATCCAGGTGAGGAAGAAACCAGGGTGCTCCTTGGAGACAAGAACTCTAAGGCTTCATCTGACATACTTTGGGCATGTTGCAAAGAAAGGATATCATGCTTGAAAGGGTAGAGTGACAGTGCAAGAGAAGAAGACCACCGATGAGATGGATTAATTCAGCGACTGGGGAAATAAGGGTCTTCGTATCAGAGACAATGAGATTGGCCCAAATAGATCATGATTCGGGGCTATTGTGCACAGAGGTCACTACGAGTCACAAGAGACTTGATGGCACATAAAAATAACAACAACAACACAAATAAAAGAATAAGTATCTAAATCTAAATTGTACCTTTCCACCTTAGCCATCTCTCTCTGGTAACTACTAATGAACAATGGTATCAGTCATTTTCTCACTCCCCCATTGATTTTATAGACCATGGCTCATAGTGATCGTGTATACAACATTAGATCTGAACCTTTCCCATCCTGTGTTATCCTCACCATCTCTAATATGCTGTAGCCCATTGCTACAGTCACTGGCCAATCCATCATATTCTGTGTCTACCTGTCTTTCCCTGACATTATACAATCACACAAAATAATACATATAGCTAAGTAGCTAGAGATAGATAGATAGATAGATGATAGATAGATAGATAGATAGATGATAGATAGATAGATAGATAGATGATAGACAGAGAATGATAGAACAAGAGATAGCAAGAGAGAAAGATGTTCCACTTATGAATATTTGTTGTTACATACTACCAAGTTGGAACCAGTTCATAGCTGACTGTCCAGTGCTTTCTCCCACTGAGGCACATTGGAACCACATCCCTTTGGGTTTGCAACACAAATCCTTACCATTAAGCCAACAGAACCCTCCCTATCTGTGTATGCATGTGTGTGTATACATACATACACACATGCATCATTGTACATCGTACATACATAAGGGAAGCTATGGTGGACTCGTGGTAAGAAACTACACAACAATCCTGAAAGCATGCAATTTGAACTACCAGCTGCTCCATACAAGAAAGATGGGCAGAAGGATAACCCTCCTGTGTGATTAACAGCCTCTGAAAAGCCTCTGGAGGGTCAGCTATGGTTCGTCAGTTCCTACTGGATGGTATTCGATGATGTACATTTATTAATTTATATGTATTTATTTATATTTATGTATTTATATAAATGCTATGTACACTGTCTAGTCTTGCCATCCTCATAATCATTGTTATTATTAGTTCTAGTAAAATTAATGCCCCATTTTTAGTTTCAATGACCTGTTGCTGTTCAGTCAGAAGTGACTCATAGCAGACCTTCCATTGGACTTCTAAAATAGCAATTGTGGTAAGAGATTGCCTATATTTCTCTCAAGGAACCACTGTTGGATTTGGACCATCAGAAAAATATAGCCTTTGAGTTGGCACAATTCCCCAAGGATTGTTAATGCATAATTTTACATACTAAATATTGACATAATATTTTAATTGTAATGGTTTTAGTAATTTTTGTATAAAATTATTATTGATTTGATCAATCTGACACAAGGTGAAATGTGTCCTCTTTATTCTCCTTTTGTAAAAGAGCTGATTTTTCTATATAAAATAAACAACTTGTTCACCATGAGGCACTTCTTAACTTAAAATAATTTTGCAGCGTTAAGTCTGCACAACTAGGAAAAGTCAAAATATATTTAAACAAATAATGTAACCTTGATTCCTAAGAATAGCTGAAGGCTAAGAAAAGAAAAGTTCAGTGAGTGACTCCTATTAATCTAGCTTTAAAATGGATGAATAATATGTTACAACCCCTCTGACATATGGTGAGGTTTGCAGCAAGTTTGGCATAATGGTTTCACTTAATAAACACCTGATTAGCATTGTTTAACAGGTTTGAAAACAGTCAAATAGCAACATTCTGTCTAGTTAATTCCTCATTAGCAGACTCACAGTCACTGCATTTGACAGATTGTATACCAGCTTTGACACAAGGTGACCTCTTGCCTGGACCTGTTCATCACCTTCAGACTGTCATAAATGAAGTCAGTATAAATGTCAGAGTGAATGTGACATCACCGGAGACTTCATCTGATGTCTGGAAGGTTATTATTTTCAAAAAAATTAGTATTATTGATATGGTAAAAGCTATACAGGGTACCAAGCAAAATATGAGTAATAAACAATAAGAAAAGTTATGTATAAATTAAAGTGTTTATTAATACCATACTTCAATAAAGTTTATTATTTATAAATAAAATTTGTCAACTTTATTTTTTCTTTTTCCCATATCATGCATTTTTATTTTTTAGATATCACAGTGAACAATGTGGAAAATTTATGCTAACATTAAACTTGTTTATAAACAATATTCTGTATGTTTGATATATCCACACCAATGTTATTTTTTAAATAGCTATTTTCTTTAAAAAATAAAGAAAAGGGAAAATACTGAAAATTTCTTTAGCAATGAAACTATATTAACAAGTGCAAGTATATATAATTTTTTAGAAACTTATTTCAGGGAAAAAATTTTTATTAATATTGAGCATTTGTGAATTCCACATTTAATATAAAAATCCTCCAATAGCTAGGAAATGACTAATTTTACACTTTTGTCAAATTTGATAAATTATCTCCACCAAAGAGCCCCTATTTATATTACAAAATCAATTATACAGTCACAGAACATTTATATTCTTCTTCTTGATTGATAGAAATTGTACTAATTTTATTTTAAAGAAAAAATGATCAATATAGTATTTTAAGCAAAACAAAATGAGTGCAATGTATTCTTGTGCTTTTTCCTTTTTATCATTTTTTCATGGAAAATTTAACAATATCTTTCTGAAGACTTACAAAAAACAGTTCAAATCAGAAAGTATATGTGGCTGAATGAAATGGAAATAGTTATTTAAAACAGACAGATTCACCCTGGAAAGGGTTAAACCGGGTGACTCCCTGGAGGCAAGGATTCTGAGGCTCCGTCTAACATACTTTGGACATGTTGTGAGGAGAGACCGGTCCTTGGAGAGGGACATCATGCTTGGGAGGGTGGAGGGACAGCGCAGGAGAGGAAGGCCCACTATGAGGTGGATTGATTCAGTGAATGAGGTAATTGGGATGGGAGTGTCAGCGACAGTGCGATTGGCCCAGGACAGAGCAGAGTTTAGGGCTGTTGTACATAGGGTCGCTATGAGTCACATGCAACTCAAAGGCACATAGCAACAACAGCAATTATTAGAAAGGATGAAACCACATTTCTCTTTGGAGTCAAGGACTTTGAAACTCTGTCTCACATAGTTTGGGCCTTTGGGCAGGAGGGACCAATCCTTGGAGAAAAACATCAGATGGAGGAACAGAACAGGAGAGGATGACTCTAGATGAGATGGATTGACTGTAACTGGGGCAGTGAATTGGGTATGTTGGACACAATAAGACTGGCTTTTATATACCATTGAGTTGCTGATGATTGCTTGGCAAATAACAACATCAATTATTATATACAAATGGAATATTTTTAAAATATGCTATGCATTGTATTGGACTTTTAAAGTCAAGTAAGAGACTTAAAAATACAGTTTATCTGCATTGTTATTGTTGTTGTGTACTGTTGCATTGAAACCAACCTATAGCTGACCCTCCAGAGGGTTTTCAAAGACAATAAATCTCAATGGGGAAGATTTTCCATCCTTTTTCTCCTGTAAAACAGCTGTGGAACACAACTAAAGAACGATATTTAAAATGTATTTTTCTCTTTTATTAGATTGTATTTTCTAAGATCTCTCTTCAGTTTTTAAGTAGTTTCCTATATATTTTATGATTTTATCCACTTGACAGTATATATTTTATATACCATTGAGTTGGAAGCAACTCATAGCTGGCCCTCTAGTGGGTTTTCAAAGGCAGTGAATCACACCATAGGATCCACTTTTTCTCTTGCAGAGCAGGTGATGGGTTTTAATCACATTCTTTTTAAGTTGGCATCACAACTCCTTAGCACTAAGCCACCAGAACTCTTTTTTGACAGGATAGTTAGTAAGCACTGGGATATCTATTTGATAGATAATTACCTTCTATACCAGAGACTCCATATCAAGAAAACAAACATTCTCACCATTGGGCCAATTGGCAGCATCAGGATGGATGGTGAAGAGATTTGAGACTGTTAACAGTTTTAGTTTGCTTGGCCCTACAGTCAACATTCCTGGCACCAGCAGCCAGAAAATCAAAAGACATATTGTGACAGGAAAGTCTGCCTTTAGGGACTTCCCCAAAGTATTGAAGAGCAATGTTGTCACTTCAGAGACTAAGGTGCACTTGATGCAGTCTATGGTCTTTGCAATCACTTCCTATGCATCAGAGAGTTGGGCATGAGTGGGATGATAGAAGGATAATTGATGCCTTTGTGCTGTGGTGTTGGAGAAGAGTATTGACTATACCATGCACTGCTAAGAAAACAAACATGTTCAACCTAGAGAGGGTTAAACCAGGGTGCTCCTTGGAGGCAAGGATTCTGAAGCTTTGTCTGACATACTTGGGACATTTTGCAAAAAGGAATGCTTGGGAGTGTGGAGGGACAGAGCAGGACAGGAAGACCCTCTATGAGATGGATGGATTCAGTCACTATGGTAATCAAGGCAGGTATGTTGGAGATAGTGAGATTGGCACAGGATAGAGGAGGGTTTAGGGTTGTTATACATAGGGTTGCTAGGAGTCACAGTAGACTTGACGGCACATACATTTCATCAAGTCTGATATGATTCCAGTAGCACAGATTTAGAAAAGTTAAAAAAGAAATTGTCAAAGTAAGGATCAATACTGACAAGGGAGTATGTACAATAGCTCTGAACCCTGCTCTATACTGAGCCAGTCTGTCTACAACAAACCTTTCCCAACTACCCATTACTGTGTCAATTCATCACATCCAGTGTCTTCTTCTGCTGTGCTGACCCTCCACCCTTCCAAGCATGATATCCCTCTCCAGGGACTGGTTCCTGAAGGCCATATGCCCAAAGTATGTGAAACAGAGATTCAAATTCCTTGCTTCCAAGGAACAGCCTCTCTCCAGGATAAATCTCTCCCGGATAAATCTGTTTGTTCTCTTGGCTTTCCCTGGTGTGTTTAACACTCTCCTCCAGTACCACAACCCAAAGATATAAATTATTCTTCTGTCAACTCTAATTATAGTCCAGCTCTCTGGTGCATAACAACTAATTGTGAAGACCATGGCCTGACTCAGGTGCACTTGAGTCTCCAGACTGGCTTCATTGATCTTTAGCAGGAGCTAATAAAATCAGTTTCTTACTAAAAATTAATCCATTTCCGAACTACATGTTGTCAGTCTGTACAAATCCCAGTGTTCATTCAGATCTCACATTTTCATCAAAAAAGATACTTGATGTTGAAAGAAATTTAGCAGTTTTTTTCAGTCTTGCAACTAGTAACTGACAAGTTAGCTTTTTAAACAAACTATGCAGTTTCTGAAGTCATGGTTACAGTGTATATAACACATTGAAACTAACATTTTACCATTCAGGATACTCTGTGATCATATAGTTGCAGAGTTCATTTTGTGAAATACGTTTTTTTCTTCAGATTTTCTTTATTTTTCACTGATAATCTTTTCAGTATGCATATTTTTATTGCTACTTCCTCACTAGGCTTATGTGTGCATCTTAGTACGGAGCTCTCAGTTTTGTATTCTTTACCATTTATAATTTTTAAACGTCTTTCACTGAATAAGTATATTTCATTATAGTCATTAATTAGGTATGAACTACTTTTCATTAGCCCTCAAACTGATTGCAAGTGATTCAATAAAAGGGTGCACAATTTTCTTAATAATGTATGATATATCACATCAAAGGCAGATGATCTATAAATGTTCATTTTTTAAGGACAGTATTCCTTTAAATACCTTTGTCCAATGCCATTCTTGGATGCTTTTCATTATTTTTTTAATTGTCCAAATGTATTCTATTCATTTTTATTGTGAAAGACAGGCATACCTGCAGTAAGAAGTTTAGGATGTGAGGCAATTCAGACTCAATAATAATTGTAAACTACAGTATCATTGATTAATTTTCTTGTCTTTGCAGTAGTCACTTTCTGAAAATGAATAGTGTATAAATTAAATAATATTTTATTCTAACTTGTTAAATTTTATCCCTCCTTTCTCTCAATGCATGTGACATAGATAAAAAGTAACATATTTCCTTTTTTCTCTAAAAAACTTGGAATATTTGGAAAATATTATTATTAAATCAATACCTCAATCAACTTATGGAAGCTAGAAGACTGAAGGAAAGATGACAACAACAGATCTTATTGGTATTATTAGATCTTTTCAGACAAATCAGCTACACTTCTTTTGCTGTCTTTTTTGTTTGTTGATTTTGTCCTGTGTTGTGGGCTTGCTTGTTTTTTTTAATTGTCATAATAATTATTCTTTGTTTCATTTACTTTGAGTGTTTGAGGAGACTATTTAAGGAATAAACACAATCCTTTGTGATAAGATTATTTTTGTGTCCCATTACGTAGTAGGAGAAAAATTAACATGATTGCAGCTTGCCTGGACAGAGACAGCCAGCTGATGTTGACCTTGTTTCCAACTCCTACATAAGCAGACAGTTGATTTTCATTTTAGCAACTTTACAAGTAACAGATTTACCATGGAGCCAAAAGAACAAATAAACCTATTTTAAAAGAATTATCAGCAAGATACCCCTTAGAGGCAAGGAGAATGAGACTCGGTCTCTTATGTTGTCAGAAGGGACCCGTCCTTGGAAGAAGATGTCATGCTGGAAAAGGTGGAGGATTAGAGAAAGACAAGAAGACTTTCGAATATGTGGATTGACACAGTGACTGTAGCAATGAGCTCCAGTGTATTCTAAGATTGGGAGGAGGATGTAGCAAAGAGTAAGGTTCAAATCTGTTGTTCGTAGGATTGTTTTGAGTCATAGTTGACTAGATGGCACCTAATAACTACAAAACTTCAGATGAACAGTAGCTTATTTCATTCTATTGGCGGGTTCAATATCTATTCAAGACGTCCTTCTATTCTGTAACCTGTCACAGGTTTACATGATAAATATTCAGGTCTTCAGAAGAAGTTCTCAGACATCTCGGTACATCTCCCGTCTCAACATCTTTTCTGTTCCTCTATCCTCACTCTTATTCTCTTTCTCTTTCTCATTCTATATGTGGTCGGTTTTGTTTTTTTTTTCTTTTCTTTTATTTTTCCTTTCTTTCCTATGGTCTGTGAATTTGCTGTGCAGAGGTAACTAGTGATTGCTGTGATGCTAAACACTGTGACACTGATCTGTCAAATGTAATAATGGTTACCCATGGTAGACAATATTTAGTGGAGTTCCCAGATTAAAAGAAGCTTGAAAGCAAGGCATCCACTTCTAAAATAGCTTGGCTCCAGAAACTCTATGAAGTTGGAGAAATGAGGAAAGTTATACAAATCTTCACGTCTTTCATTCATAGAGTTGCTTTGAGTCATCTATGACTTGACAGCACTCAACAGCAACAACAAATAAGATTATATAAGCAAACATAAATGTATATAGGACAATAATTTGCAAACATATTTACCCAGTACAAAATCTAACATAATCTCTCCAGAGTACTAAAGAACATTGATATCAGTCTATGTACTAAGTTGTGCTTGATCCAGACCATGGTCTTCTCAATTACTTGCTATGTATCTGAGAGCTGGACAATGATCAAGGATGACAGAGAAATTGTTACCTTTGAGTTGTGGTGCTTAGGAAGAGTACTGAATATGCCATGCACAGCCAAGAGAACAAATATCTGTGTCCTGATGAAGGTGAAACTGGTTTGCTCATTGTAGACAAAGGTTTTGAAACTCTGTGTCACATACTTTAGACATGTTGACAGGAGGGACAAGTCCCTGGAGGAGGATATCATGCTAGAAAGTGCAGAGGGTTAGAGCAGAAGAGAAAGACCCTGGATGAGATAGACTGAAACTATGGCTGTGGCAATGGAGTCACATGTGTCAGAGACGGTAAGGTTGGCTAAAGATAGAGCAAAGTTCAGAGGCAATGTTGTATGGTCACTGTGGTTTGTGGTTGACTTAATAGCACATAACAACAAAAACATGATGTTGGATTCTACAATTTATAATTCTTTTTATTCTGCCATTAGTACCAGCAATCAGCAGACAAGGAAATGCATTGCTTTGGGCAAGGCTGTTGTCGGGGACCTCTCCAAAATACTGACCATCAGTGGTGTAAATTTGAAGACTAAGATGTGCCTGATTCAGGCCGTGGTCTTTTCCATTACTTGCTGTGCATCTGAGAGCTGGAAATGATTAAGGAAGACAGAAGAAGAATAAAAGTCTTTGAGTTGTGTTTTTGGAAAATAGTACTAAATATATCATGTACTGCCAAAGAATGAACGTAACTATCATGTAAATGGTGCAGATGAAATGTTCCTTGGAGGCAAGGATGGCAAAGCTTCGTCTCTAATGTTTTGGAAATATTGCTATGAGAGGCTAGTCCTTGGAAAAGGAAATCATGCTTGGAATGGTGGTGGGTCAGTGAGTGACAGGGAAGTTCTCATCGATACAGCTTGCAATACAATGACTGCAGCAATGGACTCAAGTGTATCAGAGATGGTGAGGATGTCACAGCATAGGACTGGATTCAGTTATGTTGTTCATAGGATCATTTTGAGTCACACTCAGCTCGACAGCACCTAATAACAACAACAATTACGTAAATGACATAACATTACTTGCAGAATGTAAAAAAGACTTGAAGCACTTACCAAAGAAGATCAAAGATTACAGCCTTAAGTATGAATTACAACTCAATCTCAAGAAGATAAAAATCCTTACCTTACAGTTGGACTAATAGGTTACTTAGTGATAGTGAACACATGGAAATTATCCATAAATTTATTTTAATTGGCTTCACAATAAATAATCATAATAGCAGAGATCAAAAGACATATTGCATTGGGAAAATCTTGTTAAGAGCTTAATGAAAGTGACAAAAAACCAGGATGCTCTTGAAGACAAAAGTATGCTTGACTCAAAAACTGTTTTTTGTTTTTTTTTTTTTTATTGTTTCCTCTGAATCTGAAAGCAGGACAATGAATAAGAAAGATTAAATAAAACACACAAAAAACTGATACCTTAAAATTTTAGTATTGGTGGAGTATTGAATATTGCTGTTACATGTTGTTGAGTCACTTGTGATTCATAGCTACCGTATGCACAATAACTCTGAGTCCTGTCCTATCTCAAACCTCACTGTCTTATATACCTACCCCCATTACTCCAGTTACTATGCCGATCTATCTCCTCCAGAGTCTTCCTCTCTTCATGCATCCTTCCAAGCATGATGTCCTTCTTCAAGAACTGGTCCCTCCTGGTAACATGCCTGAAATATGTGAGATAGAGCTTTAAGATCTTTGTCTCCAAAGAGCAATCTTGTTTCACTGTCTCCAAGGCAAACCAGTTTGTTCTTTTGGCAATCCATGATACTTTCAATACTCTTCTCAAACAACTCACCTTAAAGGCATCGATTGTTCTTCTGTCATCCTTACTTATTCAACTGCTTTCTGATGCATAGTAAGCAATTGTGAAGACTGTGGCCTGGATCAGGTGCACCTTAGTCTCCATACTGATATTGTTGCTCGTTAGCTTTCTGGAGAGATCCCTGACAACAGATTTTCCTAACTTGTCTTCTAATTTCTTGACTACTGGTGCCAAGAGCATTGATTGTGGACCCAAGCAAGCTGAAATTGGTAACAGTCACAATTTCTTCTCCATCTATCATGGTGCTGCCAGTTGGCCCTGTGGTGAGAGTCTTTCACCCTGGTCCACCCTCAAAGCCACCAGTAGCCACTGCTGTCCTATCTGTATGCCCCACCCAACCCTGATGATTGGCTAATTGACTATTAACAGATAAATAAGTTTGTCCTGGAGCAAATGCAATTTCAATGTTCCTTAAAGGCAAGGATGGTTAGACTGACTCTTGTTTGCTTTGGGACATGTTGTCAAGAGGTGCTATCCTGTGGAAAATGGCATCATGCTTGTGAGAGTAAAGGATCAGCAAAATAGAGGAAGATTACTGAGATATACTGACACAGTGAGGGCAACAATGGGTATAAGAATGATGGACAGAGAGTGAAGATGGAGCAAGAGGAGGCAAGATTTTGATCTGTTATTCATGAGGTCCCAAGAGTTGTAGTGAAATGGATGACATTTAAGAACAGTAACAACAGGAAATATTGAAATAAAATTCTGAGATTGTCTTTATCTATATCTATCGCCTCAATTTATGGACTGAATAAATATTGCTGTTTTTCTCATTTTTAAGGACTCCTAAAACCTTAGCGGTCGCCATGGGAAGGTTTAAATTTAATTTTTTTGAATTTTTGATGACTTAAGGGTTCAAGTGTTTTAAAAATGCTGGGCTGTGCTTTTTCTCTCTCTTTTTGTTGGCAGAGAAGTACGTGAAAATACCTTTCAAAAGAGTTGGACCATGTCTGAATCTTATGCTTGTCAGTGCAGACTGAGCCATTTATGGCACAGTGTGTACAATACACCATATTATAAAATATTACTCATTTCTAATTCATTACAAAGATACTTCTCCAAACTTGCATATGTGATGGATGGCAAGAAACCAGGTATTCACATCTAATTATAAGGGCTGTTGTGCTTTTTCTTTTTTTCCCTTTTGAACTAAAATGGACTCTATTTATCTATCAGAGCAATCTATGCATTTTTCTTTGTGTCTGTCATTGTACTACCTAAGCACTTAGCAAAGATATTAAATTAGCCAAAAACTGTGGAGTGGGATGTTTTCCTTGTCTTTACTACATTTATCTAAGCCGACCCAAAGCTAAGCAGACTGTGACTAATATTGGAAGCCTTATTCTTATCGCAGACAGAGTTGTTTTCATTCTTGTTATTATTAATTGGTTGAATGCCAACAATATATTCAGCACAGGACATAATTGCACAATATGTTCGTTCTCCTGAAACCTAGAGAGGGATCAACTGCTTTCATCTAGGAGCATTGATGCCAGAGAGATAAATGACCCTTCTTACCCCAGTTTCCTCTCCCACCTCCCTTATTTTTTCTACTTCCCTCTCCAGTTTTCTTTAAAGAAAATAAACCTCTTAGTAAGGAATTTTCCCTTTGTTCTTCTTAATTTTAGTAAAGGATTTCAGAAATTAAAACAGTAATTCTCTGGTTAAAGTGGTATTTTATTAAATGCTGAGATATAAAAAGCAAATCTTGTTTATTTTTTTCTGAACGTAATAATTAATAATATATGCTTACAGTTCCTACTGACATGTCTGGCAAATATTATTATGTGGACACATATTTCACTCATATATGTGATTGGCACAGGACAGAGCGGAGTTTAGGGCTGTTGTACATAGATAGGGTCGCTATGAGTCGCAGGCGCCTCGACGGCACATAACAACAACAACAACATACGATAGATGCATATTTTTATTCTTATATGTATGTGTCTAAACATTGAAATTAAGTTGTTAGCATAAATGATGTTTATAATACCTTAATTTGTTCTGATACTTTGGGTCAAGCAACCCAGTGCGTATAGTTCAGAAATGCGCTTCAGTGTGTTTTCATGTTTATGAACTTTCAGAGAACTTTCAGAAACATTTCTAGGCCTGACTTCTAAGAGACCTCTGGGTATGCTTGAACTAGCAAGCTTTTATCTACTAGTTGAGTGATTACTCATTTGCACTCCTTGGGGAACTGTGTGATACACCAGATATACTGTAAAGGAGACATCATCAAAGGTAGGTTTTCCATAATTTCTTTATATAGAGACATTGCCTTTCAAGTATATATTTCATGTATATATCTGATTGCAAGTAAGTATTCAAACTATGTATTTACTCAAATAAAGAATATGGCTGCATTTTTAAAATTTAGTTTTAATTAATGGAAATCCTATTAACAAATAAAGCATATTTTATTATATGTTGAACTCACAATTGAAAGATGTATATTTCAAATCTACTAATACTCTTCAGTAGAAAGATGGTTAGTGTCTTCCTATAGAGATAGGTTGTTATTGTTGTAGGCTGTCAATTCCAAACCAACCCATTACTGATCCTGAAGCATGTGAGATTTCCCATTCTATTCCCCTGGAGCAGCTGGTAGAGTCAAACTGTGTGCCCTCGGGATTGCGGACCACCTTCTTACCTCTACACCACCAGAGAGAGGGGGGGAGAGAGAGATGAAGAGTTTAAACAGTTGTTATTATGTACAGATGAATCTGAACTGACTCAAATCATACTATAAGGCTGATTATTTGAAAGTGGTTCTTTCAGAAAGTCATGAAATTATAAATTTTTTTCACTCTAGTCATATTCTACTGTAAAATGTTCTTGGTCAAAGAATAAATGTAAATATTCATGCATATTAATTACTAAACAACATGTTGTTATTTTAATATTTTATTTATAGGTATTGAAATAAATGGTTAACAAAGAAGAGTAAACTTCAAATAGCTTCTTATAACACTAATAAAAATAAAAATATAAAAACATGTATGTAAGGAAGTATAAAGTGATACAACATTATAAAATTGCCATGGAAATTCAAAAGATTATGTAAAATGACTCAAACCTAGTGTGATTATGAAACTCATGGTTTTGAACTTTACTGATGAAAACCAAAGTATTGCAGCATGCAACTAACAATGGGTAGTGTCTCCATCACACAATAATGCAAGAACTCAGGAAAAAAGGCACTCCTTTCTAACTGATAATTCCAGATTAAATCCGCCAACTTCTTACTTGGCAGAAGAACTCTGATGCAGTGTGTAGTGGAAGTTCTGTGAACCAGTCTCTGACATGTTACACCTTATATCTGTTCACATCCTCTTTGATGTCTACCTAGGTGTATGGTTTGAAGAGGGTGACATAGATTAACCAAAGAATATGGTCACCTGTCCTCTAATGAAATCAATCTTCAAATTATGTATTTAGCTCCAGAACCCAGCACAAAGAGTAAGATTTCTGTGCTTTTAGAAGATTATTTTAGAACATTTAGAATATTCTTAATTTTAAAATATCTAAAAGGTAGAACACAGTTACATGCCTTTGTTTGCCTCCCAGTATGTCATGAAGGGAGCTCTTGTGATCTCTAGAAATTTGCAATGCTAACCCAAAGGTAGAGCTTCTCTGGAAGTTCTAATCTGTCAGAACTCCTTGGGAGAAAGAGAGACTATCTCAGCTGATACAATTTATAGTCTTGGAAAATCCATGAAAGGTCAAGTATGAACCTGATTACAATGAGAGAGCTCTGGTGGCCTAGTGGTAAGAACTGCACCTCAGTCCTGAAGGTTGTTTTGAATGTACCAACTGCTTCATGGGAGAAGGTTGGACAATCTCCTCTCATGAAATTAATGCCTCTAAAAGCCCACTAGAGCTCCAGCTATGGGTCAGTTTCTGACTTGAAGGCACACAACAACGACAACAACAACAGATAGTAATGAGATTGAGTTTTTTTATAATGATGAGAGACATACATGCATGCTGTACTAAGCTATACATTTCAATTTTGAGACAAAGAGAAATAAGAGACGTAAGCCATAATGGGCCCAGAGCCATGGCAGAATTTTCTTGAGTAAGCATTTTTATGATTCCTTATCAATTCCTTGATAAAAGTTCTACTTTGTACTCAGACTGGCTCTAGAACAAAAACCACCTTTCCAAGCATTAGACATCCTTCTGCAAGGATTAGTCTATCCTAGCAACATACAATGTATGGGAGACAAAACTTTACCGTGGTTGCCTCCAAGGAGCACTCTAAAACATACCTATTCGTTCTTTTGGAAGTCCATGGGACATTCAGTATTCTTCTCCAACACCATAGTTCAAAGACATCAGTTTTCTTTCTACTGTTCTTATTTATTGTCCAGTATAATTATACCATATTTGTTTGTTGTTGTTATGTGCCATCGAGTCATTTGCAACTCATAGCGACCCTATGTACAACATCCCTAAACCCTGCTCTATCCTGTGCCAATCGCACTGCCTCTGACACACCCATCGAGATTACCCCAGTTACTGAATCAATCCACCTCATAGAGGGTCTTCCCCTCCTGCGCTGTCCCTCTACCCTAACAAGCATGATGTCCCTCTCCAAGGACCTGTCTCTCCTTACAACATGTCCAAAGTATGTCAGACGAAGCCCCAGAATCCTTGCCTCCAAGGAGTAGCCTGGTTTAACTCTCTCTAGGATGAATCTGTTTCTTTTCTTGGCAGTCCTTGGAACATTCAATACTCTTCTCCAGCACCACAGCTCAAAGGCGTCAATTCTCCTTCTATCTTCCCTAGTCATTGTCCAACTCTCTGATGCATAACAAGTGATTGCAAAGACCATGGCCTGTATCAGGTGCACCTTCGTCTCCAGAGAGACACCACTGCTCTTCAGCACTTTCGAGAGGTCCCTAACAGCAGATTTTCCCATGGCAATACATTTTTTTTTTCATTTCCTGGCTACTGGTGCCAAGAGTGTTGACCGTGGAGCCAAGCAAACTGAAGCTGTGAACAATCTCAATCTCTTTGCCACCCATCCTGATGCTACAGATTGGTCCAGTGGTGAGAATCTTTGTCTTCTTGACATTGAGCCTCAGTTCATACTGAAAGCTGCAGTCCTTAACCCTCTGCAGTAAGTGATTGAGGTCCTCCTCAGTTTCAGCAATCAGGGTTGTGTCATCTGCATAACACAGATTGTTGATAGCTCTTCCACCGATCCTAATGCCACACTTCTCCTCTTAGAGCCCAGCCTCTTGGATAATCTGCTCTGCATACAAGTTGAAAAAGTATGGAGATAGGACACATCCCTGGCATACACCCTTCTCAATTTTGACTCATGCAATGTTGCCCTGCTCTGTTCTGACGACTGCCTCTTGGTCCAAGTATAGGTTTTGCATTAGCACGATCAAATGTTCTGGGATTCCCATTCTTCTCAGAGTCAGCCACAGCTTATTATGATCCACACAGTCAAATGCCTTTGCATAATCAAAGAAACACAGAATAGACATTCTTCTGGTATTCTCTGCTTTCAGCTAAGATCCATCTAACATCAGCTACAATATCCCTAGTACCGCGACCCTTTCTAAACCCAGCCTGGACTTCTGGCAGTTCTCTGTTGATGTACTGTTCCAGTCATTTTTGGATAATCTTCAGTAGAATGTTGCTTGCATGTGAAATCAGTGATATTGTTCTGTAGTTTCACACTCAGTTGGGTCACCCTTCTTTGGGATGGGAACAAATATAGATCTCTTCCAGTCAGTTGGCCAAGTGGTTGTTCTCCAGATTTCTTGGCACAACTTGCTGAGCACATCCAGGGCAGCATCTGTTAGCTGAAATACGTCAATTGGTATACCATCTATTCCTGGGGCCTTATTTTTTGCTATTTCCTTCAAAGCAGCTTGAACTTCTTCCTTCATCACCATAGACTCTTGCTCAAATATTATTTCATTAAATTCTTCTGTATCTGCCAATTCTTTTCGATACAATGACTCAGTATATTCCTCCTATCTTCTTTTGATACCTCCAGGATAATTTACCATTCTGCCTAAAGCATCCTTGATTGTAGCAACTCGAGGTTTGAATTTGTTCTTCAGTTCCTTGAGTTTAAGAATTGCTGAACAAGTTCTGCCCTTTTAATTTTCTGAATATAGTTCCTCTCACATTTCATTGTAATATTTTCCTTTGTCATTCCGTGCTGCCTTTTGGAATCTTCTGTTCAGCTCTTTAGTGTCTTGAATTTTTCCTTGTGCTTTGGATTCTCTACCTTCTATACCATATTCGGTTATAAATTTTTAAAGTTATCTTTTACTTGGAATGGTTATATAATGTTTGTTTCAAGGTAGTTCTCAGTATCAGTAAAATCATTTTCCATGTATGAGATTCAAACAAATGAAAACTGAAGGACTATATTCTACAAGGTTTTCAATTGCTGTTTTTCAGAAGTAAATCAATAGATCATTCCTCAAGATGACAGGAGCGGATTTGAGCCAGCAACCTTTCAGTTAACAGCTATTCATTTTTTGTGTCATCAAAAGATTCCCAACTACCATTAGCTATACCCAAAGATTTTTATTAGGCATAGTTTTTCTAATATTTTTAAATCTACATGCTTAAGTCTTTCTATTCTTATCTTCTTGAATATGGGCGTAAAACAAGCTTTAGTGTGAAAGTGGTATTTTCCACTGAACTTCTGATATTTGCCCTAGAATGGGCCCCATTTCTTGAGCTTAGATAACTTAATGGGATTTGTGGCTTCCAGCCTTTTTCTTTTACACTTATATTCTATTATTTGGGATCCAAAAGCTGCTGGATTTTTAAATTTTTGAGTTTACAATTTTATATATATCCAATGCCTTTTGATTTTTATTAGAAAACTGGCCAATGCCTTTTATGAGTCATCTCTTTCTTTTAATATTGCTAGATTCAACAAGTGAAAACAGTGCATAGTACCATTCTGGTCCTTTCCAGCTTTTCCCGCCAGAGCTACAGACTTGGCAAGAGCCTGGTCTTCTTTTCAAATGGTTGCCAAAAACAACTTTTTTACCAAATGTTATGCAAGGGCATAGCTGTCTCTGCCAGCTTTCCATGCTTCTGTATTTGTTTCTTGTTGCCCATCTTCAATAATACAAAACAAAACAACTTTTTAAATTTGGAATTTTTTTAAACTAGTAATGTTTAAAGGTGCAAAATTTTGTATCAGACAATTTAAAAGCTAATATGTAAACAACAATTTTGGGTATGTCATTGTTGTTGTTATGTGCTATCAAGTCACCTAGTGACCCTATGTCCTACAGCTCTGTTCCCTGCCATATCCTGAGCCAGTAGCACTAACTCTAACACACCTAATTCCACTGTCCCAGTTATCATGCCAATCTTTCTCATTCAAGGTCTTCCTCTACTGCTCTGTCCCTCCACCCTTCCGAGCATGATGTCCTTCTCCAAAACTTGGCCCTCCTTGACCACATGCCCAAAGTATGTGAGACAGAGCTTCAAAATTTTTGTGTCTAAGGAAAAACTTGGTTTCCCCCTCTCCAGGACAGAACTATTTCTTCTCCTGGCTGTCTATGGTATGTTCAAGACTCTTCTCCAGCACCAATACTCAAAGGCATCAATTCTTCTGTCATTCTTAGTCATTTTCCCGATTACCTGATGCATAACATGTAATTGTGAAGGCAATGACCTGGATCAATTGCACCTTAGACTCTAGACTTGACATCATTGCTCCTCAGCATTCTGGAAAGGTCATGGACAACATATTACGCATCTGTTCCTACTCATGTAATAATTTGGAATAGATGAAAAAGTCATTAAGAGAGGGAAGCTTTTCTCCATGTCACTCTTCAGGTAGACTGACATTCTGCTATCCTCCACATGAGCTTTTCACTTTTACTTCTTCCATCTCCATCTAACTGGAAAGAGAATAATCTACTGATAATGTATAAGTCTTTGGTGGTCTATGACTAGAATTGATACTTTTGCTCAAATTCCATTGTCTGAACTTTAATCACGCGATAGTGGCATAGTCTTTAGGAAGTTGTGTCGCTAACACAAAGGCAGTGCTCTGCTTGAAGTGGGATTCTACCAGGGAAGAAAGACAAGCAGTCTCCTCCCATGGGATTTATAGCCTCCAAAAATCCATAGAAAAGTCGATTACAAGTTGGTTATAACAATGAATTGAGAATGAATTTTATTTTTTTCTTTGTTTTTTTATATTATGCTTAAGTATTTCAGTGTCTGGAAAATATAGTTTGATTGTGTGGCCAGGGAAAATTTGAGATTAACTCTTATTCTATTCACACATATAGTGGATTAAGTAAAATTAAACATGGAGCTCTAGTGGTCTAGTGCTAAGAAACTGTGCTGTAATCCCAAAGGCACATGGTTCAAATCTACCAGCTGTTCAGTGAAAGAAGCATGGGGAATCTCCCTCCATGAGATTAGCTGCCTCTGAAAACTCACTGGAGGGTAAACTATGAGTCAGTTTTGACTCAACAGCACACAACAAGAAGAGATAAGATTGGTATTATGAAGCATATTGCTATGCTTTTTAAAAGGCTCTGTTGTCTCCACTGGTTCAAATGGGCCAGAACTCCATGTGAGAAAGATGGACAGTCTACTCTGACTAAGAATTGTTATTGTTGCTATTAGGTACTGTCAAGTCCATTCAGATCTGAACTTTGCCCTGTCGCAGTCTCGTCCTGCTCAAGTTCATTGTGTCAGTCTCTGCAACAACCCATCTATCAAGTGTTTTCCTCCCTTTTCCAGTATGATGTCTTATTCCTCTCAAAAACCAGACCAGAGCAAGTGAGATAAAGTTTTGACCCCTTTGCTTCTTAGTGACACTCTAGTTGTACTTCCTTCAAGACAAGGTTGTTTATGTTTTTAGCAGTCATGGTATATTTAACCCCCTTCTACAAAATTTCATCTGAAACCAAACAGATGTTCGCTGTGAGTTGAAACTGACTTGAAAACAGTGAGAATCTGTAATGATTTCATTAGAAATTCATTTTATAGTGAATATTTGAATTGTTGCTTTTACTGCGGGACATCAAGTCAAGAAATCCCTCTGACAGGTTTTCAGAGCCTTTAAATCACACTGGATGAGATTGCCACTTTCTTCCACTGAATGGCAGGTTGCACTCACCCTGAGGGCCTAAGGGTTGGCAAAGCAATTTCCTACCACTAAGTCACCAGAGCTTATAAAACACAAAACAAATTAAAGAAGAAAAAAGTTTGCTTTGTAGCATACCATATTAATTATTCTAAAATAATAATTTCTATTTTTTTTAAAAGAGATTTTTTTCATAGCATATGAAAGAGGAAGCAAGCTCCACTGCCTCCATGTTGGTGTTGATGTCACGTGTCATTGTGTTGATTCTTACTCATAACAGTCATATACAGAACAGAACAAGTCTACTCAACTTCGGATATCCTCACAATTAGTTTTATTAACTCAACCTATGCCTAAAATTTGGCATCAACTCATAATGGGCTCTCTAGTGGGTTTTCAGAGGTTGAAAATCACACAGGAGGAGCTTGCCGTCTCTCTTCCATAGATCAACTTTTTTTGGTGACCCTTGACTAGGTTCTCAGAGCGGGTTAATTGCGTGGGAGGAGATTGCCCATCTTTCTCTCAGGGAGCAGCTTGTGGCCTCGAACAGCAAGTCTTCGAGATTGCAGCACAGTGTTTTACCATTAGCCTACCAGAGCTCCACAGAGTAGCTACTGACTTCAAATCTTGCATCTTTGTGTTGACTGCAACTCCATATTAGGCCACCAGAGATCTTCATGTGGTTACTGTGTAAATTTGGTCAGAAACAACTCATGCCTGGCCCACCAGCAGGTTTTCAGAGGTTTTAAGTTGCAAGAGGTTGGGAGGAAGACTGCCCATCTTTTCCCTGTAGAGCAGCTGGTAATTCGAACCATGTGCCTTATTGGCAGTGCAATTTCTTCTTACCACTAGGCCACCAGAGCTTCATAGCATTCTGAAATAAAACCACTACTAAACAGTCACTGGTAGAGAACACTAAATTCTTCTACATCTATAATGCATTAGTTTTTATTAATCACAGAAATAATTACAACTTACTGAAATAATACATATTGACCTTTTGTTTACATGGATTCATTATCTTTAAATGTGCTTTTAATGTAATGTTTTGTTTTGTTCTTTTAAGGAGGAAGTATCTGTCATATCAATCTTCTTAGGAGTGGACTAAAGAAATTCTTCAGCATGAATCCTTTAATAGCATAGAAAGCATTATCTGTATTCTTGACTTAGTGCAACAGATTGCATGTTCAATTTATATATTAGAGGAAAACCTTCATTATAGCAATAGACTCTTACTGTGTTGATATAAAGGAAGTTCCTGACAAATTATACTTTTTGGATCTATTAAAAATGATTCTGAAAACTTCTAGACTGTTGGAAAGCATCCTTCAGTTGCAGTTCATCTGAAATGGGCTTTTTAAAGTGCCATTTTTCTGCTTAACTAAATCAATAGTCTTTATTATATACAATAAGCATAACCTGCTGCCATTTCCCAGATCAATAAAATCTCTTCTTCCTTGTTGGTATTCAAGTGCCTTGTAGACAATGCAACCATTTGAATATTAATTCTGCTGTGAGTCCTTTATATTTGTTAACTCTTCAGTCTGCAACATATGCCTTGATTACAGAGAATTTACCTTTAAAGAGTTTTATTTGGTAAAAAGAATTATTCAATCGAGATGAAATATTTTCCTCATTTGCTTTTATTCAAATAAATCAAGCTAATTTCTTTCCCTAACATAATAATAGCGGTTGTATTTGTTGATGATCAGAATTAAATACACACTTCCTTCTTTGAAATGATAGTCACTTGCTCTATCATTTACATTGATAGCTGCCTGCTGATTTGCTGTGTTGTTCGCAAAGTGCGACACAACGTGTCAGTGGATTCCGCAGTTGGGGAATACAGAAAAATTTTACCCATTAGAACTAGTACACACAGCTGATATAGGGGCACAAAGATGCAAGAAGCTGGGGACAGGCAGTGTACCCTCGCAGGGACCATCTGGTCGCTCCTGAGATCCACCTAGGAGCTTTTTAACTTCAATTGCTTCAGTGTAAGCTGTCAGAACTGGAATTATCTTGGCTGCTGGCACTAGACTAGACTTCTCAATAAAACTTCTCCGTAGCTGATCATAGAAAGCACGGTGGTCCCAATTATAGAGGTCTCACAGAACGAGAATGGGGGGGAGGGGGATTCCCCTCAAGTTAAATGCTGAAACAGAGTGGCCAATGCCCACACAGGACTATGGACAGGCCAAAGACGGTATCTCAGATGGGGCCCTCCACACCCAGTAGAAGTGTTTTTCTTGTGGAGGCAAAGGAATATTTTGAAAACTTTCATTATGAGACTCTTGTCTGAGATGGTATTACCAAATTGTTCCTAGATAGTAGGTTTTCTTTTCACCCTGTTGGGAAAAGTTTTTGATGCACACATGGATTTATTCTTTAGAAGGTCTCATTCATCAATTTTATCCTCTTCAGGTTGTGCATTTCTGACTGTATTTGGCAATCTTTTTATACTTTGGATTAGTGCTTCTAAGCTTGCTCTCAGTTTGTCTATTATGAACACTATGGTTTTGAGCTTAACTCACAGTTCTCTGATCCACCTTCATTTGATTCTGGAGTATTATGTGAAATGTGGATCCTATTTCAGCTTTCTGCAGGGGAAGTCTAGCTTTGTGAGAAGCATTTGTTGAAGATGTTGTCATTTTCTCATGTGATAGCTTTGACTTCCTTTTTGAATATCAGTTGACCATAAATAGTTGGGTCTACTTCTGGGTTCTCAATTCTGTTCCATTGGTCTATGTGCCTGTCACTGTACCAGTACCATCTGGGTTTTGTTACTACTACTGTGTAGTACGTTTTGAGGTCAGGGAGAGCTATGTCTCCAGCATCGTTTTTGTTTCTCATAAGCGTTTTGCTTATTTGGTCTCTTACTTCTTCCAATAAATTTCAAAATTCCTCTTTTTTTAAATTATTATTAAATTTTATTAGTTTTAATGAACATTTACAGAGATATTGGGTTCTCATTCATTCATTATTTCACTGTTTTCTCTACCCTCCTCCCCAGTTCGTTCTTCTCCCCCCCCAAATGTCTGTTTTAATTGTCCAATTGCCACAGTACTTGTCAAAGCCAGTTCTGATTAATCTCCTTTGTCAGTGTGTCCTTTGCCATTCCCTATCACTCCTCCCTGAGAGAGACTTCACCCTGATTCATAAGGAAAAGGGGATGGCCTAATCTCTTAGCTACTTCCTGCTGAAAATGGACGCTGTGGGTTTCAGGGAGAAGATTTTCTCTCACTACTCTAAAGGGCCCCTTTGGCAGTAGGAAACACATAGACTATTATGGAGATTGATTTTGGAATTTAGATGCACTGTTATCAATTGTGCTTATCCGTACATGTTCATATCCTTGAAGATGTATCATGGAAGTGTTGCAACCTAGAAGATACAAATTTAACTAACAAGTTAAAAGTACATGAGTCCAAAATTAACAAGCTCCTTGAAAAAATGAATTCAGTTTCTGGATTGAGTTGAACATGTAGATTGCTTTTGGTTGGATTGTCATTTTCATGATATTGAGTCTCCCTATTCTCACCACTGGACCAATTGGCAGTATCAGGTTGGATGGTGAAGAGACTGAGATTGCACACAGCTTTAGTTTGCTTGGCTCCACAGTCAACACTCTTGGCACCAGTATCCAAGAAATTAGAAGATGTATTGCCATGGGAAAGTCTGCTGTTAGGAACCTCTCCAAAGTACTGAAGAGCAATGGTGTCTCTCTGGAGACTAAGGTGCGATACAGGCCATGGTTTTCACAATCACTTGTTATGCATCAGAGAATTGGACAATGACCAAGGATGATAGAAGGAGAATTGATGCCTTTGAGCTGTGGTGAAGGAGAAGAGTATTGAGAATACCATGGACTGCTAGGAAAACAAACAGATTCATCCTAGAAAGGGTTAAACCAGGTGGCTCTTTGGAGGCAAGGATTCTGAGGCTCCGTCTAACATACTTTGGACATGTTTTAAGGAGAGACCGGTCCTTGGAGAAGACATTATGCTTGGGAGGGTGGAGGGATAGCGCAGGAGGGGAAGGCCCTCTATGAGGTAGATTGATTCAGTGACTGGGATAATCGGGATAGGAGTGTCAGAGACAGAGCAACTGGCACAGGACAGAGCAGAGTTTAGGGCTGTTGTACATAGGGTCGTTATGAGTCGCAAGTGACTAGACGGCACATGTCAACAACAACAACATCCATGAACAGGACCCAATGGCTTCACAGTTGAATTCTACCAAACATTCAGAGAGGATTTAGTACCAATTCTCCTAAATTTTTTTTTTTTAAATTCTAAAAGAGGGAACACTTCCAGAGTCATTCTATGAAGAAAGTATAACTCTAATACAAAAACAAACCAGGCAAATAAATTGCCAAACAAAAGAACTATAGACCAATATTTCTTATAAATATAGATGTAAAATCCTAGCCAATAGAATCCTAATGCACATTAAAAAAAAAAAAATTCACCATGACCAAGTGGGATTTGTAAGAGTTATGCAAGGATGGTTCAAATAAGAAAAACAATCAATGTAATTTGCTATATTAACAAATTAAATAATATGAACCCTATGACATTAGCAATGATGCAGAAAAGGCACATGACAAAATACAACACCCTTTCTTGATGAAGATACTCAGCAAAATTGGAATAGAAAGGAATTCCTCAACGTAGTGAAATGGATGTATGTAAAAGCAAGAGCCAACACCATTCTCAATGGAGAAATGCTAAAATCATTTTTCTTGTGAACAGGGACCAGACAAATATACCCACTGTCATCAGTTCTCCTCAGTATTGCATTGGAAGTGCTTGCTAGGGCAATACAACAAAAGAAAGAAATAAAAGGCAGCCAGTTTGGCAAAGAGATTTTTAAACTGTTACCATATGCAGATGATGTGATAGTGTACACCAAAAACCCCAAAGACTCAACAAAAATCCAGTTAGTTTAGTAGGCCAATTTATAAGATCAACATCCAAAAATCAGGAGGATTCCTGTACAATAACAAAAGAACTTGGAGAAGGAAATAAGAAAACAATACCATTTACAGTAGCCAAAACCAATTTGAGATACATGCAAGTGAACCTAACTAGAGATACAAAAGCTCTATTCAAAGCAGACTTCTGAGTATTTCTGCTGGAAAAATATGCCCTGTTCATGGATAAGAAGACTCTCTGGAGATTCTAATTCACCAAGCGGCTCTGCAGGAGAAAGATGTACAATCTTCTACTATGTGATTATAGTGTTAGAAACCTAAATAGATGGTCAGTTGTCTTTTCTAACTGGATAACAAAGAGTAAAGTGTTATTCCTGAGGAAAAGGTTTTCCTTCTAGAAATATAATGTTTAGCTTTCCTACTCAGGTTTAAAACCTGTTGAAAGTTGAACACCAGAAAGATTGATGTTGGTGGCATTTTACATTATCATTAAGAAAATCTAAGTTGGATGGCATGATATTTGTATAGATAAGAGGAATCCCTATTATTTTTTATATATAAATATTTTTTGTCTGTTCTATTGGTTATAACTGACAACCACCATACATAACAAAGCTGAACTACTTGATAATATCTCTGCAAAATTTAGAGTAGCCAATTGCCAGGTCATTTCTACCACTGAGCTCCTGAGAGTTGTGCACTGCTGATCAGTAGCATTGTACTTCACAGGTACAGCTACTAGGGTTCTAGTGATATCTAATATTTACTCACATCTACTCTCTTCTACTAAAATGGCATCGATCTGTAGTATAATAGCATATTTTTATTATTTTTACTTAAAAAGTCAAAATATATTCCAGTATTTCTTACTATAGAACTCTTGAAAATATGAAGAAGGGGAATGTTATTATTGCCACAGTTGTTTAGGCATATAATTATCACTTAAACCTGAGTTGGCATGTAATAACAATAATAATCCAAGTTCTAGTTTTGTACTCTTCAGAAGTGTAGACCTTTCTCACATAAAAATAAGTACCAATTGATGAACAGTATACAAATGGAATCAGCTTGGTTTTTATAGTACAGCATGTTTCAAATTAGATAGACCAAGCCCTCCACCTGGCCTTCCAACTCAGGGTCTGAGTACAGAAAAGGATGCTACCTACCTACTGGACAATATGTTTTGTTTTTGTTATTTTCTTTTGCAATTAATATATATTTTCAATTTCAGAACATTTAATATTTAATGGGTATGGAGAAAGAATACATCACTGAAACACATCGTTTCAGCCTCTTGATTTAATTATAGGTTTTGCATGAGCACAGATAAGTGTTCTAGAATTCCCACTCTTTCATTGTTAGCAGAACATTTGACAGTGTGGATCAAGGCAAACTGTTGGACAGTAGTTTTAAAAGGAAAGAGAGGTGAACTGAGCATCAGTCTTACTGTCTTCAACAATTTGATTATGTAGAAATAGGCAACTAGATGCTGGTTTTTTGGTTTTTTTTTTCTCTTCTGGAGATGTTGGCATTTTTTTTTCAGATTTCCCTCTCACAATCTAGTAATCTTTTCCTCTTTATTACTTCTTACTCTCCTTGGCCTCAAATATACTAATCTTAAGTTGTGCTACTAAAGAATCTTTTACAGTATATAGAGATCTGTTCTATTATAGATTGAAATTCCAATTTTGATCCTATAACTGAGAGGACTCTTGATAATATTTGTCAGACATGGATACAGAAATGTGAAACTGAATTCAGAACCCAATTTGTGCTGTGATGGGAGGAAAGCCAAAAAATATATATCCTTATTTAAAATTTTTACACATATTCATACCCAGGAAAGTTTGAAATTATCCATGATTCCATCTTGCTTGAATCCATAGTCAACACTCTTGGTAACAGCAGCCAGGAGAACAGGAAACATATAGCACTGGGGAATTCTGCTGTCAAGCATCTTTCCAAAGTTCTGAAGAGCAATGATGTCAGTTTAGAGACTACACCTGATTCACACCACAGTCTTTCCAGTCACCTGGTATACATCAGAGACCTAGACAATGAATAAAGAGAGAGGAGAGTGAATGCATTTAAGTGGTGGTGTTGCAGAATAATACTGAATATCCCTTGGGCTGCCAAAAGAACAAACAGCTATGTCTTGGAGAAAGTGCAATCAGAATGTTCCCTGGAAGGAAAGATGGTGAATCTTTGTTTCACATATTTTGGGCATGTTGTTAGGAGAGGCTATTCCGTATAGCATGTTTGGAAAGCCAGAGGGTTAGTCAAGGAGAGGAAGACTTTGAAATAGATAGATTGGTACAGTGATGGCAGCAAATGTGTTGAAGAGGATGAGGAAGGTGCAGGAGAGGGCAGAGCTCAAGTCTTTGTTTATAGGATAGCTATGAGTCATAGTCCATTTGCTGTCCTTAATAATAACTCACACTGATCTCATGCTAATTTTCCTACCCTCAATAAGTAAAGAAAGATTTTTTCATTATAATCTATACATTCTATTCACAAAATAAAAGATATTTGCTTTCGTTTTGTTAATTTCATTCTCTATGATTATTCATCATTAAAGCTAAACATGAGTGTTAATTTATGATAGATTTGATGCTATGAATCATCACGTTAAATGATCTTCTATGAAATTAATGTAATTAGTATTTGCTTATTTTAATAAATTACTAATTACTTTTGGTTTGACAAATTAAAAATGGGGTTTTTGTTAGATCCTTTAACCATGTATTCTGCCAATAAACGTATTTTTGTAATTAATAACTTGTTCAAATTTGGAGCACTGTTAAACATAAAAATGTTGAAGTGTTTGTGTAAAGAAGAAAGAAACCCAGAAAATAGTTTTTTTAAAAAAATTATCTTTTTTTTTTTTTTTTTAATTTGTGTACTGTCAAATTGGATCTGACTGGTACAGGAGGAGATTGCCCCTCCTTTTCCAGCAGAGGATCTGGTGGATTTGAACCACACACCTTTGGAATAGCAGTGTAACTTCTTGCCACTAGGCCACCAGAGCTCCCTTAAGATATAGTTTTTTCAAAGGCAAATATGTTTAACAATGAATGCATTGATTTGCCAACCACGTATAATGACATTGTTAAAATTTACATAACGACTTCCTTGTGTAGGATCATGAAAAACAGGAAGACGCAAAAGAGCCAATGTTTCTGAGTTCCTTTTTTGACTCAGAAATTCTACATATGCTATAAATAGAACCCTTTAGGATTATACTAAGATAATCCTAAATCTTGGAAATTATTATTCTTTTACTTGAAGTTTGAAAATTGAACTAGCAAAATAGTTAATTTCCTTGAATGTTTAAAATACTAATTACTAAAACTAAAAAGAGTAATCATCTTAAAATATTCAAGCTCTTTCATTTGACAATGGAGTAGCTCTTCTCAACAAGTTGCATAGACAGAGTTACTGTAACGATGGGCTCCAGAATATTAGAAGATGGTGCAGGATAGAGCAAGATTCAAATCTGTTGTTCTAAGTCTTAGTCTACTTCTGGCTCCTAACAACAATGCCGTGTAATATATAGGAAGCTGCACTGTTAATGCAAAGGCAGATTTTTTTTTCTTCTGATGGTTTAAAGCCATCAACTGCTCTGCAAGAGAAATATGTGTAATATCCTCTCAAGTGATTTACACCCTTAGTAAACCCAGTGGAGGGTAAGCTGAATTGGTCTCAACCTGAGGTCAATAAATGTAGTCGGTTGGTTTGTTGTTGTTTTTACTTTGCAATATCACTTACTGCTTGCTTCCCATCTTCATGTCCTCCCCTCTCATAATTCCGAGTAACATAATAAGGTCCGTACATCATATTGGCAAGAGTATAGACTCTGGAATAAGAAACACCTGGAATTGCCTTTTACTAAGTGGTTGACTTTGGGTAAATTGTTCCATTTTTTCTAATCTGTGTCTGTATTAATAAAACTATATCAATCACATCTACCAAAGAATTTCTTGCGTGTCCAAAAGATAATAAATATAAAATACTTAGAGTTTCCTCCACATGGTTTATTTTTTAAAAATCTATTGAATATTAAAGTTGGAATAAGCTCTATTAATTTGTTCCTATTCACCTCTCTAAAGGTTCCTCTGCTAAATATCTTTGTGCTATTATTTAAGTTTACCAGGGAGAATTCCTAAAAAAAAAACAAACGCTAAGAACAACAACAACAAAAAAAATAAAACCCACCAAGGAAATACTAATGCTTCTTTATGGTGAGGTTATGGTATATGTTATATTTTTTGAAAAGGGTCCACTCATTTAGTATTGACTGTATGACAACTCAATTCTAGATTTTCATTTATATTGTAAGAAAAATGCTTAAATTACCTCAAATTTTAGAAACCAAATTTTTTTTTATTTTCAGAAGCAGTTGGCATACTTTATACTTACATATTTTAATCTCTGTTTTGTTGTTAGGGATATCTTTCATTTTATGCTATAAAATCAATAGAATTACATTATTTTGTTTAAAGTAGTATATGTTTAATAGATAATATTGTAACTAAGATATACTTCTCAAGTTGCAGAATTATTGCTAAAATTTGTATAGCAATATTTTGCCTTTCTTTCTCAATTGCAACAATCCCCACAGAGCATTATATCTTTGTTTTCCAAAATGTGATTTTGGTAATCTCCTAAAGATTTCATAAAAACACACATCGAAGTAAATTAGCATATTCATAGGATTATTAAATTTATTATAGCAGAAAATCAGGTTATTTTATATTGTAAAGGTTAAACTAGTTTAATAATGTATAACTAAGTTTTTATTCCTATAGGCATAGTATTGCATCTTATGCCATCATAATGACTGTTGAAATACAATTTATAACGCATAGTTTTCACTAACTTCAGTTGTTGTTATGGGCCTTTGAGTCAACTATGACCCATTGCGACCCTATGTAAAGCAGCTCTGAACCCTGCCCTGCCCTGAACCAGTCTCACTAATTCTGACACATCAAGCCCCATTGCTCCAGTTACTGTATCAATCCATTTCATCCAGGATCTTCCTCCTCTATGCTGTCCCTGCATCCAAGGACTGATCTCTCCTGACCAGGTACCCAAAGTATGTGAGAGAGAGCTTCAAAATTCTAACCTCCAAGGAGAAACTTGGTTTCACCCTCTCCAAGATAGACCTATTTGTTTTCTTGTCATCCCACGGTATGTTCAAGACTCTTCTCCAGTACACAATTAGAAACTTAAAATCCAAGAGGATTCTACAGTCATTTTAGCAGGTTGTTTCTTACTAGAGCAGAAGTTTTAGATTTCTTTTTCCTGTGAATTTTGAAAAAGCTATTGTTGTTGTTATTAAGTGTCGTCAGTCGTAGGCGACTCATAGCGACTATATGAACAAAAGACCTGAACACTTGTATAACTTTCATCCTTTCTGCAGGTTCATAGGGTTTCGGAAGGCAAGCTACTTCAGAAGTTGATGCCACTCGTGCGTAATTCTAAATCGTATTGAAATACCTGTTAGTTAATATTTTTTTCTTATTTTCATATATATAGTGTTTTTCTTTAAAAAGAAAAAAAACTTTATGAATGGTGGATATAGTCATAAATGGAATAAATTACCCAACTTAATATATATATATACATACATACATACTGTTCTATTTACTCTTTGCATTTTCCACAGAGAAAACAAAATTTCATTACTGTTTGCTTTGAATCTCCCATCGGTCCTTTCGAAGTATTATAACATGCTAAAACTTGTTGTAACTTCTTATTGCTATTGTAGAGCTCAGTGTTGCATAAACATAAAGTTCATAATATTGTTTTCTATTTGTATGTGTGGTGAATAACAGTTAATATAAAAATAATAAGCACAGTTTTACAGCTACCTTTTTCAATAACAACACAAGTGAAAATATTTTCTACTGCCCTGATGTATATTCTCAACTTGAAGATACAAGTTTTTGATATAACTAACCTTGCAAAAATGTAATAATTATTTTTTTTTCTATCTCAAGTTTGCTAATATGTTAGCTTCATATCTGAAGTAAAATTCTCAGTTATAATTGCAACAACTCAATTGTTTTCAAAAATAGCCAATTTCTTCAAGACTTGAGCTTGGGAAAAAGTTGTTATTATAAGCAGCTCCTTAACAAATAGGTACAACTTTCTTTTGAAAACTGTCATAATTACATATATCACCTCTGACCAAATTGCTCTTTTAATGGGTTCTAGATCTAGGTCTCTGAACCAATACCTTTATCACCAGTCACTGTAATTGCCCCATTGCTGGACTTTACTTGATAAAATCTCTTAGGATCATTTGTTTTTAAACTAATAGCAATACAATAAGTGATCATAATGTTAACTCTGGATATCATAACAATATTGGGGTGATTTAAAGAAAAACTTGCTTGCTATGTTATGATCATTACCCTGAATAAACCTAGGTAAATATTGATGTATGAACTCTCACAGTAGGATTGAGAAGACAAAGAAAAAAAATAGGTGTTTTGTATCCCGTCAAATGACAATGAATCAATGTTGCTTGTAGCAAATGTAGCCTTAATTTTTATCTTCAATATGAATGGTTTTGATATTATGTCAAAAATTAAATTTAAGTTTTAAGCTGAAAACTTTTTCAGGAAGTCCATGGTCATCCATCTTGAACTCCAAGCATGTAGGAAGATATAGGTAGAAGTATATTAAATCTGACAAATGACCTCCCATGTGCAAAGGAGGAAATAAAGATTCATTCTCCGTGTTTGTAAGATCATTTTGATGAAGGAAAGGCTAATTGAGGATGACATACATTCTAAATCTAATTCAAATCAGCATTTTTACATGAAGACTCATCACATTTCCAATGGTACACGCTACCATAAAACAGCTTAGTAAAGACATTTTGAATTTGATTCTTGGAATTTTTTTAAATGCTTCATCAGAACTGACATTTTTAGTGGTAATGAGTTTTCAGTTTCAGTATTAGTTCAAACTGGATACCTGTGATATTTTACACCTTTTATTAAAACAGAAGCATTTTCCTTTAGCATAATTAAATCTTATGTTGCAGAGAAAATTGCAACTAATATGCGATTATGCTTAGAAAACATGTGGGGAAAGTGCCAACACAGGGTTTCTTACAGTAAAAGCAAATCACCTTGAAATGATTAAAATGTTAAATTATGAAAGACTCATCCTGTGGCATTCAAAAAATAATCATATTCTAAGACCAAGTAGCACTACTGTTGTTTTTAACATGAAAAGGTGATTGCTAACTCTTTCCTCTTGAAATGCTCCCAGATCAACACTAATATTATTAACACAGATTTAACAGCTCAACTCTATAAAATGACTACCTCATCTTTTATCTAATAAGTAGTTTTGTTAATTCCGCAAATTTCATATTAGAGATATCAATTTGTTAGAAGTCAAGGTCATTTCCATTTTATACTAAGGAAAATTGGTGTCTTCATGATATTTACACAATGGCAAGTCACAACACGGAGAGCAGTCACTTAATAAGATGTTAGAAAGCAAGAAAAAACAGAAAGTCTTACCTTTCAGACGACTTCATGTCACTCAGTAGCACTAAAATGGGAGATGCATTTGGAAAAATGTTGGTAGTTATAAACATGTTATAGAAAGACAGCATAGTCTGTAAATGGCAGTTATTGTAATCCTATCCAGATAGTGGTCATTTGGATTTCTTCCAAAAGTAAAACAGTAAAGCAATGTATAACCATTTAATTTTACAATTAACAAACTGCTATTTTTGCAGAAAAGAATTTGTATATGAAAAGTTGTGCCACCAAAATTTCCATGATTTCAACTTTGATACTCAATGCTCTCTAGGGATTAAACACTGCAACCTTTTTCTCTTCAATCCACCTCAAGTATTTCAGTCGTCAAACACTATATACTATACCGTGCATCTTAGTTCCTTGAAATTTCCTTACCTTTCAAAGCATCTAAATAGGTAACTCATTTACTCATGTCTAAAAAGTATCCTTGTTTAATTATTTCCAGAGATGAATAGGAATAAAGTTAAGACAGTTTCATTGATGAAGCAATTTGAAATCTTTTGTTCAGTTGGAAAGTTCAGAAACTGTGAATATGATTCCATTTAATTTTCTGGTTAGCACACCATATTTCATATGAATATACTGTGTGTGTATATACTTCATAAGTACAGCATAACAATCTGACCATAAAAGAGATTCATTGAGTGAATTTAAACAAATTAATGCAAAACTTATATTTCTATACTATTTTTCTGTGAAGAATAAATTGGGGGGTCCTAATTCCATTATTCAATACTCATTTTCATGAAAGAGAATGGCTGTAGACCAGAATGCTAGATGTCCATATTAGCCCTTTATATTGTGCTTGAATATTTATTGAATAATTACGTCTATTTCTTTGGGAATTTAATGAAAATGAAATTTCTACAACAACATCATAGGTAACACCCTTATTAGCAAAAATATCAAAGACAATAATTTATAAATTGACTAGTTATCACATTGTAACCCTTATTACCCTCAAAAAAAAAACACAAAACAAAACAACCCAGTTTAATCTTCACAGCATAGATGGGAGTTTATTATACACCTTTAACAGCAGTGGAAACTGAGAAACAGATTACCTGAAAAGAATCTTACAACTCCTTAAAGGCAGAGATAGCTTTTATTACTAGTTGCCAGTAGTATAAATTGGTAAAAGTAAATTAGAGTGGTAAGGAACACTTTATATATTAAGAAAATGAAGTCATAGGAAAACATCTATCATTTATTTTTAACAAGTGTAAAAATGACAGCCTTGTTTTATTCATTGGTTATTATATTCATGTTTATGACCTATAGTAAGATACCAATTCTTTTTAGGGCAATGACTCAGTATACTCTATTCATCTCCTCTTAATGCTTCCTGGATCATTTAATATTCTGCCCAAAGCATTCCTAAGTATTGCAACTTGAGGCTCGAATTTGTTCTTCAGTTTCTTCAGCTTAAGAAATGCTGAGCAAGTTTGGCCTCTTTGATTTTCTGACTCCAGTTCCTTGCACATTTCATTATAATACTTTACTTTGTCTTCCTATGCTGCCTTTTGAAATCTTCTGTTCAGCTCCTTAATATTTCGGTTTCTTCCTTTTGCTTTGGCTTCTCAGCACTCCAGAGCAATATTCAGAGTCTCTTCTGACATTCATCTTGGCCTTTTGCATTCTTTCTGGATGATATTCTTGATATCATCCCACAGCTCATCTGTTCTTCACTCATTGCTGTTCAAGGCCTCAAACCTATTTCTGAGATGGTTTTGAAATTCAGGGGGCATAGACTGAAAGTGAAACTTTGGTTTCCATGGATTTGCTTTAATTTTTCTTAGTTTCAGTTTGAACTTGCATATGAATAGTTGCTGGTCTGTTCTACAATCAACACATAACCTAGATTTCACAGCTGATACTGAGCTTCTCCAGAGATTATTTTCACAGATGTAATCAATCTTATTCCTATGCATACCATCAGGTGAAATCCACATGTATAGTCTATTTATGTTTCTTATAAAACATCTTTGCAATGATTGTGCAAAATTCTATCATTCTATCTCTGACTTCATTTCCAAAGTACTAAAGAGTAATGGAGTCAGTCTGGAGTCTCTTTGCAATTACTTGCTGTCCATCTGAAAGCTGGGCAATGACTAGGGATGACAGAAGGAGATTGATGTCTTTGAGCTGGGATACTGGAGAAGAGTATTGGATATACCATGGACTGCTAGGAGAACAAACAGATTCATCCTAAAGAAGGTGAGACCAGGCTGTTGCTTGGAGGCAAGGATTCTGAAGCTTCATCTGACATACTTTGGACATGTTGCAAGGAGGAACCAGTCCTTGGAGAGAGATGTCATGCTTGGGAGGATGGAGGGACAGTGCGAAAGAGAAAGACCCTCAATGAAATGAGTTGATTCAGTGACTAGAGTAATGAGAGTAGGTGTGCCAGAGACAGTAAGATTGACACAGGATAGAGTAGGCTATAGGGCTGTTGTACATAGGGTTGCTATGACAACTCCATAGCACATGAAAACAATTATAACAGTATGATACAGAAACAATAATAATCTTTGCAGATCAAGCAATGAAGAGCATAACAAGCAGTTGACTAACTGCAAGGTGGAGGGGGTTTAAATAAGCAAATAATCCTTTATAAGCAAGTGTATAATATTGTTGGTGTTATTAGATATAGAATCAGCTAGGACTAGTAGAAACTCTAAGGATATAGATTGAAACCTTTCCTGCCTGCACTATCCTTACAAACTATGCCCATTTTTACAGCCACTGGGTCAGTCTGTCAATCTGTCTCTTTGAAGGTGTTCCTTCCTTCCTTTCCCTATTTTAATGGAGTGTATTCTACTTAGAATACAATGTGTTGTACTTGAAACCTAGTGTAGATTGAGTAAATTAACAACTTATTTCAGAATTGAATGGTTAGAATTGGAGTGAGTGGGAGGGGTCAGGATTCAAAGAAGGGAAACAAAGACAAATCAATATATGTTAAGATATTTAAAAAAACAGAAGAAGTGAACTAAGAGAGAAAACAAAATTGATGTATCAAAAAAAGAAAAACAAAGCAACATCTTTCAGAAAGAGAAAGATAAAAATTTCAAATGCAAAGATGTTCTAAAAATCAGTGATTTGCATTTAGAAAGCATTTGGTTGTTACCATAGTTAGAACTCTGGTTATATACTCTACAAGATGTTCCGCTGCTAATCAAAAGGCTGAATTATTCAGACTGGCTGCTTCTAGATGAACAGTCCCTTCCACTCCAATTCACAACTTTGGAAACTTGACAATGTTGGTGTAAGTTGGAATTGACTCTGTGACATTTAATTTGGATTTTCAGGATTTAAGAGACTCCTGGTGGCATAGTAGTTAAGTGCTAGGTTTCTAATTTAAGATTTGCAATTTGAATTCACCAGATGTTCTATGGAAGAAGAAGCATGGAGACATGCTCCTTTTGAAGGCTAGAAAACTCTATGGGACACTTTTACCATTTGATAATGTTAGATAGAAAAAAAGGGTGTGAGCGCACGATAGAGAGAAACAAAGGAAAAAACTGGTCCCAAGAACCAAACAGGCCTTTATTGCATGGTCTAAGAGGGACGCCAAGTGGCCCGGCCAAACGGCATACAGACAGGATCAAAATGGTGTGGGTAGTTTTGGGGTATTCATTCTTATAGGGATCCTGTGGAGGACTAAGATGGAATTTCTTGGAATTCGTTGCTATGTGCCGTCGAGTTGCTTGTGACTCATAGCGACCCTATGCCCAATAGCTCTAAACTCTGTTCTGTTCTATGCCAATC
>NW_006399773.1:7067755-7069022 GCF_000299155.1 Elephantulus edwardii
CCTCTTGGAATTCATGGTGTTAATTAAGTTAGGTTTGGGTTATTTTGATTGGGCTCAGACCCTTATCAGGATCCATTTCTGGGCTAGTCTTTGATATAACAAGCTTAGATGTTATCAAGTTTCCAGGAAGTGATCAAGCTTATTGGAGGGGTTGGGGTACAACTGCCATATTCTTCCTCCAGATAAAGTGTCATCATAAATCAGAATTAGCTCAAATAAATCACACAACAGGCATTAAGAACTAATACTCTGAGTGTCAGTTATGGACTCTTTGGGATATAGTCCCAGTAGTGGAATTGCTGGGTCAAATGGTATCTCTATTTACAACTTTTTGAGAAAGCACCATACCGTCTCCCACCCACGGTGGTTGCACCATTTTACACTCCCGCCAACAGTGCATAAGGGTTCCAGTTTCTCCACAACCTCGCCAGCATTTGTTGACTGGGGTAAGATGATATTTCATAGTTGTTTTGATTTGCAGCTCTCTTAGAGCTAAGGATTTTGAACATTTCTTGATGTGCTTGTTAGCCATCTGAATGTCTTCTTTGGTGAAGTGTCTGTTCATATCCTGTGTCCACTTTTCTATTGGATTATTTACCTTTATCTTGTTGCAGTGCTCAAGTATTTTATAAATTCTGGATATAAGTCCCTTGTCTGATTTGTTACTACCAAATACTTTTTTCTCCCATTTGTGACTTCCCTTTTTCCCTGTTAAAGTTTTTGGATGTGCATAGTGATTTAATTCTTAGTAGGTCCCATTCATATATTTTATCTTCTCCTGGTTGTAGTTTTTTCAGGATACTGGGAAGACTGTTTATGTTGTGGATTCCTAGTGTCGTTCTAGTGTCGTTCCTAGCTTTTCTGTAATGAAGTTTATAGTCCTTGGTTTTAGTCCTAGGTCCATGATCTATCTTGAGTTGGTTTTTGTATATGGAGTGAGGTGTGGATCTTGCTTGTGTCTTTTGCAGATACTTTTCGAATTTTGCCAACACCATTTGTTAAAAACGCTGTCGTTTCCACACTTAACTGATTTCATCTCCTTGTCAGAAATCAGTTGACCATAGATAGATGGGTTAATCTCTGGGTTCTCAATTCTATTCCATTCATCTATGTGTCTGTCATTGTACCAGTACCATGCTGTTTTAACCACCATGGCAATGTAGTAGGATTTGAAATCAGGGAGTGAGATACCTCCTACCTTTCTTCTATGCACAGATATATGCACACCGATGTTTATTGTGCCTTTGTTCACAATAGCAAGGAGTTG
>NW_006399773.1:7069522-7075173 GCF_000299155.1 Elephantulus edwardii
GAAATTAATAATAAATTTAATTTAAAAATTGATACTTTAAATGTGTTTTAAGAGTACACACTTTGAAAATACAAATATAATATTTCTGGTTACATTAGTGTTAGTCAAAGTGTGCATTATGTATAAAACAAAGATCATTTCTACTCAGTCAAAAATCAATCCAAAATTAACAGGAGATATAGTAAGAACTAAATATAAAGGAAAGTGAAAATTTCTGAAGGTTGATGAGCATTTTTCATAGGAATCCACAAAGACTATTGGGAAAATTGACTGCAGGAAATGTGAACTTTAAGTTGTCATCACTGTTAGACTTACGGCTTGATATCTTGTTGTTAGGTTTTATTCAGTCTAGTACAATCCATAGCAATCCTATGAACAACAGATCTAAATCTTGTCTTATACTGCACCATTATCAGAATCTCTGATAGATTTGGGCCCATTAGGTTCTCACTGTATCTCACTGATTGTCTTCTTCATTTTCACTGACCCTCCACATTTTCAAGCATGATGGAAAGTCCTTTTCCAAGGAATAGACTTTCTTAGCAACGTGCCCAAAGTGTGTGAGACAAAGTTTTATCATCTTTGCAACCAAGGAACACTCTGGTTGTACTTTTCCCAAGACACATCTACTTGTTCTTTTAGCAGTCCATGTGATATTCAGTACTTTTCCCCAACACTGAAGCTCAATGGTCCAGCTTTCAGTGATTGAAAAGACCATGGATCGTCTAAATCAGATGCACTTTAGTCCTCAAACTAACATCATTGATCCTCAAAGATTTGGAGAGGTACCTAACTACAGATTTTCCCAGTGCATTCGAAGATCTGATTTCCTAATTCTTGTTAACAAGTGTACAGATTGAAGCCAACCAAGTAGAGGACATTGACAGTTTCAATCTTGTTCCATCTATCATGATGCGGATTATAAGTTCAATGGTGAGCATGTTTATTTTCTTTACATTGAGTTTTAATTTATACTGAAGGCTGTGTTTTTTTAATATTCTGTAGCAGGCACTCAAGTCGTCCTCACATTCAGCAAAAAAGATTATGTTCTGCGTAATGTAGGTTATTGATGAGTCTTCCTTTGATCTTAATGCCACATTATTCTTCATAGAGCTCAAATTCTTGAATAATTTGCTTGACATACAGATTAAATAGATTTGAAGAAAGGATACAATCCTGACACACATGTTTCTTAATTTTAAGCCAGCACGAATGACATCCACTTCCTAAACAAATGCCTCTGAAGCTCTATGAACTTTGAGAAACTATAGTTATAGAAAAGATTCAGATCTATTGTTCTTAGGGTCTTAGTCATGCTCAACTGTACAGCAGTTAACAACAACAACAGTGTTCCCTTGTTCTGTTTGTACAACAACCTCTTTATCTAGATATAATTTCAAATGAGCTCAGTTTAGCATTTTGAGATTCCTATTCTTTACAATGTTAGCCATCATGTTTATCTCCCACAGTCTTTGCATAGTCGATAAAGTAAAACATTCTTCAGGTATTCTTTGCTTTCAGTCAGGATCCATCTGACAACAGCAATGATATCCCTGGTGCCACTACCTCTTACAAACCCACCCTGAACTTCTGGCAGTTCTCGATGTACTGTTCTAGCCATTTTCGAAGAATCTTTGGCAGTATTTTGCTTGCATGTGATAGTAATGATATTGTTTGATAATATACACATTCTGTTAAATCACTTTTCTTGGGAATTAGAACAAATAGGGATTTGTTCCAGTCATGTGGCCAGGAAGTTGTCCTCCAAGGGTTGAGGGTCAGAGGAAGACCCCAAATGAAATGGATTGATTGACATAGTAACTGAAGCAATGGGAGTAGGTGTGATAGAACCACTGACACTGGCTCAGGATAGGGCAGGCTTCATAGCTGTTTTATATAGGGTCTCTATGAGTCACAGGACACTCAATGGCACATAACAACAACAACAACATACCTAAATTATTGCCAGGTTTAACTTGCTTCCTTCTGTATATTGAATATAATTATTTTTATCCATTATCCTTTTCTCTACATTTTTCATTCAAACTTTTTTCATCTCTAGCCCAAGTTACTGTAACATTTCTTAGTTTTGGGGTTTCCCCCACCCTATGATAACTTCTTCATACTCTAGAATCCTCTACTATTTCTCTAATGTGTCTCTAAGCTTGGACCAATAGTATATTTTCAGAGTCCTAACAATTGTTAGACAAGGAACTTCCAGAAGTTCAAGATGGATTTAGAAGAGGCAGTGGCCATTATTGCTGATGTTAGATGGATCCTGGCTGAAACCAAACAATGCCAGATATCTATGTGTGCTTTATAGTGTGTGCAAAGGAATGTGACTGTTTGAATCAGAACTAATTACGGCTAATGTTGAGAAGAATGAAATTCCCAGAACACTTAATTTTGCTGGTGTAAAACCTATACCTAGTTAGGCTATTTAAGATAGTTAGAGAGCACTGTATGGCTAAAATTAGGAAAGGTATTGTATCCTTTCTTTACATGTATTTAATTGGTATCCTGAGGAAATTATTCAAGATTCTGGACTCTGTGAAGAAAAATATGGCATTAGGATTGGAGAAAGACTCATCGATAACTTTTATTATGTGAATAGCACAACCTTGCTTGTTGAATTTGAGGAGAGCTTGAATCCCTTGCTGCAGGAAATGAAGGAATACAACCTTCAATATGGATTGCATCTCATATCAAGAAAACAAAAATCCTTACCAGTGGTCTGATAGGTAATGTTGTGATTGATAGAGGAAATATTGAGGCTGTTTAAAGGCTTCATCTTACTTGGTTCCACATCAATACACTTGGTACAAGAAGTCAGGAGGTCAGGAGCCATTACTCTAAAAAAGCCTGTAATCAGAGACTCTGCCAAATTAATGATGAGCAATGATATCAGTTTGAGGACTAAGATGTGCTTGATTCAGGTCACAATATTTCCAGTCACGTATTGTGCGTACAATAACCGGACAATGAATAATTATGACAGAAGAAGAATTTACAACTTCAAACTGTGGTGGTGGAGAAGAATATTGAAGATCCATGGACTGCCAAATGAATAAACAGATATGTCTTGGAAAAAGTGCAGCCAGAATGTTCCTTGTAGACAAAGATGGTAAAGCTTTGTCACACATGCTTTGGAAAAGTGGTTAGAAGAAGTTATTCCTCGGTCATAGATATCATGGAAAGGTAGAGGAGCAGCAGAGGAAAGGAAGGCCCTCAGCAAGGTGAGTTGACACAATGACTGTAGCAATGGGCTTGAGTGTCAGAGATTGTGAGGCTGGCGCAGATAGGACAGGATTCAGATCTGTTATTCATAGGGTGTCTTTGAGTTTTCCTTGACTCAGTGGCACTAACAGCAACAACAACCATAACATAAATATTTAGAACTCTAATGGTGCAGTATTGTCTACCAACCACAAGGTCAACAGTTCGAATCTACAGCAGTTCCTTTGAAGAAAGGTGGATGGGGTCCTCCAATTATTACAGCCTTGGAAAACTGATGAAGGGTTGTTGTGAGTTGGTATCAACTTGATAGTAGTATGTTTGGTTTAATATAAGAACATTAACTTTGCCTTAAATACTTTATCGTAGAATTGTTTCTAAAGTAAATGAGAAAAAAAAATGTCTCCAATTAGCTTAAAGTCCTATGTATGTAAATCAAGCTTACATGTATGCTATAATTTGATATATAAATACCCCAGATATGAAGGACAAATTTTAATATTTAGAAAAAACTCAATGAAGTTACCGTGGGAGGGAAAAAAGTCAGTTTTTAAAATAAGTGTAAAATAGCTTTGTCTAGTGTTGAAAAGTATGACACCATCCCCACATTTTACTTCTGCCACTTAAACATGTTTTCACTTGGGTTGAACGAATTATTTGTGAACACATACTGTTTTTTAATAGATATTCATTGAAAAACAAGAGTGTGTTTAAAATCACCTATGAATAGATTAGATATCCCACTATCAATTTTTGGTGTTTGAAGATGTATGATTTAAGAATCCTTCGTCATAAATATCAACCTAGAAAACACCAAGGGTGAAAGGCCTTGTACAATATATATCTTAAGATGTTCCACTTGTAATGATTGCATTGTTCTTTTTAAGGCTTCATTTATTCTTGACAGAAACAATTATGTGAAGTAATTATATCCAAACTCAGGCAGTGTGCAGTGTTCAATTTGGAAGGTAAAGAGCATTGTTTGACTGTTGTTACTGGGCACATTCCTGATAGAGAACAAATGCTTACATCAATAGGAATCATGCACTTCGTAATTTATTCTTTTATTCGCATATGCTGCTATCATAATAAGTGCCAGGTTAACCATCTTAAACACAGGGACAAAATTACTAGAATAACATTAAGAGAGGAAGGCAATGTAGTTGCAGCTCATCAGTATTTCACTTGCATAGCTTGTTATTTTATAGCGCTCCTTCTCCTTGCATGACCAAATGTTGCGTAATTGACTGGACAGAATTCTTCAATATAGAAGATTGAAAGACCCCAATCATCAGTGAATAGACTAACTAATACATAGGACTCAAAACAGTTAATCCAAACAAACCCAGCCAAATAGATTAAATACTCCCTAGGTATAAATTATTTGGTTGCATTTGATTTTTCAGAAATAACTTCATAGGTTTTTTAAACTGTGTGAGAGGGTTCAAATTCTTATCAATTTTAAGTCAGAATTACCTTTTCATTTGAAAGAGTTTCCAAGTTCTCTGAAATTGTCTAACTTACTGTAGCAACAAAATGATGTTTGGGTTTGTGTTTGTGTTTGTTTTTCTCATTTGTAAAAAAAAGCCACATGCATTGCATATTTATTAACTTATGCTCTATAGATAAATGTTTTATGGAAGTGTTTCTTTATTTGTAACCCTTATTTTTTTTCCACTTCTGTTCTTATGTGCCATTGAGTCACCTGTGATTCATAGTGACCCTATGTACAAGAGCTCTGAATCCTGCTCTACCCTGAGCCAATATCACTAGCTCTGGCATAGCTATGATATCCATTACCCCAGTTACTGTGTTAGTTCACTTAATCCAGCTTTTTCCTTTCCTGTGCCGTCCCTCCACCCTTCTAAACATGATATGCTTCTTCAAGGACTGGTTCCTTGTGGCCGTATGCCTCAGATATGTGAGACAGAGCTTCAAAATCCTTGCCTCCAAGGAACAGCCTAGTTTCACTCACTCTAAAGTGGATCTATTTATTCTCTAGTGGATCATGTATGTTTAAGACTCTTCTGCTGCACAACTCAAAGCCATTGATTCTTCTACTGTCATCCTTAGTCACTGTCCAGCTCTCTGATGCATAGCAAATAATTGCGAAGGCATTAGCTTGAATCAGGCATACTTTAGACTAACATTATTTCATTTTAGGTGGTCTCTGATTTCCCAACCGCTGGTGTCAAGAATGTTGACTGTGAATCGAGCAAGCTGAAATTGTTAACAATCTCAATTTCTTCATCTATCATAGTGCTGCCAATTGGCATAGTAGTAAGAATCTTTGTCTTCTTGATTTTGAGCTTCAATCAGTATTGAAGATAGTCTTTGATCATCGGCAGCAAACTCTTTAAGTCATTCTGAGGGTGATTTGTTGTTTCGTTTTGTTTTTTCTGTCAGAATTGTGCCAT
>NW_006399773.1:7075573-7084896 GCF_000299155.1 Elephantulus edwardii
CTGAACTATAGCTGACCCTTGGGTGAGTTTTCAGTAGCAGTTAGTACCATGTAAAGAGATTGTCTTTCTCTCTGGGAGCAGCTGGTGGCCTCAAACTGCATTCTTTTGGTGCTGCCACACATAGATTATTATACTAAATTGTATAATTAATTTCAAAAAGAAGAAACTGCATGTTGCTTTAAGATAATGTTAATACATATACCCATTGGGCTCCTGCAAGCGTGTCTGTGTATATGAAAATACCCTATATATACACAAAGCATTATTGTGCTACAAGAAAGGAACAATGCCTCGTTCTCCTCTCCATGTTAGCAGCCATTCCTAAGTATTCTTTCAAATATATAGTTTTGTTTTGTAAAAAAAAAAAAAAATTATCATTTAACTGTAAATAAATTTTGGACCATGAAGTGTCTTCCAAATATATTAAGTAATGTTCCATGCAGAATATTTTCATTTCATAAGAGTCTTACATTTTTTTATAAAAGGACTATTTAGCACCAAAAGACAGTGGCTAACATAACCAGTATGAGTAAATTTGTAATTTCTGTAACAGACTTTATTTATTTCATCAAAAGAAATTAAACAATAACTAATTTATAACTTATAACTCCACATAATATAAATGGTGACAGCTTTCAGAGACAGCCTCGTTCTTATCATAATGAAACTTTCAGCACTGAACATGTGAATACATTATAGTAAAAATAATTTTAGATCCTATTTGTATCATGTCGATTAAAGAGCTTTCATCTATGTTCGATTATTATCTAGGAGGCAGAGATTTTGCCATTAGGAACCCATGAATTCTTGAAAAGGTGTGAAGTTTACTGAGTATACATTTTTCTAGCAAGAGTTTTGGTGAGATTTTCAAAGAGATATACAAACTGAATACTTTTAACTTGTCTCTGGTATATTAGTGTTTTGATTTTTCAGATTAAGAGAATATAAATCCTCCTGACATTATTATAAATTGTATTTTTGCATATATAATTACAGATACAACCATGAGGCTTCTTAGTAGCAAGGAAAGGCAAGACATTATCACTGGATCAGGATATGTCTGACAAAGAGTCTACAGAATGAGGAAAACACACAAATGAAATATGTTCATGCAATAAACATAGCAAGTTCAAACATACCAATTATGAAGATGATGCCATACTGGTCATCATTCTGCTCTGTTATAGAAAATATCATAATGAGTCAACAATTATATTATTTAGGGGCACTTGTAATTTTGCAAATGATGTTAGGATCTTAGGGGAAAAAAGATTGGGGAAAGACTATAAATATAGCTATATAATTAAATAACAGACCACTCAATGGAAGAGAGATAGAATAAAATGTAGCTATACACAAGAGGTCCTTTCTTCTTCGGCTCCACAGTCATCATGCTCCAGTAGCCAGGAAATTAAAAGGCGCATTGCCATGGGAAAGTCTGCTGTTAGGGACCTCTCCAAAGTACAGAAGAGAAGTGGTGTCTCTCTGGAGACTAAGGTGTGTCTGATACAGGCCATGGTCTTCGCAATCACTTGTTATGCATCAGAGAGTTGGACAATGACCAAGGAAGATAGAAGGAGAATTGATGCCTTTGAGCTGTGTTGCTGGAGAAGAGTATTGGGAGTACCATGGACTGCTAGGAAAACAAATAGATTCATCCTAGAAAGGGTTAAACCGTGTGGCTCCTTGGAGGCAAGGATTCTGAGGCTCCGTCTGACATACTTTGGACATGTTGTAAGGAGAGACCGGTCTTTGGAGAAGGACATCATGCTTGGGAGGGTGGAAGGACAGTGCAGTAGGGGAAGGCCCTCTATGAGGTGGATCGATTCAGTGACTGGGATAATCAGGATGGGAGTGTCAGAGACACTGTGACTGGCATAGGACAGAGCAGAGTTTAGGGCTGTTTTACATAGGGTCGCTATGAGTTGCAAACGACTCGACGGCACATAACAACAACAGTACACAAGAAGACAACCTTGTATGAATATAGAAGGTTCTTTCTTTCTAATTTTATTATTATTATTAATTTTAATGAAAATTTACAGAGATTTTTTAAAATTTCCTGTCATTCATTTTTGCACTTTTCTCCCTGCCCACCTCTCCCCTCCAGTTCGTTCTTCTCTTTGAAAGAAAAAAAAAATAAATTTCATTGTTATACAATCCCTCCCTCAAGTCCGCTTCACTATGCAGCCTTCTTTCTGGACTCATGTTATGACAATAATACCTAATTATATAAACCTTTTAAACAGTTCTCTGTCTCATATGTTTCAATGCAGTATACATAATTCATCCCATCTTTTTCAGTCTTTCCCCCAATCCCTATGTCTGTCCCGTTTTACAACAGTGGCACTATGCAGTATTTGTCCTTTTGTGACTGAGATATTTCACTCAGCATAATGTCCTGTAAGGTCCCCATTTTGAATAATATTGCATAAGTTCCTTGTTTTTCAATTCAGGGTAGTATTCCATTGTGTGAATATTACAGAGTTCTCTATCCATTCGTTTGTTGATGGGCACTTAGGTTGTTTCCAACTCTTTGCTGTTGTGAACAAAGCCGTAATAAATATGGTTTATTTTTAAAAAAAATATAAATGGAGATATTTGTAGAGGGGCTTCGAGTCTTTTGTTCATAGGGTCTCTATGAGTCGTGCTAGACTCAAAGACAATCAACAACAACAAAAACAGCATCTACACTAACTGCCTTTACCATAAGTTATGGGTTTTTTAAAAAATAATATGTTTAAAACAATTATTCCTTTCTTCTACACCAAAATACCATGCAGTGTCTTTATACAACTATCAGTTATAATAAATAATTATTAATGATATAGGATCTATATCAATCTGGGATTGAAGTTTTTCTGTCAGATTCCACAGATTATATTATTATTATTTTATATTTATTTTTATTTTATTACTATTTTATATTTATTATATTATTATTCTATTATATCCATAGATTTATTATTATTATATTATATATCCATATATTATATTATTATTCCAACATTATATAGATAATGTTGAAATAGGCACGTGAAGACTATACTGTTGTATGTATAAACTAGGTTTATCTTGTCCCAACTGAGAAATGTACAGTTCAAATTGTGAGTGATTATAAAAAGGTCTATTTCTAATAGGTAAGCTATATTATATAAATATGAATCTACAAAAAGTCTCTTTTATTTAATGTACATGAAATGAGCTTGCTCAGAAAAGGGGGGGGAATAATTTGAGAGAGACACTAGAGAACACTGGAAACAAAGAATAGATGACGTTAATGACATTTGATCTCTTTACTACGGATGCCTTAATTTTGTAAAGATCTTACTTTGAATTCCATAGAGCTTCTCAGTATTTTTGTAATGCATGTTTCTTCTAGTTAAAATTGCATTTCTTTATTTAGAACAATTACAATAATAATATTTGTTGTTGTTGTTATGTGCCGTCGAGTCGCTTGCGACTCATAGAGACCCTATGTACAACAGCCCTAAACTCTGCTCTATCCTGTGCCAATCGCACTGTCTCTGACACTCCCATCCCGATTATCCCAGTCACTGAATCAATCCACCTCATAGAGGACCTTCCTCTCCTGCGCGGTCCCTTCACCCTCCCAAGCATGATGTCCCTCTCCAAGGACCGGTCTCTCCTCACAGCATGTCCAAAGTATGTTAGACGGAGCCTCACAATCCTTGCCTCCAAGGAGCCAAACGGTTTAACCCTTTCTAGGATGAATCTATTTGTTTTCTTAGCAATCCATGGTAGAATATTGTTGTTGCTGCTATTGGGTGTTGCCTAGTTGGAACTGATGCATAGCTGACCTTCCAGAAGGTTTTCAGAGGCAGTGAATGCCCATTCTTATGTAGAGCAGTGGGTGGATTCATATCCTGTGTCTTTAGAATGGCAGTGCAGCTTCTTAATACTAAGTCACCAAATTTGACCTAGAAAAGTCAGTTACTAACTACTCTTTCATGTCTAATGCCCCTCAATAGAACTATTAGATGACTTTCAGAGATTTGCAGTGAAATTGATAGTGTACTGCTCCTGTCTTTTTCATGGTTTTGTTTTTTTGTTTGTTGGGTTTTTTGTTTGCTTGTTTTCTCTCAAGGGCTCTGTGCCTTGCTTAAAGTCATTGAGGTTCACTGGGGCAGATAAAAATTAAAGAGAATGAATAAAAACTGATAGTATGATAGGGGTATGTAAATTTGACTCTGAAAATGCTTAATAAAATCATAGGTCTTCCTAGACCTCATTTATTAATCAAGGATTGTATGCACATACTCATTGGGTTTCTTTTTCTTTTATTCTACTTGTTACATTTTTTAATTCTATTGGGAATGATTATTGATAACCTGTCATAATTTTCACCTGGAAAATCATCTTTCATATTGTTCTTGATTTTATTGCTTCTAGACTTAACATTTCCTCACAGAATATCTATTCGATTATTTTATTAAGTATTGATGTCATTCTCTCAAGTTATTTGAGATCCCTCTTCTTAACTTTTGAAAATAATCAATACAACATTTTTTATCTTCCAATCGTCCTTGTCTCCCCAGATTCTAATATTTTAAAAAATATTTTAAGTGGGTTAGTAAGTAGGTTAGCTAATACTTTTAAAAACCTAGTCCATAAGCCATCCATCACTTAGATTTGCTATGCATGACACTCTTCATACAGACATCTCTGAATGCTTTCCTGTTACTGCTGTGTAACAGAATATACAATTAAATGGCAAGTTGCAATCAATAAGTCTAGACTTGACTTAAACTTAGCCAACCTTTTGTTTTAATAAATCTGAAAAGGAAAAGATAAAAAAAATGGTAAGCACATAATAATTATCCAAAATCAAAGAAGTTGTGAAGAATTAGAAGCAGCTGGTTTGTTTCATGTGCTAAGTATTTTTTTAAATCATAATTAAAGAAGAATTAAGAATACTTTTTACTTCTTGTAAAGTTCATAAGAAAATAAATGGAAAGTTATTTTATTTAATATTTTTGGACAGATAGATGAAAGTATTAAAATGCTAAACTCTCATCTATATTAATTCATCTAGTTCATAGTCTTATAACTGCAAGAAAGAAGATAATACTTGCCTCTTAGACAATATTTTGAATATGAGTTTAATTTATTAATTTTGTTGATCATTTTTAAGAAAATTATCTTCATATATGTAAACCTATTAGACAACAGTTCTCAGAAACATAGTCATCAATTTCAAGTTCATGAACTTTTGTTCAAATTATTTGTAAGGTAGTAAATGGAGGATTTCAAAATAGGATAGAATATAACTTGCTTGCTTTTTACCCTCCAGATTGATTAACTATACTTTCTTACCTGTCAATATTCAATAGACCCAACATAGAACATTGCCTGCTGAAAGAACTATATAAAACACTTAAATTTTCATTCTTTTTTCTTTTTTGAAAGCAAGTAATGTCAACTTTTCTTGATTCCTTAAAATATTCCCGTAAAAATAGGATTCATTATTGCTGTGGCTCAGGCATCAACAAGGTTTCTAACTTGAAAAGTCATTTGTCATTAACCTCAAATGTAAGTGGACTAGGTATGTAAGGTGCATGGGGACAAGATTTGAAAGCTTAGGTTTTGCTAAAATATTTACCTAAGAGATGCCTGAAGTTTTCTCTGGTGATCTAACAGAAAAAGGGTTTTGCTGCAAATCCAAAGGCACACAGTTCAAATCTATCATCTGCTCTGAGGGAGAAAGATAGGCAATCTCCTCCCTGGTACTTTACAATATATGGAAATCTATTGTAAAGTCAACATGAGTCAGTTCTGGCACCAGGACACATAGCAACATCAAAGGCAATTATTTAAAGGCATTATCAGGTACATAATATCTGTGGTTATTGTGGACCAACTTACAGCTGACCCTCCAACAGGTTTTCATAAGCAGTAAATTGCAGGGGAGTTGATTGCTCATCTGTCTCCCAGGGAGCCGCTGGTGAATCCAAACTGCATATCTTTGGACTGACAGAACAATTCCTTATCACCAGACCAACAGAATTTAAATAATAGGAATAATAATAATAATAATAGTAAAAAAGAAGAAGAGAGGAGGAGGAGGAGGAAGAAGTAGTAATAGTAGTAGTTTTTGTTATGTGTGGTCGAGTCCTCTGCCAATCACAGCAACCCTATATATAAGAGCTCTCATGCCTGCCCTGTCCTGAGCCATTCTCACTGACTCGGACACACCTACCCCTCATTGCCATAGTCACGTATCAATCTATCCTATCCAGAGTCTTCCTCTCTCCATCCTTCCAAATATGATTTCTGTTACAAAGGATCAGTCTCTACTGGCCACATGTCCAAAGTATGTAAGACAAAGCTTCAAAATCCTAGCCTCCAAAGAGAAACTTAGTTTCACCCTCTCCAAGACAAACCTATTTGTTTTCTTGGTGGTCCATGGTATGTTCAAGACTCTTCTCCAACACCACAACACAAAGGCATCAATTCTCCTATCATTCTTAGTCGTTACGCAGCTCTCTGATAGCATAGCAAGTAATTGTGAAGACCATGTACTGGAACAGGAGTCCTTTAGTCTCTAGATTGACACCATTGCTTCTCAGTACTCTGGAAAGTTCACTGACAGCAAATTTACCTAATGCATTTAGGTTTTTTTTATTTCCTGACTACTGGTGCCAACAGTATCAATTGTTAGCTGAACAAGCTGTAACTGTTAACAACCTCAAATTCTTCTTTATCCAGCATGGTGCTGCCAATTGGCCCAGTGGTGAGAATCTTTGTCTTCTTGATGTTGAACCTCAATCCATATTGAAGACTACAGTCATTGACCTTCACAGCAAATACTTCAGGTCCTTCTCAGGTTCAGCAAGCTAGGTTGTGTCATCTGCATAACATAAGTTGTTGATGATCTTCCTCTAATCATGATGCCACATTTTTCCTCATAAATAATATATACCCTGACTAAAAAAAAAATCCCCAAACTTTTTCATTTGTTCCTAAACATCTCTCAAGTATCTCCATCCTCTTACTACTGCATGTTCCTTTTTTCTTTATAAATATTTATTGTAAATTCACCACTGACATTCTGGTTTTGACGACCAAAATATGAGCTGTTTTCCCTCTGATGTTATCTGCTATTATTTTCTATTTACTTGCCAAACTACTTACCAAACTAACCAATGGGGCAAAATTAATAATTATATGTTGTTTTGTTTGTGCTATTATATGCCATTGAGTCTCCTGTGACTCATAGTGACTTTATGTATATTAGCTCTGAACCCTGAGCTATTCTCATCATCTCTTACAGACCTAATTTCATTTCCCCGGTCACTGAATCAGCTCAGCTCATCCTCGGTCTTCCTTTCCTGCATTATCCCTCCACCCTTCCAAATATGATGTCCTTCTTTAAGGACTGGTTCATCCTGGCCATATGCCCAAAGTATATGAAACAGAGCTTCAAAATCCTTCCCTCTAGAGAGCATCCTGGTTTCACCCTCTCTAGGACAGACTTGTTTGTTCTCTTGGCAGTCCACGGTATGTTCAACATTCTTCTCCAGCACAACTCAAAAGTATCAATCCTTCTTTTATCACCCTTAGTTATTGTCTAGTTCTCAGATTCATAGCAAATATTTGAGAAGACCAATACTTGTATCAGATGCACCTTAGTCTCTAGACTGACATCATTGCTCTGCAGTACTCTAGAAAGGTACCTGACGTCAGACTTTCCCAATGTCTTTTGGTTTCCTGACTGCTGGTAACATGAGTGTTGATTGTGGAACCAAGCAAGCTGAAGTTAACGGGACTTTCAGTACTCTTCTCTAGCACCACAATGAGAAAGTACTGATTTTTCTGTCATCCTTATTGATTGTCCAACTTTAAGATGCATAGAAAATAATTACTTGGAGCTCTGGCCCATAGAGAACTGCTCTAGTCCGTAGGGACCTGCACTGGTAAACTGAAGTTGGTACCTCCCTGGCCATTCAAATCCACCAGCAACATCATGGGAGAAAGATGGCAAATCACCTCCCTGCTATTTATAGCTCCCCAAAACACACTGAAGGGTCTGTTATTAGCTGGTGTTGACTGTTGAATGACTTCTCTAAAATCCAAACCTATTGTTAAGATTATTCTGATTTATGGTAGCCTTCTATTGAGTTTGTAACCAATAAACTATCATGGGACAAGACTGTCTTTCTTGCATGCAGTGGCTTGTAGATTTGTACTGCCAATCTTTGAATTATAAGCCTAAAAAATACCCAACTATACCAATAATGCCCTTTTTTATTAGATATAGGAATTGAGAAATAAAATGGGAATTACTTTGCTGTTGCATGTGTCTAAAGAGGGGAAAGCAGGACATAAGGGCACAGGGATGTACGTGTCTCTCTGAAAGGGTGAGAGAGAGAAAGAATAGCACATCCCCTCACTGCCAGAGAGCAGAAAGCAGATAAAGAGCCCCTCTTCCAGCCTCACGGTGCCTCTAGAGCCACATCAACAGAAAGAAGTTCATTTATTTGTTGCTCACTCACAGACTCACAGTTATGGTATCAAGAATGGAGTTTATTAGAGAAATGAGTAGAGGAGGCAAAGGATATCTCACAATACAAGGTTAGACTTTCTTCAAACGGTTCCAGAGCACAATTCCTCAGTTAGTCTAGGTTCCCATTTAAGTCCAGCAGTCAAGTCCAAATCATCCAACAAGATTTACCTCATAATAATTATAACCAAATTATCCAGCAAGCTTTGCCTTGGAGCAGTTGTAAGTCAGCCTCTCCTTCTATCTGGCAAGAACAGCCAAACTGTGGCCAGCAAAAATGCAGGATGCCTCAGGTTGCAGCTTGCCACCATTTGTCTACAGCAATGCCACAGTCTCTCTACCACTGAGTTCTCAGTCTCACTACGGTCTTGCTCTCACAAGCCTTGCTGCTGTAATGTTGGCCTAAAAGTTGACTTTTTAAACAATTCATTTTAATTAGCCACCTCTGGTCTTCAGCTACTTAACTAAACAAACACAGTTTTACAAATCAACATGGTCTTGAAAATTATCAACAGCTGTGGGAAAAGGATAAGAGAAAGAGTATTTACCCACTCTGAGCAGCAAGGCTTGAGGTGAGCAAGGCTTGTGGCAGCAAGAATCCTGGTGAGAGTAAGATCCTGGTTGTAAAGAGATTGTGGCATTGTTGTGGACAAACGATGACAAGATATGTATAATCTGAGGCTGCTTGCATTTGTGCTGTTGTTGTTGTTGTTGTTGTTGTTATGTGCCGTCGAGTCGCCTGCGACTCATAGCGACCCTATGTACAACAGCCCTAAACTACGCTCTGTCCTGTGCCAAT
>NW_006399773.1:7086364-7090034 GCF_000299155.1 Elephantulus edwardii
CTTCCATCTTTTTTTAATATTTCCGGGATCATTTAACGTTCTGCTGAAAGCATCCTTGATTATAGCAACTCCATTGCAGTTAAAGATTTGGCTGTTTTTGCTGGATATTTGCAGGAGAAGCTGAGTTATAACTGCTCTGAGGCAAACCTTGCTGGATGATTTGGCTATAATTACTCTGAGGCAAACCTTGCTAGATTATTTGGATTTGTATCCTTAACTGAAAATGGAGTCTGGACTGAGGAATTTTGCCTTGGAACTCTTGGACTAAAGCCTGAACTTGCATTGTGAGATATTCTCTGCCTCCCCCTCTCACTTCCTTAATATACCCCATTGTTGGTTCCATAAATGTGAGTTTATGAGTCAGCAACAAATATATGAACTGGGGGTCTAGCACCATGGTGCTGGAATATAGGCTCTCTATCTGCGTTCTACTCTGGGGAAGTGAAGGGCTATGCTATTCTTACTCCTTCTGGTTCTTTCAGAGAGATGCTCATGGTCCCATGCTCCCATCTCCTGTTTTCTACTCTTTAGAAAGCATGCTATTGGGTCAGTTGGTTTGTTGATATGATGAAAAAAAACCTAGTTGTTATATCTAGTTCCTAAAATAACATGACTTATGAAGCCTAATTTCTTTTCTTGAGATTTATTTCTTCCACTTTAAGATGATGCAACTGAATGAAATTTTTCCTAGGTTCAAGTCTACAACTAATGTCATACTCATCTGTATTTTTTTTCTCCCTCTCTCTCTTTTCTTCCCTGCAACCCATTATTATACACTCTCTCCTTATCTGCTTGTATTTCAGGTCTTTTTGTTCACAAAACCTCAAAAACATGTAACTAGTACTTAAGAAATACAAATAGGGCTTGACACATATAATTTGGTAATGCAGTTAAATATTATGGATTTCATCTTACACGCCATTTTATTTCCAGAACTCCATTACTTGGTGTCAAGCCTTGCTTTATTACTTGATTATATGCCTTCTATGATAAAACTGGCTAATTATTTTTGAAATAGTATCATTGAAGGATAAAACCATCATAAAAGCCTATTTTCGATTTTGGAACAGTGATGTAAATTGATGTATATTGAAAAATAGAGAAAGAACTATATGAAGTTGAGTATTGTTTTCCTATTAGTTAATTCCCTTATGCCCATTTGCCTGTGTCTCTGAAATTCATAACAGTGGCAATGAAGAGCCACTGAAGTGTAAAGCTAGCAAAAGGGTAAGAATATATGTAACATTAACATTATGTTTTGAAATAATTCTATGTAATAGGGCATTGTGACATTTGTATAAAAGTTCAAAGAGAAAAGAAGGCTATGACTTCATTGAGAATTTATTTTTAAGACTTTAACATAGTTCAGCAAAGACTTTAGACCTGGAATTTTAAAGGACAGAAAAAGACCTATTAAGTAATTCAGTTCATTCTATAAAGCCAAAGAGAAAGGGTAAGAAGATGTAATCACTCATTTTTTGAAAGCTGAGATGTAAGACTCAACTTAAGGATGGCTGGGATATTAGTAATAGAGAGAAAGATTCAGAGACTGCCTTAAGTTGACAGCAATTGTCTGGCTATGAACTGTGGTTACTAAACAAAGTATGCTTACTCAAGAGAAATCATAACCGACATCATTGAAACTGAAAACTTCAGAGCGATTTTTTTTTTTTACATTAAGGTAATACAACAACACAAAGAATACTGTGATGCATTATTTTTCTGTCATTAACTTCTGTCCACATAAGTTGATTTAGGCTGATAATGAACTCCATTATATCATCATTCTTCAAAAGTAAAATAGAGAGAAGACAAAGGGAAAGTAAAACTTCCAAGTTAATGGGCATCAGAGACTGAGTTTTCAGTTATGCACATAAAGTCATAAAGTCATACTGTAAAAGAAGCAAATGTAACACGAGGGCTGCTGAGTCTAACTTCTTAACTCCACAAAGAGAACTGTCCCCATAAATAACATCTACACCCTCAAAATAATAACTACAAGGTCAGACATGCCTCCTACTCCCATGCTCCTGCATCTACTTCTACTAATCACTGGGTTGGATGTTCACTCAGATTGACTCAGAGATACTACTTTACTCACAGTTGTGGGGTTTATTAAAGAAATAAGTTTGGGTTTGGGGAGGTAGGTATATCAGACATTGAAATTCCAGGTTAAGTCCAGCAGTCCCAAGCCAGATTAACAAAACACAATCCTACAATTAGTTCAGACAACTTCTTAATCAACAAGTAAAATCCCAGATTCAATCAAGCAACACAAATGCAGGAAGTCTCTGGTTTCCTTAATTGTCCAGCAAACTCTATATCAGAGCAGTCACAAATAAGCTCTTTCATCAGTAAGCCAGCCAGCCAGCAAAACTTTAACTCTGGCTCCATCTCCAGGATTCCATCAGGCTATGCCTCACCAGAATATTTTCAAAATATGGCCAGCTCTCCTACTTCTGTTGGTCTCACAGCTGTTGATGATATCAACCCTGATGTCAGTCCCATTCTACAACAGTGGCACTGTGTAGTATTTGTCTTTATGTGACTGAGATATTTTACTCAGAATAGTGTCCTTTCAGGGTCACCCATCTTGAATAATACTGCATGAGTTCCTTGTTTTTCAATGCAGCATTGTGTGAATATACCACAACTTCTCTATCCATTCGTTTGCTGATAGGCACTCTGGTTGTTTCCAACTCCTTGATATTGTGAACAAAGCCACAAATGAACATGAATGTGCATATATCTGCTTGGATGTCAGTTATGGTCTCTTTGGGGTATATTCCCAATAGTGGAATTGCTGGGTCAAATGTTACCTCTATTTGCAACTTTTTGAGAAAGTGGTTCCATTTTTGAAGTATAGAAAATAAAATGACCTAAGTGAGAAGATAAAGTAAAATAGCAAACTAGAGAATGATTTTTAAAGGGCAGATTATTTGTACAATTCTAGAAAATCTCTTAGAAAGAAAAGCTTTGGAAATAGTTTTGCATTTCTAGCTGATTGTTTGCATTGCAAAGAAATACAATTTTAAAAGTATGCACTGATTGTCACCTATTAAATCTATAAATTTAATGAATATTCCTCGATTAGTACAAAACTGTGGAAATGTATATATATATGAACATTTTAACCGACTTTACCTGCTATCAATATACAACTTTACATGTGACCATTGTGGAAATTATTATATATGACTTGAAACAAAATTTATGTGAATTGTAGCATGGAACTAATTAGCTCTGTAAAATTTCACTCAGAGTACTGCAAAAAGTTAAAATGAATAAATTCTAGTTAAATGGACAAACATTTAAACTTCATACAAAACAATATATTGACAGAACTGTGGGAAAGAGTTACTCCTATAGTAAGCTGATAAATGTCGAAACTTATACAAATAATTTGGTGAATTTATTTATATCAGATATGAAAACTGAAATGTATAAACTAATTTGTTGGAGTTGGACAATAACCAGGGAGGATAGAAGGAAAATTGATGCCTTTGAGAAGTGTTGCTGGAGAAGAGTATTGAGAATACCATGGACTGCTAGGAAACCAAACAGATTTGTTCTGGAAAGGGTTAAACTGGGTGGCTCCTTGGAGGCAAGGATTCTGAGGCTCCGTCTAACATACTTTGGACATGTTGTGAGGAGAGACCGGTCCTTGAAG
>NW_006399773.1:7090724-7120186 GCF_000299155.1 Elephantulus edwardii
AGAGGTAACTCTTGGTTGCTGTGAAGGTGAACACTGTGACACTGACGTGTCAAATGCCAGAATGGTTACTCATGTTGGACAGTGTTTGGTGGAGCTCCCTGATCCAAACAAGCTTGGAAGCAGGAGTGGCATCCACTTCTGAAATAGTTTGCCTCCAGAAACCCTGTGAACCTGGAGAAATGATGAAAGTAATACAAGCGTTTAGGTCTTTTGTTCATAGGGTTGCTAGGAGTCGCCTACGACTCAACAATACTTAACAACAGCAGTGACTTTACACATAGAACTCACTTAATGGACTGCATAGAATTTACTCAAACTGTGGAAAGAATAATTGGAGAAGCTCAATATCTATCAGCGATCAAATTAAGGCGGAGTACTGACTGTGGAACAGACCATCAATTACTCATGTGCAAGTTCAAATTGAGGCTGAAGAAAACAAAAACAACTCCTCAAAAACCAGAAAATGATTTAAAGTCTAACCAACATGAATTTAAAAATCATTTTAAGAATAGGTTTGAGGTACTGAACATCAATAATCATTGACCAGATAAATTGTGGAATGACATAAGGATATCATCCATTAAAAGAGTTAAAGGTCATTACAGAAGAGAAAGAAAAAGTGAAAATAAGTGTCAGAAGAGATGCTGAAAATTTCAACAGAAGCATTGATAAGCCAAATAAAGGGAAGAGATGCTGAAGTAAAAGATCTGAACCAAAGATTTCAGAGGGCAACTTCAGAAGACAAAGCAAAATAGTATATCAGAATGAACAGAGGCATGCATAGGGAAGAAAGGGAAAATTTTGCTTGACATTTCTCAAGTTGGAAGAACTAAAATTCCTTGAGTTGCAAGACTGAGAGATGGCATGAGTTGGGAAAAAGAAGCTGGAGGGAATCCATACAGATAAGATACCAAAAAGAATTGGTTGACACTGAAATAATTCAGGAAGTACCATATGATCAAGAGTGAATGGTAATGAAGGAAAAAGTTCAGGCAGCAATAAAAGCACTAACAGAAAATAAGGCCCCAGGAATCAGTGGAATACCAATTAACATATTTCAAATAATTGTTGCATCCCTGGGTTTGCTCACTAGTCTGAGCCAGGAAATCTGGAAGGCTACCTATTCAACTGACCACAAGAGATCCATATTTGTTCCCGTTCCCAAGAAAAGTGACCTACCATAATGTGGAAATTACAAAACACAATCATTAATATTACATGAGACTAAAATATTGCTGAAGATAATCCGAAATGGATAGAAGTGTACATTGACATAAAATTGTGGGAAATTCAGCCTGGATTTAGAAGAGGCCATGACACTAGGGATATCATAGCTGAAGTCAGAGGAATCCTGGCTGAAAGCAAAAGAATACCAGAATGTCTGCTTTTCTTTATTGGCTATGCAAAAGCATTTGACTGTGTGGCTCATTAAAAAAAAATTATATATATATATGCCTAACATTGAGAAAAAAGGAAATCCCAGAACACTTAATTAAACTTATGTGAAACCTGCAAAAGGCTATTGTAAAAACAAAGTAATAAAGTTGTAGTTATGTGCTATTGAGTCCTCTGCCCTAAACCACGCTCTGTTCTCTGACAATTTTATTGTCTCTGATACACCCACTCCCATTACCCCAATTTTGAATCATTCCATCTTATCAAGGGTCTTCCTCTCCTGCACTGTCCCTCCACCCTCCCAAGCATGATGTCCTTCTCTGATACTGATCCTGCCTTGCAACATGTTCAAAGTATGTCAGATGAAGCTTCAGAATTCTTGCTTCCAAGGAGCAGCCTGGCTTCACCTCCGTGACGAACTTGTGTTTATTCTATACTCTTCTCCAGCACCAAAGCTCAAAGGCATCAAGTCTTCTTCTCTCATCCCTCATCATTGTCCACATTTCTGATGCATAGCAAACAATTGCAAATACCAGAAGGGGAAGACCCTCTATGAGGTGGATTGATTCAGTGACTGGGGTAATCGGGATGGGTGTATCAGAGGCAGTGAGATTGGCACAGGATAGAGGAGGCTATCCTCTTTAGGGCTGTTGTTCATAGGGTTGCTGTGAGTCACAAGCGACTCGATGGCACATAACAACAACAACTTAGCAGGCACTACTTAGTCTTCAGAATGACCTAATTACTCTTTAGTACTTTGGAGAGGTCTGTGAAGCAGACTTTCCCAATGCAATTTGTGTTTTAATTTTCTGGTTTCTGGTACCAAGAGTGTTGATTGTAGAGCCAAGCAAACTGAAGCTGATTACAATCTCAGTCTCTTCACCATATGTCATGATACTGCCAATTGACCTAGTAGTGAGAATGTTTGTTTTATTGATGTTGAGCTTCAACCCATATTGAAGGCTGCAGTTCTTGACCTTCTGCAGCAAGCACTTCAGGTCCTCTTCAGTTTCAGCAAGCAGAGTTGTGTCGTCTACAAAACAGATATTGTTGATGAGTCTACCTCCAAACTTGATGCCACATTTCTCCTCATAGAGACCAGCCTCCTGGACAATCTGTTCTGCATATAGATTGAAAAGATATGGAGAAAGGATGCATCCTTGCTACACAACCTTCCCAGTTTTAAACCATGCAGTGTTACCTGGTTTATAATCATGACAAGTGGTGTTAAGTTGTGTTGGATAATTACTCAATCTGTATGTTGAGCAAATCTGTTGAGACATTGAACTTTATGAAAAAGAATGTTGCATCAATGTCAGAGGAAGACTTATCCAAAATCTCCATTACACAGATGACAAAACTTGACTAAAATTGAAAAGGACTTGAAGCCCTTGTTGCAATATCAAAGAATACAACCTTCAATATGAATTATATTTCAACCTTGAGAAAACAAAAATTCTTGCCACCGGACCAATAGACAATATCGTGATAGATGAAGAAAGGATTGAAACTATCAATGGGTTCATTTTAGTTGGATTCACAATCAACATATTTTGTATTAACAATCAGGAGACATATTACATGGGGAAAGTCTACTGGCAGGGACCTCTACAAGTTATTGTGAAGTGACAATGTCAATTTGAAGAGTAGCATGCATCTGATTTAGGCCATGATCTTTCCAATCACTTGCTATGCATCATAGAGCTGTACAATGAATCAAGATGACAGAAGAAAATTGAGTTGTGGTGTTGAAAAAGAGTACTAAATATCCCATGAACTACCAAAAGAACAATCAAATATGAAAGTGCCGCCAGAGTACTCCTTGGAACCAAAGATCACAAAGCTCTCGTCATTACTTTGGGAATGTTCTTTGGAGGTGCTATTCCTTGGAAAGAGCCCTCATACTTGGATGGGCAGAGAGAGAAAAAGATGAAGACTTTCAACTAGATGGATCAGTGACTGCTAACAGTTTGAGAATATCAGAGATAGTGAGGATGACACAGGATAGGACAGGGTTAAGATATGTTGTCCCTGGAGTCGCTATGAGTCCTATTCAAGGTCACCTAATGATAACTTCTAAAAAACATATACAGATCATTATTATATAAATGAAAATGTAGAACAGTATGCAAAATTTGTGTCACCTAAAATTGAATGTATGGAAAATATCTGTATAATTACCATGCAAAGAAAATGTTAACTGTTTTTTTTGGTTGAAATAACAGAATATTTTCTTTTTTTACTTTATTTGTGGATAAAAGGATCATATAATTTTTAGATGTTATGCTTGTTTAGAATTAAGCATTTAGAATTATAGTAGCCATGCAGATTAAGGAAAAAGCAAGCAAGCTATATGATTTAATAATTATCACTTGATTTGTTTATGTATAAACATCCAATGCCAAAAAAACCCACATGGCTCTTAAGTTAATGCCAACTCATAGCAACCCTATCACACAGAGTAGATAGGGTTTCAAAATTTGTAAATCTTTATAGAAGCAGTCCAGTACATCTTTCTCCCACTAATTGGCTGGTGATTGAACTGCCCACCTTTCAGTTTCCAACCAAACATTTAACTACTGCACCACTGCTGTTCATACTTTAAAAAATAATTACTGTTTACATTCCTTTATTTCACAGATGAAATATCTTAGGCACTAGATTAAAAATAATGTCATAACTTTGTGGTTGAAAGACTATATGCAATATGTTAATTTACTTTAATTTCTAAATTTAAAAAGGTTTTTTCATTAAAATTGCATGCAATTTAATAGTAAAACATATTTTATAATCAAGGTTAAATTTTCTTATTTTATGAAGCCTATGGAAATTAACAATAGACTTTTCTTTTCTTTTTTAAACATATGCTGGCTGGATTTATTGCTGGCTGGATGAATGATTCTGATAATGTTTTACCTGAGGCGATAGTATGGTCTATGCACCTTTAACATTTGTTTAGCCTATAACAAATGTTGTGCAAATCAATCTTCTTGATATGGTATTATGAACAGTAAACTTTTATTTTTAATGCATTTTCTTGCCAATTTGGCCAGAATCCAAGTAAATTTTAGTTTGAAGTTACCAATTGAAGGGAAAAGAATCTAACAAAGAAACCCCTTAGTCTAATATAATCCATTATAATTTTAATTGACATCAGAATAGAATGTTCATTAGTCTAGCTTTGTTCATTCTAAGGTAAAAAAAAAACTTTGCAAAATATAAACTTTCTTAGAGATTAAAGTGGTCTGTTGTTTTTAATATTAATAGGGTTTTCCCCCTCCGTTATATTTTCTGAATACTTAGTATGCTAAAAGTTAACTTTGAGGAAATTTCTTCTATTTTTATATGTTTTGCAGTTTGTATTCATCTAGACTTTTTAAAGTTGAACACCTAAGTTACATATTTACTTTAAAACTTAAGGTAATTTATATATCTAAATGAATAAATGTTACCATTTTGATCAGGAACTACTTTTACATTCTTAATAATTAAAGCAACATTCCTACATAATTGCCACACAATTGCTGTTTACAATGATAGTGATCTAAAAACAGTCAAATGACAAGCAGAGAAATGCAGCCAGGACTGTAGACTATTAAAGTGAATATGCTGTTAGATAAATTAAGGCCAAACTGTGTGTATTATATTATGTATCTATTATAGTTGGGTGTTGTAGGGGTAAAACTGGCTAAGCACTTAGCTACCATGCTAAATGTTGGTGATTTGAATACAAAAACCAATGCCTAGAAAAAAATGCTTGAGAATCTACTGAAAAATTAGCCATTACAAATCTTGTAAGGTGCAATTCTACCGTGACACATATGGGTTTGCCACAAGTTAGAATGAATTCCAAGGTAATTTATTTGAGCTACAATACATGCTGACCATATGGACAAAAAATTTTGCTCTATTTTGTGCCACTCTCACCATCTTTGATGTGGTCAAGCCAATTCTTATAGTCACTCTGTCAATTCATCTTGTTGATAGTCTTACTCTCTTTCATGTTCCAAATATAGCTTTTTCCAAGGAGTGGACCTTTATAACACCATGGACAATTATATGAAATGAAGTTTCATCACTTTTACTTCCAAGGAGTACCCTCATTGAAGTTTTTCTTTCTTGACTACTGTTACCACGTGTATTGATTTTGTATTCAAATAAGGCTATTATACCATTGACAACAAATTCAATCTTTTCTCTGCCTGCTATGATGTTGCCTATTCCAGTGGTGAAGATTCTAGTTGTTTTTATGGTGAGATGCAATTTATATTGAAGACTTGTTTTTGTGTTTTGTTTTGTTTTGTTTTATTCTCTGGAAAAAGTGCTTCAAGTTTTCTTCATTTTCTGGAAATAATACTTTATACACTGAATAATTAATATTTTTTATGATGCTCCTTTCAATCCTGTCTGAATCCTTAAAATACTAGTAGTAAATTTTTATTTTCTTTGTGAGAATGTTGTTGTATGTGCCGCGGAGTAACCTACAACTCATAGTGACCCTATATACAACAGCTCTGAAGCCTGCCCTGTCAAGAATACCAACATTCTTGATAAAATCCACAAGATTTTAATAATTTTGTAATTTTTTGTGTAAAAGCGGCATATTTTCATACTTATGGGGAACTAGAAATAAAAACGAGGCACTAATTTATTACTGTGCATAGTAAGGGTGAAGAAACTTTAAAAGTTAAATATATAGCAGTTAACATTATATGTTCAAAGGGATGTAAAGACCATGTAGTGCTATGACTTGTTAAAATGGTTTTAAGAATGAAATGAAACACATAAATATTGACATACTATTGGCAAAATGAGATGGCTTGGCATGGGACATTTTGAATCAGATAATCATATGATTTACTATGCTGGGGATGAAAAGGTGAGAACAAAATGGGATTGGTTTCATAATTTAAAAAGTCATTTCTATATTCATCCTAAAATACAATGTGGTGAGCTATAGGATAATATCCATGCACATACAAAGAAGTCCAGAGAATGCCACTATCATTCAAATATATGCACCAACAACTAGAGCCAAAGAGGAGGAAATGGAAGATTTCCACCAATTTTTGCAGTCAGAAATTGATAAAACATGCACTCACCATGCATTGATAATAATGGGCGACTGGAATGCAAATGTTGGGAACAGGGAAGAAGAATTAGTAGCTGGAAAACACGGGCTTGGTGACAGAAATGAGGCTGGAGATGGAATGATAGAATTCTGCACATACAATGATTTATTCATTGCAAATACCTTTTATAAAAACAAACATGAATGCAGGCTATACACATGGATTTCACCTGATGGTATGCATAGGAATTAAATCAATTCGTGGAGAAACTCGCTGGAGAAGCTCAATGTCAGCATTGAAAACCGGGCCGGGTGCTGATTGTGGGACAGACCACCAACTATTCATATGCAAGTTCAAGCTGAAGTTGAGAAAAATTAAATCAAGCCCACAGGAACCAAAATTTGACGTTAAGTCTGTCCCACTTGAATTTCAAAATCATCTCAGGAACAGGTTAGAAGCCTTGAGCACCAATGAGCATAGACCAAATGAGCTCTGGGAGGATATCAAGAAAATCATCCATGAAGAATGTAAAAGATCATTATAAAGGCTGAAGAAGTAGAAAAGACCAAGATGGATCATCTGTCATGATGTTGACTATTGGCCCAGTGGTGGGGATTGTTTTAATTATTAATTTTAATGAGAGTTTACAGAGACTTTGGCTTTCCATTCATTCGTGAGGATTTTAAATTTTTTTTCTGTAGTCTTTGATTCCTTGCAGAAAGTGCCTCAATTATATATGCACACATTTTTATTAGTGTCAGCTTACAAGATAATTATTTTGAAAAAGAAATTATATATCTGACAAGTAGAAAATCATCAACTAGAAGTTCCATCCCATATTGCTGTTGTTGTTAGGTACCCTTGAGTTAGCTAAGATTCATAACAACACTTTGAAACATGAAGCTTGGCCTATCCTGCACCATATTCATAATCTCTAAAATATTTCAGTGCACTGATACAGTCACTGTGCCAATCCATCATATTAAAGGTCTTCTTTTTCTCTAAACCTCCACCTTTTCCAAAAACTGGCCTCTCTTGGCAACAAGACCAAAGTATATGAGACAGTATTTCACTAGTATTACCTTTAGGAAGCACCTTGAATACATTTCCTCTAAGACTTGTTTATTCTTTTGCAGACCGTGAAATATTCACTCTTCTTCACTAACACAAAAATTTTAAAGCATCAATTTTTCTTAGGTGATTCTTATTAATTGTCTAGCTGTCAGAAGTATAAGAAACAATTGAATGCATACCATGACTTGAACCAGATGAACGAGAAGAAATCATTTAAAATCAGAAAAGGTGTGTATCAGGGTTATATCCTGTCTTCATGCTTATTCAATCAATATTTTGAGTAAACCATTCCAGAAATTGGATTATATGAAGAATGTAACATCTAGAATGAAGACTTATTAACAATATCCATTATACAGATAACTCAATGCTGCTTGCAGAAAGTAAACATAATGAATTTTTTGTAGAAAGTAAAAACTATAGCCTTCATTATAGTTTGTATCTCAACATCAAGAAAAACAAAAATCTCATTACTAGACCAATAGACGATATCATGATAAATGGAAAAATGATTAAAGTTATAAAAAATTTCATTTTAATTGAATGCACAATCAATACAACAGTCAAGTAATTTAAAAAAAATTGCCCTGGGAAAATCTGCTTTCAAAGATGTCTCTAAAACACTAAAGGGCAAGGATGTCAGTGTCACTACTAAGGTGGGCATGATGTAATTCAAGTTGGCAGAAAATAAAATACCTGGCCTTAATTTAACAAAATAAGCACAAGATTATATTTTAAAAACAAAACCCCTTTAACAGTATGGGTGAAAATTAAGAAATTATAAAGAAATATTAAATTTAAGGCATATAGAACAAATAAAATTTGTCCTCCATATTGAAATAGAAACCCAGGGTAGTATTTATCAAAATTCTAGCATGACTTTTTATAAGTTTTGAAAATATAAACCTAAGATTTATACACAAGTAAGATATTATTTGGAAAGGGAAGAACCAATTTAGAAAATGTACCTTACTCTAATTCAAAATGTATAAAGAGGTTTTATTAAAAGTATTCAGTGTGGTATTATGTTATGTGCCAATGAGTCTCTTGTGACTCATAACGACCTATGGACAAGAGCCCTAAATCCTAAATCCTGTGCCAACCTCATCATCTCTGACACATCTACTCCCATTACTCCAATCACTGAATTGATCCATCTCGTCAAGGGTCTTCCTCTCTTGAGCTGTCCCTCCACCCTCCCAAACATGATGTCCCTCTTCAAGGTTTGGTCCCTCCTTTCAACATGCCCAAAATATGTCTGACGAAGCTTCAGAATCCTTGCCTAAAAAGAGCAGCCAAGTTTAACCCTCTCCAATGCAAACTTGTTTATTCTCCTAGCAGTCCGTGGTATATTCAAGTCTTCTCCAGCAACACAGCTCAAAGTCATCAGTTCTCTTTCTATCATTGTCATTTTTCAGCTCTCTGACACATAGCATGCAATTGTGAAGACTATGGCCCAGATCAGGCACACCTTACTCTCCAGCCTGTTGTCCTTTCTCTTCAGTACTCTGGAGAGGTCCCTGAGAGCTGACTTTCCGAACGCAATTTGTCTCTTATTTCCTGGCTGCTGGTGCCATGACTATTGACTGTGGAGCCAAGGAAACTAAAACTAGTAACTATCTCAATCTCTTCACCATCCATACTGACGCTGCCAATTGGCTCAGTAGTGACAATTTTTATTTTCTTGATGTTGAGCTTCAATCCATATTGAAGGCTGCAGTCCTTGACCTTCTGCAGCAAGAGTTTCAGGGCATCTTCAGTTTCAACAAGCAGAATTGTGTCATCAGCATAACGCAGGTTGTTGATGAATCTTCCTCCAATCCTGATCCTCCATTCCTCCTCATAGAGCCCAGCATCTCGGGTAATCTGTTCTGCATACAGATTGAGAAGGTATGGAGACAGAATACATGCTTGGTGGACACCCTTCCTGATCATAGACAAGATATAATTTTTTTAAAAAAAGCCAAATTTGAAAACCATATTATAACTATTATAACTCCTTTGAATTACATTGTTGATTCTGACTTATATCTACCCTAGTAACTATGTAACCTATGTACTGAGTACTGAATAAAACACTGCTTGGTCCTGAACTGTCCTCACGATTGTTACAGGCACTACGTCTATTCCTTTCATTGAGGCTCATCCTCTTTTCCATTGATCCTCTACTTGCTCTACCAGGATGCCCTTCCCCAGGTGTCTTCTGATAATATATACAAAACATGATGGTTTAAAAATGTTCACACATGCATACATACATACATACATACATACATACATAATGTTTAATGCTTTAGTTGCAAACAGTATGATGATGATGAATGTGACTATGTAGAAAATAATCTATTGAAAAGATATTAGGGACTTATGGAATATGAAGAATGGCTGCAGTAGACTTGCATTTAAATAAGGTCCATGGACTTCCCAGATGATTTGATGTGAGGAAGTAAGAAAGTATTTGGTCAAAATACAGTCATACAGTGAATCTATCACAATTGTCTTATCTTCATCATTGTCATTCACTTAAGATTCAAGCACAAAATAACTAAACTGGCCTGGCCCAGTCACATGCATACCCTAGCTTTTCTGTTAAGTAACAACTTTCATAAGGACATTTTTGCGTACTTTCTCCTGTACTAGTGGCAAGAAGCTGCACTGCAATCCCAAAGGCATGCAGTTTGAGGCTACCAGTTGCTCCGTGGGAGAAGGATGGACAATCTTTTCCTGTGCAATTAACTGCCTCTGAAAACCCACCAGAAGGTCTCAGCTGTGGATCAGTTGTGACTCTACAGTACATCACAACAACAACAGGAAGTATAGTCATGTAGAAAAGGATGCATTTCTTAAAGCCTAACTGTGATTATCTATTACAATGATTAATAAATCATCTAGGTTGTTCTAAAATATCTACGAATTCTCTCTCTCTCTGTCTGTCTCTCTCTCTGTCTGTCTCTCTCTCTCTCTCTCTGTGTGTGTGTGTGTGTTGTCTCTCTACCATTATAATAAGGAGCTTTGAGCCTTGGTATTGGAGAAGAGTACTGAATAGTCTATGGACTGTCAAAACAACGAATATGTCTTGGAGAAGGTACAGCCAGAGTTTTCCTTGGAGGCAATAGTAATAAAGCCTGTGGGTTGCTAGGAGAGGCTGTTTCTTAGAGAGGGACATCATACTTGGAAAGGTGGGGTGTCAGCAAAAGAAAGGAAGAACTTCCACCAGGTAGGTTGATAGAGTGACTGCAGCAATAGCCTAAAGCTATCAGAGATTGTTAGGATGGCACAGGAGAAGATAGGGTTCATGTATCTTGCTCATAGGATCACTTTGTGTCATACTTGACTTGATGGTGTCTAACAACAACAGCTGGTGGACTTCTCTACTCTAAGGAGTCATGTTACCAACCCAAAGGCAGTCAGTTCAAATCACTCAGTTGCTCAGTGGGAGAAAAATGGGCACCGTTCTCCTATGCAATTACAGTCTCTGAACACTTACTAGAGGGTCAGCAATGAGTCAGTTCTGACTTGAAGGTGAGAAGTATATGTGTGTTTGTGTGTGTGGATGTGTTTTGTGTGTGTGTGTGTGTGTGATCATTACAATTAAGCCACTAATTCCTTTTGTCCAAACCTCCTATTCCTGATATATAGGACCAGCATGTAGGAAGGAAGTATTAACCAGCTGATTTATATTAAAGCTCCTAAAATTGAATGAAAAGTATTATTCATAATTTTTGAAGCTGATAGAAAAACATGATATTCTTACTTATAATTTCTTTTTAATATAATTAAGCACAATCCAAATGAGTAACTTCTATAATTACAGAGTTTCTTAATTTTAATGTTTTAACAATTAAGAAGAAAAATAACATCATAAATTGACTGGAAAAGAAGGAAATGAACTCAGGCATATCTGTAACAGATGGTAAAACAAACTCATCATTGTCATCATTTTATCATTTCTCATCAAATTCATTATTGATTCTAACACTTGTATTTGCAGTGTGTTATCCAAGTTGGAAAAAATTGTTTTGTATATTACTCAAGGGGAGAGAGAAATGCCTTTGATGATCTTTACACATAAAGGATGGGATGTGATTACTTACAGTTAAAGATACTTGCTATTCATGTGCTATGTCTGGAGGTGTCTGTGAATGCAAATTCTGCACCAGGCTGTACAGAAGACATAGGAGAAGCACAGTGCAAGGCAGAAGTTAAAATGAGACAAATCCATCCTTCTCCAAAAGAAAACCAAACACATAAAAAGCCAAAATCAAGTGTTTAGGGAAAGGGTGAACTATGCCGGAGCAGGGACAGAGACAATAAATTTTGCTTTATTGGAATCTGCCACTTAAGAGAAAAGAAAATCACTGAAACATTCCAAAGGAAAGATAATTTATAATAATCTCTCAAGGAAGAAGGTGGGTATGGACTCTGTCTCTCAATATGGCTCTTCTAGCGAGCTTGACTACGTGGAATGGTAAGGCTACATGAATGGGGTGTATTAGCTTATCCACAAAGATATTGGCTCTTTCTATCATTCCACAAGAGGATTGTCTGGTCTCAACAACATATAAAAGGATTGGCTTGTCTTGACCATAAATTGAACAGCTGCAGAGAGGGAATCTTCCTCCTCTTGAAGAGATGAATCCTTCCCAGCCAGGGAAGAGAGACTCCCCAGCCTGGAGAATGGTAGGACATATTTTGGGATGGCAGCGGCAGCCATTGCTGAACTGGAGAATTGATGTGAGATGAGAAGAGACCTTTGGTGGAGGGGGAGAGTCAGTGAGCTATCACATCAGATTTTTGACATACCAAAGCAGTATGTTTGGTGATGAGATATATAGAAAAAGACATGGGAGCCTGGGTGACATTTGACCTCATGGGAATTGGTTTTGTGTTATTGGTGCTCTGGACAGAAACTTCTTCATAGAGTTTCCTTTTGTCAAGTTGATAAAGGCCAAATATGCTGCTTTCCATGTGACCCTTGCTTTCCTTACAGTTTGTTGTTGTTAGGTGCCCTTGAGTCGAGAGTACGACTCATAGCGACCCTATGAAAAAAAGATCTGAAAGCAGTTGTGTCCTGCACCATCCTCACACTTCCTGACACACAAGAGGCCGTTACAGCAGTCATCTTATCAATTCACCTGGTTGAGGGTCTTCCTTTCTTTTGCTGACCTTCCACCCTTCCCAACATCATGTCCCTTTCCAAGGAATATCACCTCCTAGTAACATGTTCAAAGTTTGTTAGTCAAAGCCTCATCGTTCTTGTCTTCAAAGAGCACTATTCATTTTCTTAACCATCCGTGGAATGTTCAGTGCTCTTCTCCACCACCACTTTCCTCTACACTTTCAACAAGCAAGGTTGTGTCATCTGCTTAACTCGGATTGTCCATGAGTCTCCCTCCAATACTGATGCCACACTCCTATTCTTAGCTCAAAGACATCAATTCTTTTTCTGTCACCCTTAGTCATTGTCCAGGTCTCAAATGCATAGCTAGTAATCAGAAAGACCATGGACTGAATCAGATTCACCTTAGTCCTAAAACTAACATCACTACACTTCAATAACTTGGAAAGTTCCCTAACTGCAGATTTTCCCATTGCAGTGTATCTCCTTATTTCCTGATTGCTCCCTGTTGACAGTTTCAATCTCCTCTCCATCCATCATGACACGACCTATTGGTCCAGTGGTAAGAATCTTTGTTTCCTTGATATTGAGACACTATCCATACTGAAGGCTGCACTCATTGATTTTCTGCAACAAAGTGTTTCAAATCCTCCTCACTTTCAGCAAACAAGGTTGTGTCATCTGCATAACTCAGGTTACTGATGAGTCTCCCTCCAATCCTGATGTCATACTTCTCTTCATAGAGTCCACCTTTTAGGTTATTTGCTCAGTCTATGCAAGGAAATTTGGAGGACAGCTGTCTGGGCAACAGATTGGAAAAGGTCTATATCTGTTCTTGTTCCCAAAAAGGTGGTGGAAATTATTGAACAACATAATTGAAATCACGTGCTAGGAAAATACTGCTGAAAATCATTCAAAAATGTCTGGAACAGTACATAGAGAGGGAATTGCCAGAAGTCAAGCAGGATTGAGAAGAGGCCATGGCACCAGGGACTGCTGATGTCAGATGGGTCCTGGATGAAAGTAAAGAATACCATAAGAATGTCATTTGTGCTTTATTGGCTAAGCAAATGTGTTTAACTGTGTGGATCATAACAAACTGGTTGACACTGAGAAGAATGGGAATCCCAGAGCACTTGATTGTGTCCATGAGGAACCTATACCTGGATCAGAAGGCTGTTGTGTGATGGGAGGAGGGAAGCACTTTGTAGTTTGGAAATGAGAAGAGAGTGTGTCAGGGATGTATTCTATCTCCATACCTGTTCTCTGTTTTTACAGTAGCCTATTAAATTCTGAAGATCAGTGCTAAGTGAAAATATGTGTACCAATGGTATTCAAAATGAGTTTATTTCCTCTCCCTGAATTTTATTATAAGCTAATTCTTCTCATGCTTACATGTCTTCCAAGGTTTCATTTTGTTATGGCTTGGTTTGGTTTTGCCCAAAGAATAAGAAAGTCACATCCGTAAGACACTTAAAGTGAATTTCTCTTTTCCAGCCTACCACTTGAAATCCATTGTGAAAAACAAACCAAATCCATGTGTTCCATGTAAACGCTACACTGAATTTAGGGCATCTCTAGATCCATCTTCTGATTACCTTTGAATTCTGGTGTTGGAGAAGAATACTTAACATACTATAAAAAGAACAAAGAAGTATATCTTGAGGGATGTGCAACCAGAGGCAAAGACAGTGAAATTCATCTCACTTACTCTTGGCATTATTTTCAGGAGAAGCAAGTTTTCCTGAAACATGCGGGCAAAGGTGAAGGGTCAGTGAAGGACAGGACAAACCTCAGTTTGATGGATTTTCACTGTGACTATTACGATGGACTTGAGTATGACCGAGATCTTCTTTAAAATTTGTTACAGGCTTGCACACAAAATTCATATTCATTGTGTTTCATTTATGTACCTATGTTGCACACAGTCTTTCATTCACATTGTGCTTCATATGATCATATGATCATTCCTACATATTGTGTTTTATAAAATTAATCACTGTTGATCTATGCCCACTATTACTCATCTTTTCAGGACTCCTCCATAAATCCTTCACCTCCTGCCCCTTCCTACCAAACTCTGCCATCCCAATGATTTCTTCCTAATCCCTACCCTCTGCCTTTTCCCCCCTTTGGACTTTTATCCATATCTTAATAGTTATCCATCTGTTTTCAGAGTAATGGTCTTATGAAGTATTTGAGTTTATGAGACTGAATTATTTCACTCAGAATAAGACTCTCAAATCATGCTGCGTTGCATTTTATTGTGTTACTGTACCATAATTTCTCAATCCATTCTTTTGTTGATGGATATTTGGGCTGTTTTCATTTTCTTGCTTTTGTGAATAGTACCACTTTTAACAAAGGTGTCTAAATTCCCATTTATGTCTCAATTCTGATTTCCTTGAAATATATTCCTAGCAGTACAATAACTGGGTCATATGGAATGTCTATGTTCAGATTTTTAGAGAAATGCCAAACTCTCTTCGACAGAGGTTGTGCCATTTTATAATCCCACCAACAGTGTATGAGCATTTGAATGTGTCCACATCCTTTCCAAGCTTTTTTTAATCAGGGAGCTCCACCAAATGCTGTCCACCATGGGTAACCATTATCACATTTGACACATTAGTGTCACAGTGTTCAGCTTCATGGCAACCAAGAGTTACCTCTGTAAAGTAAGTGGACAGACCAGGACTATAGTATTATAAATATTTAAATAATAGGGCTATTGTAAAATGTAATACCAATGTACTTGACAACATATATTAAATGAATAAGATAAGTACTTTGAAAGACATAAACAAAGCAAATTTTGGCTAACCTTGAGGAAAACAGGAATCCCAGAACACTTGATTGTGCTTATGTGAAATCTATTCTTGGACCAGGAAGCAGTCCTCAGGCTAGAGTAAGGAAACACTGCTTGATTCAAAATCAGGAAAGGAGGGTGTCGCGAATATGTCCTGTCTCCATGCCTTTTTCTATATGTAGAACAAGGCATTCAGGAAGCAGGGCTTTATGAGAAGCATTGTGGCATCAGGATTGGAGGACGACTTCAATAACCTATGTTATGCAGATGTTGCTTGCTGAAACTGAAAAGAAGCTGAAGCACTTGCTGCAGAAGGTCAAGGATTGTAGTATTCAATATGGATTGAAGTTCAACATCATGAAGACAAATATTATCACTACTGTGCTAATTGGAAGCACCATGATGGATGGAGAAGAGATTGAGGTTGTTAAAAATTACAGCTTGCTCAGCTCCACAATCAACACTTCTTGGCACCAGCAATCAGAAAATCAAAAGACAAATTGATTTAGGAAAATCTGCTGCCAGGAACCTTGCCAGAGGACTGAGAAGCAACAGCGTCAGTCTAGAGGCTAAGGTGAGCCTAGTCTGGGACATGGTCTTCACAATTACTTGCTATGCATCAAAGAACTGGACAATGACTAAAGAATTGATATATTTGAGTTGTGGTGCTAGAGTAGAGTCTTGAACTTACTATGGACAACCAAGAAAACAAGTAGGTCTTTCTCGGAGAGGGTGAAACCAAGTTTTTCCTTGGAGGCCAGAATTCTGAAACTCTGTCTCACTTAATCTTGACCCATGGCCAGGAGAAACCAGTCCTTGGAGAAGAACATCATGCTTGGAAGGGTGAAGAGACAGTGTAGTAGAGGAAAACCCCGATAAGATGAATTGATACAGTAACTGGGGCAATAGAGATAGGTGTCTTGGGGTCAGTGAGACTGGCTCAGGACAGGGCAGACTTCAGGGCTGTTGTTCATTAGGGTCATTATGAATTGCAGGCAACTCAATGGCACCAAACAACAACAACTAAGATAGTCACTTATGTACTCACAATGAAATGGAAATTACATAGTGTCTAGGCAATAGAAAGCCAGCAACATCAACCATTAGCCCTGATACTTAGTGCATTTAGTTTATTTTGAGACTACACTAACCTTCAAAAATAAAGCTATTTTTATTAAAATATTTTAAGATAACTTTTTCTTTTCCATCCTGATATTCTCTCCAGTAGAATTTTAAAATAACTTTTTATGGTGATTTTTTTCTCATGTTAAAAAAATATAGTATAAATGTCAAAATTTCAAACTGAAAGACTATATTTCAAATAATTTTACATTGTGTATTTCAACTGGCACAGGTATAATTAGTATATAAGGCAGATGGTCATTTGGCAGTACATCAAAGTTATAATTTAAATAAAGACTGTGTTTGAAAATCATAGTTTGATCCTTTCCTGTTTTCTGTGGCATATGCTTCTTCTGATGGAAGATCAGAATATGTGATGAAGTGAATGATAAATATAGACATATGGTATATATCTGTCTACTTTTAATGAAGTCCGATAGCTTAATAATTGTCTTTAAATGCTTCAATTAATCTCAAACTTATCAATGTACTCTAGTCTTAATTTTAAAACTATTTTGTAATTTTTAAGAACTTTTTTAAAAAATGCATTTACTTAATTTCTGGTAAAAAATTGTTTAATCAAGTCTGGAATGCTTGAAATAGATTGAATAATTCCAAAGAAATTAAACTAGTTATTTGAAATTCATAGTCTATGCCAGACACTTGTTAGCTCTATAACACTATACTAAATTTTAAAATGTTTGATAACCATGAATCCTAAAATTATATTTATTTAAGCAGGAGTGGCATCCACTTCTGTAATAGCTTGCCGTTGGAAACTCTGTATACCTGGAGAAAGGATGAAAGTCACACAAGTGTTGTGGACTTTCGTTCATAGGATCGCTATGAGTCGCCTACTACTTGATGGCACTTAACAACAACACACTTAACAACAACAAGAACTTACTTTAAGAATTAAACATAGTGTATTTTCAATAATATTGCTGAATATTACTATCATTAGTATTCTTTTGATTATTTCATAAATTCAACTTAAAAATATTACTGTAGGTGTTAGTTTATGCCGAGTCAGCATCAAATTAGTGTAAAGCCCCCTTACACAACGGAATGAAATACTAACTAACTAACTAGCTAACTAACTAATCCTTAATCACACTCACTCTCTCTGCTGTCCTGATGTTCATTACTGCTGTCATTGTATCTTTTTGAAAGTCTTCCTCTCTTTCACTGACCCTCTGCTTTTGGAATCAGTCATTTGGTCCCTTTGGTTAAGTGTCATCCCCTTTTTAACACAGGCAGCAGATACTGTACTATTTTCCTTGTGATACACAAATAATAATGTGCTTTTATATGTAAGACTTTTAAGACTGAGATTGCCATTATCTGTCATATCTGAAAAGTATATAAAAATATCTCTAGTAGAATCTTTCTGAAATATGGAAAGCCTCCTTTAAGACAAAGTAGCATACTTCTTATAGCATAACCTATCTTATACTATTTTTAGGTGCCATCTAATCTAGTATGACCCATAACGACCCTATGAACAATAGATCTGAACATTGTCTCATCTTTTGCCATCCTCATCATCTCTGACATACTTGAGTCCATTGATGCAATCATTGTGTCAATCCATGTAACTGAGGGTCTTCATGTCTTTGGCTTACCTTCACATTTTCAAACATGTTTCCAAGGAGTAACTTTCTCCTAGCAGGATGAGCAATCTCCTCTAGGAGATTTACTGTCTCTGGAAACCTGCTGGAGTGTCAGCTATGAGTTGGTTCTGACTTGATAGCACACAATAACAATATTGAAAAAATAAGGAACAAAATTAATTTTGATAGCTTTTTTGGTTCAGATATTTCTAACTTATTTATGTAAAATTGAACCTTTAGAGGGAAATGTATGTATTCAAAATAAATGCATGTTTGCTCACTATTTTTCTAAGTTCATCAATATTTGTGAGACTGATTTCATTGGCCCTCGGCTCTGGAGGCCTAGTGAATTAGGAGTTGTGCTGCCAAGCCAAAGACAAGAATTTCAAATTTACCAGGTGCTCCATGGGAGAAAGAAGGGCAGTTTCCTCCTGTGAGCGTTATAGCCTCTGAAAACCCCTCGGTAGGTTTAGTTATTGGTCGGTTCAGTTATTGGTCAGTTCTGACTCTATGGCAACTCACATAGAATAGAAAGGGTAAATCCAAGTTATCAGCCCATCTTAAGACAGGTGGAAAATCGGCGTGATGATCCTGGTTTCCTCTTTCATTGTTATCTTTCTTTGAATTTTTAAGATAAAACAACATACCATTTTTCAATATTTATATTACATGTATTATTATTATTTATTATAAGATTTATTTATTATTATGTATTTTTTATTTTCTATTTTTCTGGACACAAAATTTGTATACATTGTGTTTCATCCATATACATTGTATTTCACACATTTCTTCATTCACATTCTGGTCGATGTGAACATTCCCAAACTCTGTGTTTTATAAAGTTAGTCACCATTCACCTATGACTATTATTGTAAAAATTGAAGAATAGCCAGTGAGATGTGGATATAAATTCAAAGAGGGAAGGGAAGGGAGGCAAAGAGGTTGAGGGTGGAGAGGAGGGACTCATGGAGATGCAGTTTGGTGGATGGAGGGAGGAGTGAAGGAATTAGGATAGATTCTATGGGGACCTGAAAAGACAGGGTAATAGTGAGTATTGATCAATGATGGATTGTACTATTATTTTTAGTACTTTAAAAAATTTCTATTTTTAAATAAAAATAGTATATAAAGTATTACATGTTAAATCAGCAATTTCATTAACATATATCAAGCCATTTATTATGTATAATAACAACATAAAATGTAATATACACACACACATATACATACACACACACATAAGTAAATCTGTTTTTATTTCTTCTGAGGGTTTTTTAATAAAAGCTTTATTATTTGAGACAATGTACAATATGTTTCAATTTCTACTGTTTGCAGAAAGGGTTGTATTGAGCCCTTATGAAATATTTCTCTCTAAATTATTTTTTATATAATAACCATGTTCTAAAACAAGTGAACATTATTAGACCAAATGAATTATCTTAAACATTTTCAACTTGAACCACAAGTTCACAAAATCAGCCTCAGGCATTGAAAAACTTAAAAGCCAATCTGATAGTGTTTCTTACAAATATTCTTTGAATTTTATGACTTGTCTCCCACATGAGGCATAATAGTTTCAATGTTCTAATTAGTACTTGTGTATATTGCTATTACTTTGTCTCTTTAATCACATTATTAAGACTGTTATGGAAATTCCTTGTAGGATCACACTTTATAATAGTGTTTCTAATTTGAATATGTCCTTTTTTTATGTTGTCTGATTCTGAAACATCATAAACTCTTTTTATAGGTCCTTTGATAGTAGTCACTTTCCTTCTTTATGCTTGATTAGAACATACAGTACTAAGTAATAAGGAAATTTTCTGAAGCTTCAGACTTTTAATGTCAGGGGGAAAAATGAACTTCTTATCCCTTGTGATTTTATACCAGGACAAGTAAAGGTATTTTCAAAGCAATACCATATCAGAATTCTTATTTGCAAGTAAACAAGAAATTCTGTAGCTTTAACACAAATCCGCATGTTTAACATGAAACTCATCGTAAGACTCAATAGTCCTTATGACTTTATCTTTTATTAATATTTTGTGATCCAACATCTACCACTTAAAATATTTTAAGAATTATATATTGATGTGTAAATAACAAAAATCTTGGTTCTTTCTTCCTTCTGGTATACTTTCAATCTTAGTGATTCCAAGTATGAAGAACAAATTTTTTCATTGAATTTTTCAGGATATGATTTTTCACAAATAGTTTGGTAAACTGTTTTGTGAAGCATGTTTACTTGCTAACATGTAAGCTAGCAGAAAATGCTTAACGTATACTTCACCCAGGAATGAAAGTATTGTACATCCCCGTTCGTTCTTTTTCCTTGCCATCAAGTCAGAAGCAACTTACAGTTTGACCCTCTGGCTGATTTTTACCCACTATTTCTTAAAAGGAGATTGCCCATTTTCCTCCTTTAGAAGTAAAAGAGTTGATGCTTTGAGCTGTGGTCCTGGAGAAGAGTATGGAATGTACCATGGACTACTAGGAAAACAAACAAGTTCATCCTGGAGAAAGTGAAGACAGGCTGCTCCTTGGAAGCAAGGATTCTGAAGCTTCATCTGACATACTTTGGACATGTTGCAAGGTTGGATAAATCTTTGGGAGGGACGTCATGCTTGGGAAGGTGGAGGAACAGTGCAGGAGAGGAAAACCCTCGAATAGATGGACTGATTTCATTCACTGGAGTAATGGGGATAGGTGTGTCAGAGGCAATAAGATTGTCAAGGGATAGAGCGGAGTTTAGGGCAGTTGTATATAGAATTGCTGTGAGTTGCAGGCAGCTTGATGGCACATAACAACAACAGAGTAGCTAGTAAATTCAAACCACTTCTTTTTGGGTTGGAATGCAATTCCTTACCCACTAGACCATCAGAACTGCCTTTATACATCCCCATGTAGTCTATCATTAATTTCCCTATTCTGTCAGATAATCTATTTGTGAATGGGGGGAGAAAAGAATCTCTCAAAATCAGTTGACCAAGCAAATACTTTTAAAATTCCTTGACATAGATAAGTGAGTAGAGAAGTTTTGACTTCTTTCTTCAATATCATTAGATCTTGATCATTTCTCCCCTAACTCATGGCACCAAATTTGAAAGAAGTTTCTTTGTCTCTGTGTCCACTCTAGTGAAAAGTCTTGTTTATTTTAATTTATGCTTCCTGGATTCTTGAATGGCAGTCCCAACTCTCTTAATGATAGTTTCATACCCTGGAATTATGTTGGCCAAGAGTTAAATTTTCAAAACCCAAGATACAGTGCTCCACTCTTTAAAACAGAGAAGACTCTGTTTCTCATGCCTTACATTTAAACAGATTGATGAATAAAATAGTAAAACACACTGGTAAGTAAAATCTAAATATAAATCAATCTCCTTAAGTTGTAAAATGCCATTCACCATCTCTTTGAGGAGAATTAACACCTATTTTTGGTGGACACAATACCATATATAACAGTCTACATCCTTAACATTCCTCTTTTCCTAACATTGTTTGTTATATGTGAACATCCATTTTTTTAAAAAATTAATTTTAAGGAAAGTTTACAGAGACTTAAGGTTTCCAGTCATTCATTGTTGCACTTTTCTCCCTGTTCACCCCTTCCCCACCCATTTCACTCTTCTTGAAAAGTAAAAGAAAAACTCTTTCACTGTTATGCAATCCCTCCCTCTAAGTCCACTCCTCTGTGCAGCCTTCATTCTGGACTCCAGTAATGACAACAATATCCAATCATATATCCCTTTTAAACAGTTATCTCTGTCATCTGTTTCAGTGCACTATACATCATTCCTCTCCTCCTTCTCTATCTTCCTTCAACCCATATGGTCGGTCTCTTTGTACAACAGTGGCCCTATGCAATATTTATCCTTTTGTGACTGAGATAGTTCACTCAGCTAATGTCCTCCAAAGGATGGAACAGCATTTAGGGCTCTTGTACATAGGGTCGCTATGAGTCGCAAGCAACTCGATGGAACATAATAACAACAACAACGATGTCCTCCAGGGTCATCCATTTTGTATAATATTTCATGAGTGCCTTGCTTTTCAATGTTGCATAGTATTCCATTGTGAGAATATACCAGAGCTTCTCTATCCATTCATCTGTTGATGAGCACTTGGGCTGAGTCCAGTTCTTTGCTATTGTGAACAAAGCCGCAATAAATATGAGTGTGCATATAACTGCTTGGGTGGCAATTATGGTTTCTTTAGAGTAATTTCCCAGGAGTGGATTTGCTGGGTCAAATGGTATTTCTATTTGCAACTTTTTGAGAAAGTGCCACACCCCCTTACACAGTGGTTTCACCATTTTACACTCCCACCAACAGTGAATAAGGGTTCCAGTTTCTCCACAACCTCGCCAGCATTTGATGTTTTGCTGTTCTGTGCAATTTTTATATTCTTACTGGTGTGAGATGATATCTCATAGTTGTTTTGATTTGCATCTGTCTTAGAGCTAGGGATTTCTTCATGTGTGTGTTTGTCATCTGAATGTCTTCTTTGGTGACGTGTCTATTCATATCCTGTGTGCCAATTTTTCAATTGGATTATTTACTTTTATCTTGTTATAGTGGTGAATATCCAATTTTTAATTGAGGCCCAGGATTTTGCCATATATATGCCCTATAATTGATTAGTATTTTTAACAATTAAACATGGCCAGTTTTTTAATTATATGTTATTGATTGAATTTAGAAATATCCTTAGATAGAAACATTTGTTATTTTAAAATTAGATCCCTAAAAGAGAATTTTTAAGATAACACACTAAGTTTCTTTTTAAACACTTGGTATTTATTACTAAATTCTTTAGAAAAGCAAATCTGAAAATAGAAAGTTGTATCTTTGCTGGTATTGACTAATGCTATATTTTGAAGCTGTCCAATGATATCCTATCGTTTCTTAAATTTGCATCCTCATTATCATAATAAATGTCATTGAATGTTAAGTGTTGGATACTAGAGTCATTTATATGATAAATGGTGGAATAAGAATTCAAACTATAGATTTTATTCTTAATTATTGAAGCAATTGTAGTGTTTTCCTCATAAATTTCACAGTTGTTTGCATTCTTTGGTGAACTTAAGTCAGTGTACTAATAATAGTTAAGAATGCTAGACTTTGAATATGATTTCCTATATACATTCTACTGCCTATGTGATCTAGAAAATAATAATGAATTTCCTCATATGAACATACAGTAAGATGAGAGTATCTAATTGGTAGGTTATTTTTATAATTAAATAAGGTCATATATGCAGTGTTTTACATAGTGAGATTGAATAAAAGCTCTTTAAATATCTCTTTATTACCTTTGCCCTATTTCCTGGAGTTAATGTCTTCTCATTCATTTTAATTAAGAATATATAAACTTTTTTCATATTTACCCTAAATATTTTCATAGATCTGTTTTCTAATTTTATGAATTTATTTAATAAGTGCATCTTAAATAGTTAATCAGTTTTCTGAAAGTGTCTGATACATTTTTAAGTCTGTTAATGAAAAGTGATATTAATTTGGGAATGAAAGCAGTTTGATACATTCAAATAAAACATCACACTTGGTATATCACAGTTTAAATTGTAAAACTGAGGAATTTTTTTAGAATATATATATTTATGATGCTTTAGTCATAGCTTTGTTTACACTTTATTGAACAATAAAACCATAGGTTAGTTCATAACATGGCTAAATTATTAGAACATGAGCTAGCCTTAAAGGTTAATGAAAATATAATTAGTATTGCTTGTGCTACATGTAGCTGAAAAGAATCACAAATCCTATTAGTCCTTCTCAGTTCATGAATTATTGACCTGATAGGCAATAATCTTACTGCTTTAGAGTGTCATTTTAACTTAGTGTTTGAATATTATCATGAGCTAAAAATCATTTCATATTATCCAAATACTTTAAAGGAAAAAGTAATTTTTTTAAAAAAAAGTAGAGTAGAAGATTTAATCATGAATAATTTATTGATATTTCTCTGGATGTGTGCACACAAGCATACATGTATATTTTTTCTTTACACATTTTATAAGCATTGTATTAATTTTCAACTATTACCTTCACAGTATATTTAAAACAACATGCTCAAAGAAATGTTCAGTTGCTTTTAAAATATAGTTAATGCAAAAAGATTACTTAATTTACTTTTAAATTTTTTAAATTAATTTTAATGAATATATACAGAGACTTTGAATTTTCACTCATTCATTGTTATACTTTTCTCCCTGCCCTACCTCCCCCCATAATTCGTTCTTCTTTTTGAAAAGTAAAAGAAAAATTCTTTCACTGTTATAAAGTCCCTCCCCCACGTACACTCCACTATGCAGCCTTTGTTCTGGACTCCTGTCTTGACAATTATACCTAGTCATATTTTTATGATAGGAAACACTTTGGATATAAAATATTTGGGTTCACACAAATAAACACGCTAAAAACAGTCCGGAATTTCTAAGTACAGTAGTAAAATAACAATATCCTTAATTTAATATTCATGATAATTTGAGGTTAAATTAATTCAATGAGAAGAATTTTCCTTAAAACTATTAAGCTTGGACACTTTCTCTAGCTTACTGGAGGCAAACAGACAAAACACAATATGAAAGTGACATACTTTGGTCAAATTAATATAATGTTGTGATAAAGTCCTAGAATTACATTTTAAGGTTTTCATTCACCAACTACACGATTGTATTTTCATTTTCATTTTTCAATTCTTGTTAACATTTCTGTTTAAGTCTCTTCAAACTTGCAATTTCTCATGAATTAACAGCATAATTGTGTGTGTGTTTGTGAGAACCTATTAAAGATTTAATTGTTTCATCAGATTCTTAATGAATAGTGAATCTGTAGTTCACTGAGTGTGCTCTATATTTCTGAAACGACCACTTAATCTTTAGAATGGAACTCTTGTCTGAGGACTCCTGATGTTTTTCAACATGATGATCTTTTTCTGTAAATGACATCTGGTTACTCATTTAACAAATGTACAAATATATTAATACATTATAATTAACTCTTCTAATGTAGTCCTATAGAAAGCTGCTGAAAAAAATGCTTACTTCACTGTCACTCAACTTTAGAGAAAACTTTGCCCTGTCAATTAAAGAGACAGAAAAACAGTTATAATTTGAATCTTAAAATAATAATAACACCACATCTTTTCATTTCAAAAACATTTTATGACACTATAGACTGCTGTACTATTTATATTGAAAAAATAAATCTAAAAAGATGAGTGACTACTAACATATTTAATTATGTCCCAAGAACAGAATTTTATTAGCTTCATTTGGGAAGTGAATTAATCGAGAGTTCCTTAGCAAATACTAAAAATTCAATTCAGGCTAGCTTAAGATGACGATGGGATTTATGTAGTGAGTTGGCTGGAAAATGTCTAAAAATAACAACACTTAAGGTTGGGCAAAACACCTCAAATTCAATATCACTGAGTCAGAATTAACTCATACCTGATGCTCCAGGTTTCCTAATGCTGTAAATTGCATGAAAATAGATGACCCATCTTTCTACTGCAGAGCTGCTGATGGAGTCAAATCATGAGAGAGGTGCCACATTTGAGCTAGCGGAGAAAATATCTACAGACGACTCCTCTAGTACATGTGCTGCCGAAGCGAGCCCCAGACTACACCTCTAGATAGAAGTTCCAAGTATTAAAGCAAATCATTCCAGAAGTTGGACTCTGTGAAGAACAACACTACAGCAAGATAGGAGGAAAACTCATCAGCAAACTACTTATGCTTCCTGAAAATTCTTGCTGCAGAAAATCAAACAATACAGCCTTCAACCTGGATTGCATCTCGACATTATGTATATAGAAATCATGACGATTGGAGCAATAATTAATGTCATGATAAATGGAGAAAAGATTGATATTGTCAACAACTTCATCATACTTAGATCCACAATAAACATCCGTGGTACTGGCATCAAGAGATCAAGAAACATATTCCAGTAGACAAGTTCTCTGTCATGGAACCCTTCAAATTACGGAAGAGCAATAATTTCAGTTTGAAGACTGAGTTGTCTCTGGTTTAGACCAAGGTCTTTTTATCACTTACTAAGCATGCGAGAGCTGGATAATTAGTAAGAATGATAGAAGAAAAAAAAATGATGCCTTTAAGCTGTAATGTGGGAGAAGTGTACTGAATATCTCATGGATTACCAAAAAGAACAAGGAGGTATGTCTTGGGAAAAGTGCAGCTGGAATACTTCATGGAAGCAAAGATGACGAAGCTTTGTCTAATATACTTTAGACACGTTGTTAAAGGATCTTCCTTAGAGAGAGATCATGTTTGAAAAGGTAGAGGCCAGTAAAAGAGAGAAACACCCTCAACAAGATCGATTGACACAGTAACTGTAGAAATGGGATCAAGTGTATCAAATGATGAAGATATCAATGGATAGGACAGGTATCAGACCTGTTATTCATTGGTTGCTATGAGTAGTAATAAATTCTAAGGCATCTAAATACAGCATCAAAGATAATTTTGATTAACCCCCAAAACCAAGTCTAAAAAAAATTTGGTAACTATACAGAATAGGTCTTAGCCATGTTCTATCTGTAGTGAATGGTAACTAAAAAGATTAAGAGAAGTAATAAACAATTAAATGCAAAGTGAAAAAGAAATATATCTTCTTCATAAGAAATGTACATAATCTACAGTATCCTATTCATGTTCAAGAAATATTTGAAGTTAAATCGTCTTTAACAAATTGGAAAGAATATTCTTATTTAGAAATATAAACAATACAATTCTGTGTACCTATTTGGTTTTCTGTATCTGCCATAACTATTATCACAAATTTCCTGACTTTAATCAACACACTTTCCCCATACCCAGTTTCTATAGGTGAAAAGTCTGACAAAATGTGACTGCATAGTCTTATCCTACACTCCTAAGGCAAAATCAAAGCACTGACCAGGACTGAGATTTTCATATTGAGAATCGAGATCCTCTTCCAACGTTGATTTTTTTCCTCTCATTTCCATGTATTCTCTTCCATTATATTTGTCTAAGAACTCAATCTTCAGATTCTTTACTAGTGTAAACAATATTTTTATAATATTTCAGGTTGTTGTCAATTCTTTCTAAGATAATTTTTAAAACATTTTGCAGTGCTTTGAGTGAAAGTTTATAGAGGAAGTTGGTTTTCCATTCAACATTTCATACACTTTTTTCTTTCTATGACATTGTTTGGAATTCCCACAATATAACCGCATTCTTCTTACTTCCTCCCTTTGTTACCCATTCTTCCTCACTTTTTATTGCCTTCAGGTTTATATCTGGGAAGATGCTGCTCTTTTGCTCTTGTGTGATGGATTGTTCTGATGATGCATAACTCCTGTAATCTTGATTAGGTTGTAGACTTAACACTACCCTATCCTATAATTTATTATGGTTTTCAGTGTGGATTATCTTCAACCTTAAGATAAACAAACAAACAAACAAACAAACAAACAACAGTGAAGAAAAAAGCAAAAAAAAAATAAAGCAGACCTTAAAATCCTTACAACTAGACCAATAAACAACATCATAATAAATGGAAAGTAAAATTGAAATTGTCAATGATTTAATTTTACTGAGATGAACCATCAATACTGATAGAAGCACCAGTCAAGAAATCAAACCGTTTACTACATTGGGAAAATCTTCTGGCAAGGATTTTTTCCCCCCAATGTGTTTAGATGCCATTGTTTACCTTGTTTAGCAGTGACTCTGTTTCTGTGAGTCATTGCAAATCTTAAAACTCCCTTTACTTCTGTAAGAAGGTATTGAAGAATTGTGAGAGAGACAGATGTCAATGATACTGTGGTGTCAGAACCTCTGAATGTTGGCTTTTCTAGCCATTGTGTTGGTCTCTAACTACCTTAACTGCAGACACAATTTCCTTCATCATCATCAACAGATAGTGGGCCAATATAGGAAAGCACTTTCCACACTGTGAGAAAAGATGATAAAAGTGGTGGAGAGATTGGGAAGAGGAAGTGGCACTGCTGTGAAGACACTGTGGCAAGGTATAGCCAGAGGAACCCTGGAGAGAAAGGCCACAGTTAAAGGTTTTGCTGGCTGGCTGATTGAAGGAAAAGCTGTGTCTAGAAAGGAGAAAATGGTACACAGGGCTGTGAGCATCTCTTTGAAAAGGCCAGAGTGAGTGAGAATAAAACAGCTTTTCACTGCCCCAGAGTAGAGAGCATATAAAGAGCTAGTAGCCCAGCCCCATATTTCTCTAAAGTCACATCAAAAGCAAAAGGTTCTTTTATTCATTGCTAACTCAAATCTCACAGGTATGGTACCAACGATGGGGTTTATTAGGGAAGGAAGTTGGATAGTGGGGGAGGGAAAGAATATCACCCAAACCAAATCCAGGTTCAGTCCAACAGTGTAAAGGCACAATTCCTCAATTAGTCCAAGCTCTGGTTTCGGTGTAGCAGTCGAATCTGAATCATCCGGCAAGGCTTTACTCAGAGCCATTGTAAATCTGCTGCTGCTTCAAACATCTAACAAGAATAGCCAAATATATATTTAACTGTGGCCAGCACAAAAGGAAGAAGCCTCAGGTCAGGCTTTGCCACCTTTGTCCACAGCAAAGCACAGCCTCTCAACACCATAAGGCTTCCATAAGCCTTACTTACCTTAAGTCCTGCTTCAAGTCTTTCTCAGCTCAAATCTTGCTGCTTAGTGTTAAGATAAGTATGATAGCACTTATCATAGTCCCGCAGCTGATGCTGAATTGCAAGACCATATGTCTGCAGTTAAGTTAGCTGGAAATTACAGGCGGCTAACTAATCGCTGAAAAAAAAGCCAGTTTTTAGACTAATACCACAAGCTAACATATAACTTCTCTTACATAAAGTTTGCTGGACCACTGAGGAAACCAGAGGCTTCTTGAATCTGTGCAGTTGAACTGACCCTGAACTTTTTTCACTAATTGAGGAATTGGGCCTTGTTAATGTGGTTTAAGACTAATGCAAGAAACCTTGTCGTGGGAGATATTCATTGTCTTCCCCACTTTGCAATTTATGTTCTTATTATACCACACAACTGTGGGTAGAGTGTGTGAGTCTTGCAACGAACATGTTGTTGCTATGTGCCGTTGAGTCGTTTGTGACTCATAGCGACCCTATGTACAAGAGCTCTAAATGCTGTTCTATCCTGTGCCAACCTAGCCATCTCAAACGCACTTATTCCCACCGCTCTGGTCACAGAATTGACCGATCTCATCAAGGGT
>NW_006399773.1:7121465-7129559 GCF_000299155.1 Elephantulus edwardii
TTGCTTGCATGTGATATTAATGATATTGTTCGATAATTTCCACACTCTGTTGGATCACCTTCTTTGGAATGGGAACACATATTGATCTTTTCATAGGGCCCAGTAATTGGTAGATATAGGTGGAGAGACATGTGGTGTGGAATGTCTGACCATGCATATATTTGTATGGTTCGATGGACATAATAGGGGGCTCTGGTGGCCTAGTGGCAAGGAGCTGCACTGTAATCCCAAAGGCACACTTTTTGAGGCCAACTGCTGCTCCACTGGAGAATGATGGGTAATCTCCTGTGCAATTAACTGCCTCTGAAAATCCGCTGAAAGTTCAGCTGTGAGTTGGTTCTGACTCTACAGTACATCGCAAGAACAGCATGGGCATATGTAATTGATGGTGACAGTTTCCCTTTATAAAGTCGGTAGAAATTAGACTTGACCATCCCTTCCTTGAATCTGCCCTTTTCACAAATACCTGAAAGTAGCATCGTTGATGTGATAAATAAATGTCACATTATATATCCCTGCCCAAGAAATCAGCACAAGTAAATGTTGTGCTTTCCTTGTTTGTTGGTTAATCCAACCCTGGTTGAGACAGATAATGAAAAGTGCCGTGGTGGAAAAGAATGACACAGAGAGCAGAACCTAAGAAAATTTACCCTGCTTTTCTTTGACTGTGCTCTCTGGTAGAATATCAGCTTGGAAACAAGGGAGTAGTATTTATTTCTATGTTACTTGTATGTTTCAGGAAAGAGCCTCAAATGCTACCATATTGTGAAAAATTTGAAAGTACAACTAAATAATACGGAAAGGAAATAACAAATTATGTCACCAGAAGTACTCTAAGGAAAGGGATTTATTTGCGGTAATTTTATCGACATTAGAAGCACAGAGTAAGACACTTTAAATAGTGCACACTATTAAAGTGTTCTTGATTTATATACAATTTTAACACATTTTACCACAATTTGCAATTCTGCTCTGTCTCTGATCGATTCACTTGGGCAGTAAACACATTCTCCTTTATTTATAAAGTGCTTATTTTAAGTTACTTTCTGATAACCTTTCCTAATTGGAGAAGTTATTTTAACAGTTGTTTGTAAAATAAACTCGACTATTCATGTATGGTAACCAACAAAACTAATTGACAATCTTTCTGTCACAGTTGATTTCAAACATCTCTGTAATGAACCCTTTGAATAATTAAAGGAATGAATCCTTTGTAGAATAAAAGCAACTGTATTTGCAAGACAAATATGAAATAATACAGTACAGATATAAGAGACCATAGGAGAATTACTGTTGGAAATTTGGAGGCAAAACCTGTTAAAGTTAATAAATCCATAAAAGTAATTTAAAACTACTGTGCAGTAAAAATTATATAAATATAATTACATTTTAATCCATAGTTTCTTATTTTAAACTATAAATTAATATATAACTATAAGATGAAACATAATATGCAGATCTAATGAAAGAGAAAATAATATCTTAGTAAAAATATATGTACATATATATATATGCATACATATACATGCATACGTATAGACAGATATATACACCAGAGTTCAAATATCTCTGTCTATATCCCTATCTATATATCTATACTCTAGTTATATAGTCCACCAAATCCACCAGCTGGTCAGAATCATAGCAAATCCTCACAAATTTTCTGAGGCTAGTCTCTAAGTCGCAACAAGAGTAGACTGACTACCCGTCTTTCAGAGTCACTGATCGATTTGAATAGCTTGAGACTGTTAGCAGCAAACCAGAGATCTAGATGAACAGATGAAAATGATGATAGTTAGATCGATAGATAGATCATTATTTCTCTAGCCATAATTTTATAGCTCAAGTTGAAGTCATATTTGTCAGACTAGTATTGTGTTCCATAGGATTTTTAGAAGTATATCTCCAGGCCATCCTTGTGAGATACTTCTGGAAGGATTTGGATTCCTAACAATTGTTTAGCAACTGAAGATATTAACTTTTTTTACTACTCTGAGACTGTCTGAGAAAAACAGCAATTAAAATAAAAATTAGAGTTTGAGAAACATGGCTTAAGAACCTTTAGTTGATGCCATACAAATGATAAATGGTATGTCTAACTACCATTTATTTCTGGGAAACTTACTCAGGAATCACATTCCCAAGAAAGTCTAGTCATGTATCTATCACACAACAAGAGTATGCATTATTTTTAGTTAAAATTATACTATTTAATCACTGATATTCTCTTTCAGGCTTTGTAGATAATCTATAAGGCAAATATGTGTCTCGTGTCCTCTTAATTTATGGTTTATCTTTACTCTTATAGTAACCAGAGACTTACAGATCTCTTAGTGCAAAGAACATTCAATACATTTAATAAGCAGTCACTGGAAAACAAGACAAAAAGTATATACTAAAAATGAATGGTGGAGCAGTGAAATAGAAATTTGGTTTCTCCCTCTTACCATTTTGCATTTGCTTAATTCCAAACTTCTTAAGTATTTGTGTGTAATATAGAAGATTTTGGTAGTTTGGATCCACCAGAAGTGCTCTGGAAGTAAGGCAATCTGCTTCTATAAAGATTTTCAGCCTTGGAAATACAATGAGTTAGTGTGATTCTACTGTAAGATTACTATGAGACAAATTGCACTACAGAAATCTGTTGTTAGTAACCTCTCCAAAGTGCTAAAAAGCAACAATGTCTGTCCAGAGACTAAGGTGTGTCTGATACATGCCATGGTCTTTGCAATTACTTGCCATGCATCAGCGTGTTGGACAAAGTCTAACGATGACAGAATTGATGCTTTCAGTTATGGTGCTAGCTGAGAGTATTGAGCATAGCATGGACCATCAAGAGAACAAACAGATCTGCACAGGAGACACTGAAACCAAGCTGCTCATGGAGGCAAGGATTTTGAAGCTTAATTTCACATACTTTGGGTCTGTTGCCAGGAGGCACCAGTCTTTTGAGAAGGACAGTATGCTTGGAAGGGTGAAGGAACAGCACAAAGGAAGACTCAGGATGAGATGAATTGACACAATAACTGAGGTCATGGGGGTGGGTGTGTCAGAGACAGTGAGATTAGCTCAGAATAGGGCAAAGTTCCGTGCTAATCATGCAATGGGTTGCTATGAGCTGCAAGTGATTCAATGGCACATAAAAACAATAATGAGACAGAATAGACTAGAAAGCAATAAGCTTGAGGAGGGACTACATAGGGATAAAAAACTAAACAAACATGTGTATGATTTCATCTTCCAATTAAGTTCTTTTGGCCACTTTTTTTCACTGAGAGGAGGAGATGGGGAAATTAATTTGTGAAGGGTGGAAGGACAGCAAAGGAGAGCAAGACTCCAGATGAGATGGATGTAAACAGTAATTGGAGCAATGGGGATAGGTGGATTGGAGTCAGTGAGACTACCTCGGGACAGGGCAGTTTTTAGAGCTGTTGTTCATAGGGTCACTATGAGGCACAGGGAACTTGATAGCACACAACAACAAGATGTAACTTAGCTTTAAAAAAATAAACTATTATGAAATAATTCTTCTAAGTGATCTAACACTGGTCTGCCCATTTGCTGTACAGAGGTAACTTGTGGTTGCTGTGATGCTGAACATTGTGACACTGATGTGTCAAATGCAATAACGGTTACCCATGGTGGACAGTGTTTGGTAGAGCTCCCCGGTTAAAACAAGCTTGGAAGCAGGAGTGGTATCCACTTGCCTCCAGCAACTTTATGAACTTAGAGAAACAATGAAAGTTATACTACTGTTCAGGTCTTTCATTCATAGAGTTGCTATGTGTTGTCTATTACTTGATGACACTTAAAAGAAAACAAAAACATTATGAAATAAAGTAAACCAAGACATCAACATGACAAGAGGTGGGGAAGAAATAAACAGTGTATTAAAAGTGTATTGATTGAAAATATTCTTTATTTTCCTGTACCGTAAGAGTGATCCTTTTAAAACAGAAATCACATAACATCAATGCTCTTCTCAAAATCACTTGATCCCTAAACCTCACTCAAAATATAATTCAAAGTCATCCACCAGAGCCAAGGGACATAAAAAGGCAGAGTTTAAATCCACCAGCTGCTTTGAAGGAGAAATATGGACCGTCTCCTTCAGGGAGATTTACATACTGTGAAAACCCACTGGAGGGTCAGCTATGAATTGATCCCAACTCAATGGCACATAGCAACAACCAGAACATTTATGTTAGTTTGTTCCAAACCATTTCTGATCTCACACCTTCTCTCTAATTCAGAACTGTCTCTTTCATTTGTGGTGGCTCAGGGCCGAGTACAGATGGAGGTCTAAATATGATATTTTTAAATCAAATTATTGGAAAACATGTTTGAGTCTCCCACTAGGATACATATAAACTAATCATGATGCTGTGCATCCATGTACTTATATATGGTTTTATGTTTCATATGACAAAGTTGGCAAAATATGGAATAACATTGGATTTCATTATGTCTAGTTTTGTATGTTTGTAGGTTGAAGGGATTAAATAAAGATAAACATAATCATTATTGCACATTTACTCTAATTTTTTTTGCTTGTCTTCATCTCAGTAAAATCACTAATTAAGTCAGCTTAGTCAAGATTTTCACATGATTTGTATTCTATTGACAGTAATGCCGAATTAGACAAACTATTTTGATTAATTCAATATGGAGACATTTTGCTCTGGTAAATCAGTCAGGACTGTCAATAGCAATTTTTCAAGCAATATTTAAATTGATAATTTAACAATGAGTTTTATATATTATACTTAAGCAATACAATCAAAGAGTTTAAAGTTAACTGGAAAAGAGTACTGAATATACAATGGTCTGCTAAGAGAACAAAAATGCTACTCCTAGAGAGGATGAGACTAGGCTGCTTTTTGGAGACAAGCATTCTGAAGCTTTGTCTGACATATTTTGGACATTTTACAAGGTGGGACCAGTCCTTGGAGAGGGGCATCATGTTTGGGAGGATTGAGGGACAGCACAAGAGAGGAAGACCCTTGATGGATGGATTGATTAAGTGTTGGGGGTGGGGGTTGGTGTGTCAGCGACAGTAAGATTGGCACAGGATAGAGCAGGGTTTAGGGCTGTTATACATAGGGTCGCTATGAGTCACAGGTGACTTGACAGCACCTAATAAAAACTATAAGTAGAACTTTACAAAAATATCTTTACTCAGTCCTATAAATTTGATATATTCATTCTTTTTTTCACACTCTTTTAAAGCACTATCTAAATCTATACCTGTGATAACAAGCTGCACTGCAATCCCAAAGGCACATAGTTTGAATTCACCAGCTGCTCCATAGGAGAAAGATGGGCAATTTCATGATCAATCAACTGCCTCTAGAAACTCACCAGAGGGTCATCTATGGATTGGTTCTAACTAGATGGTAAAACTAGATGCAAAAACAACATGGAATAATACAAACAGGAGGAAGAAGAAATACATGTTGCTCAATTTGCTCAAACATCTCTCCAATGGAGATGATAGGTTGATCTACTATGGCCAGTTAGTAGAAATTATATGAAAATTACTTTGAAGAATATAGTATGCACATTTTTTACTTTTTCTATTTTTATTTTCTTATTTTTCAACTGGAATATTGTTATGGACATGTATTTTTTTCTTGCTATCTCTAACTTAGAGAGCCCACTTTCTCAAAGAAATGTTTAGAAATAATGTAAGTCTTCTTAAAAGTAAAATACAGACATATGTGTTTACTACTTTGTAAAATCATCTCATATCATTAGTAACAAGCAATTGTTCATAACTTCAAAACTATAGATAGTTCATTGCCAAGACCATTACATTTATGTCAAAGATAACATTTTTTAAAACTTTATCATTAATTTCAATAAAAATTTAAAGACTTTGGATTTCCATTCATTCTTTGTTGTATTTTTCTCCCCTCCCAACCCTCCCCCCTTGAGCACTACCCTCTTGGAAAAGTAAAAGAAAAATTCTTTCATTGTTTTACAATCCCTCCCTCCAAGTCCACTCCACTATGCAGCCTTTGCTCTGGACTCCTGTCATGACAAAAATGCCTAATACCATATCTCTTTTAAACAGTTTTCTCCCTCATCTGTATCAATACATTATAGAATCTTTCTCAGTCTCCCCTCAACCCTAAGGTCAGTCCTGTTTGACAACAGTGGCACCATGCAATATTTGTCCTTTTGTGATTGAGATACTTCACCCGGCATAATATCCTCCAGGGTCACCCATTTTGAATGATATTGCATGAGTTCCTTTTTTTTCAATGCAGTGTCATATTCTATTGTGTAAATATACCAGAGTTTCTTTACCCATTCATTTGTTGATGGGCACTTAGGTTGTTTCAAACTCCTTGCTGTTGTGAACAAAGCCATGATAAACATGGGTGTGCATATATCTGCTTGGATGTCAGTTATGGTCTCTTGGGGTATATTCCCAGTAGTGGGATTGCTGGGTCAAATGGTATCTCTAATTACAACTTTTTGAGAAAGCGCCACAATGCTTTCCACAGTGGTTGCACCATTTTACAGTCCCACCAACAGTGAATAAGGGTTTCAGTTTCTCTACAACCTCGCCAGCATTTGTTGCTTGCTGTTCTGTTAAATTTTGCTATTCTGACTGGGGTGAGATGATATCTCATAGTTGTTTCAATTTGCATCTCTCTTAGAGCTAGGGATTTTGAACATTTCTTCATGTGCTTGTTAGCCATCTGAATGTCGTCTTTGGTGAAGTGTCTGTTCATAGCCTGTGACCATTTTTCTATTGGATTATTTACCTTTATCTTGTTGTGGTGCTCAAGTATTTTATAAATTCTGGATATAAGTCTCTTATCTGGTATGTCATTACCAAACATTTTTCCCAGTCTGTGGCTTCCCTTTTTACCATGTTGGAGAAGTTGGGATTTGTTCTGGGAAAATAAGAGGTCAGACTCCCAAGGTGGCAAAACAGAAGCAAAGGAAGACGACTGGCCAAACTAAGTGGTGGATGCAGCAAAACCAACATTTTGCCAATGTTGTGCCCACTTTTGGTAAGAAGAAGGGACCCAATGACAACTATTAAGTCCTTTGTAATCCTGACTTCTCTTAATAAAGCCACTTAGTCCAACTAAAAGAAAAACAAAAGGCTAGAACAGTACTTAGAGAACTGGCAGAAGTTCAAGATGGATTTAGAAGATACTGTGGCACCAGGACTATAATTGCTGTCAGATGAATCATTGTTGAAAGCAAAGAATATCAGAAGAATGCCTATTTGTTTTAATGATTATGCAAAGTCATTTGACTGAATGAATGATAACAAATTATTAACATTACAAAAGAGTTCCCAAATACTTAATTGTGCTTATGTGCAAATAGAAAAAGAACACTTCATGGTTTAAAATTAAGAAAGCTTTACATCAGGGTTATATCTTTCCCCATACTTATTCCATATGTATGCTGAGCAAACTATTTGAGAAGTTGGACTCTGTGAACAACACTATGGTATCAGGACTGGAGGGAAACTCATCAATAAACTGCATTACATTGATAACAAAAATTTGCTCCCTGAAAGTGAGACATACTTGAAACACTTGCTGCAGAAAAGCAAAGACTACAGCCTTCAGGATGGATTTCATCTCAATGTTAAGAAAACAAAAAATTCTTACCCCTAGAATGATATGATACATCATGAAAGAGGAAATCACTGTCAGTGACTGCATCTTACTTAAATCTACAAACAATACACTTGGTACCAAAAGTCAGGAGAACAAGAGACATACTATACTGGGAAAGTTTGTAGTCAGGGATCTCCTCACATTATTGAAGAACAATGACGTTACCTTGAGGACTATAGTATACCTGAGCCATGTCATGATTTTATCAATAACTTGCTATGCTGCTGAGAGTCATATTTGACTCAGTGCATTCAATAATAACAACAATATACAGTAATAAAACTTTTATTAATTGAAAAAAAGTGACGTTCTGTTTTTCAATTTTATGTAGCTTACACTCAAGGGAAACTAGCTTATTTTGTTGTGTACATGCATTTTTTTAATATATCCAAAAATATTTTTTCAAATAACTATATTCTTAGCTGTTGCAGCTTTTTATTTT
>NW_006399773.1:7129749-7130486 GCF_000299155.1 Elephantulus edwardii
ATAAGTATATGCATTTATTTATTTAATGGTCATGCTGTTGTTTGTTGTTGAGTGCCGTCAAGTCGTAGGCGACTCACAGCAATCCTATGAATGAAAGTCCTGGACACCTGTATAACTTTCATCCTGTCTCCAGGTTCATAGGGTTTCCAGAGGCAAGCTATTATTATGGAAGTGGTGGCAGTCAGGCAAGGGAAGTTTCTAGGGTCTTTTGCTTTGTGTGTTACTGTTCTTTTTGCCCTTTAAAGGTAGGTGGGCGGCCTTGACCCTTAGAATAAGGGTAAGTAGGGGTGGGGTGGAGCCTGTGAGCCTCCTCGAGGTGATAGCCTAAAATCCTTCATGAGACTTGGGGACTGAAGTCTCCCTCCACTCTGGAAGTCAGAGCTGGCTATATGGCTGGCTGGCTGGCGTCTCTATGGCGGCTCCTCTTGCTGGCAGTCGGGCAAGGGAAGTTTCTAGGGTCTTTTTCGTCGTGTGTTAATGTTCTTTTCGGCCTTCAAAGATGGGTGGGCGGCCGTGACCCTGAGAGTAAGGGTAAGTAACGGTGGGGTGGAGCCTGTGGAGCCTGCTCCAGAAGCTAGCTTAAAATCCTGTAACTGCTGGTTGCTGTGAAGCCAACTGGTGACACAGATGAGTCAAATATGAGAATGGTTACCCATAGTCTGCACATTGTTTGGTGGAGCATCCCAATTAAAGGTCATAATTATTAAAATAATTGTGAAAATGTTGTTATGTGCCGT
>NW_006399773.1:7132446-7138711 GCF_000299155.1 Elephantulus edwardii
TATCTATCTATCTATTTATCTATATTTCTATTTAGATTTTAAATTAGTCCATTGCAGCAGTCACCATTTTAATCCATCTGGTTGAGGGTCTTCATTTCTTTTGCTGACCCTCTACTCTTCCAAAGCTCATGTCCCTCTCCAATCAATAGCCTCTCCTAGCAAACATGTCCAAAGTATGTGAGGAGAAGCCTCATCATTCTTGCCTCCAAAGAGCACTCCGGTTGCACTCACTCCAAGACATAATCTGTCTGTTCTCTTGGTCATTCATGGGATGTTAAGGGCTTTTCTCCACCCCCAAAACTGAAAGGTATCAATTCTCTTCCTGTCATCTTTGTTCATTTTCCAGCTCTCAGATGCATAGCAAGTCATTGGAAAGACCATGGCCTGAATCAGATACACCTTGGTCCTCAAACTGACATCATTACTCTTCAATACTTTGGAGAGGTCCCTAACTGCATATTTTCCCAGTGCAATGTGTCTTCTTATTTCCCGACTTTTGGAATCAAGGTGTTAATTGTGGATCCAAGCAAGATGAAGCTGTTGACAGTTTCAATCTCGTCTCCATCCACCATGGCACTGCCTATTGGTCTGGTGGTAAGAATCGTTTTTTCTTGACATTGAGATTCAATACATACTGAAGGGTGAATTCCTTGATCTTTTCACTTTCAGCAACGAAGGTTGTGTCATCTTCATAACACAGATTATTGGTGAGTCTATTTCCAATCCTGATGCTACATTTCTCTTCATAAAGTCCAGCTTCTCAGATAATTTGCTCAGATTAAATAGGTATAGAGAGAGAATACAACCCTGACACACTTTCTTCCGAATTTTAAACCATGCAGTGTTCTCCTGTTCAGTTTGCACAACAGCTTCCTGGTCCAGATGTAGATTCTTCATGAACACAATTAAGTGTTCTGGGACTCCCATTCTTCTCAATATCAGCCACAATTTGTTATGATACACACAGTCAAATGCCTTTGCTTAGTCAATAAAGCACAAATATACATTCTTCTGGTATTCCTTACTTTCACCCAGGATCTATCAACAATGATATTCCTGGTGCCAAGGTCCCCCTCTAAATCCTGGTTGAACTTCTGATAATTCCCTATCTGTGTACTCTTCTAGCTATTTTTTATCTTCAGCAATATTTAGCTTATGTGTGTATTAATGATACTGTTCAATAGTTTCCACTCAGTTGGATCACCTTTCTTGGGAACGGGAATAAATGTGGATCACTTCCAATCTGTTGGCCAGGCAGCTGTCTTCCAAATTTCCTGGTATAGACTTGTGAGTGCACTCAAGATTACATCTGTTAATTAAAACAAGTAAATTTATATCTCATTAGAAGCATTTGTTGCTGAAGATCAAAGCCTTCAATTTTGATACTTTTCGACATGAAGAAAATAAAGGTCCTTAGCATTGAGCCACTACGCAATATTATCATAGGTGGAGAAATTATTGAAACTATTAATGATTTCATCTTACTTGGATCTATAAATAACTCACTTTGTATCAACATTCAGGAGATCATAAGATATGTTTCTTCAGGAAAGGCCATTCTCAGGAAACTTTATAAAATACTTCAGCACAATGATGTCAGTTTGAAAACTACATTATTCCTGATTTAAGCCATGATCTTTTCATTCACTTGGTATGCATCTTAAAGCTGGACGATAAATAACAATGATAGAATGTTGCCTTTGGATAATAGTGTTGGAAGAGACTAATAAATGTCTCATAGACTGTCAAAGAACAAACAGATATATCTTGGAAAAGGTGTACCCAGGTGTGCCTTGGCGTCAAAGGTTGTGAAGCTCTGTCTCTCATATTTTGAACTTGTTATTAGGAGAGGCTATTTCTTAAAAAGGATATAATTCTTAGGAAATGAAAGATAGGTGAAAGAGAGAAAGTCTCCCAATGAGGTGAATTTGACATGGTGACTGCAGCAATGAGCTCAACTGTATCAGAGAGGGTGAGAGTGCCTCAAAAAATAAAAGGGTCAGATCTGTTGTTCATAGGGTTGCTAGTAGTTGTATCCAACATAATGACACCTAACAACAATAACATATAGATATATAAACAGTACCATCTAGATATATAAAACATAGTAGACAAATATGTAAATATTGATACATCAAAATATAAATAGTTTTCCATACAGATATGGGGAAAATCTCTGGTGACTTACTGGATAAAGAGTTACACTTCCAACCTAAAAGCATGCTGTTCAAATCTCTAGGTACCCCAACGCAGAAAGATGTTAAACCTCCTTCTGTGCAATTTATAGCCTCTGATAACTCACTAGACTATAAATTGGTTTAAATTCAAGGCCATATACCAACAACAACAACATTGAGATATATACCTCAACATAGATAGAAATATAGCTATAGAATTATCTAATAGAATCTAACGTACCTACATACACAATTTTCCCCTTACTAAATAATCATAATGTAGAAAATGAAATAATTTCTATAAAATAAAGTAATGTAGTTAGACTATGATGGATTAGAGGCCAAAGCAGTTATTGACAATGTTGATGGAAGAAAAAGAAAAAATATTTGACATGATACTATCATTTCCTACCACCTAATCACATTCATATTCAGAAGTCTACTTTAAATTCAGGTTCTGTGAGCACATAAAAATTTCTAATCAATAATGCCAGCTTAACATTCAATGGTATGAATGTATTCAAGACTTACTGAGAATAGTGTTCCATTATCTGTTGCAATTTTCTTGGTTGTTGTTTTTTGTACAAAATTAGAAATTCAAGTTTAAAGAGAAATATTTTGTTTATTTTTATTTTATGTTCTTATGTCCAAGACTATTTAATAAAATACAAGAATTATAAGATTAAAGATATGAATATTTTTGTTGTTGTTGTTATGTGTTGTCAAGTAGCCTCCGATTCATAGCCACCCTATATACAACAGCCTGCTCTATTACTTGCCAATTTTACTGTCTCCGACACACCTATCCCCATTAACTTAGTGACTGAATCAATCCATTTCATTGAGTGTCTTCCTCTCCTGCATTGTCCTTCTACCTTCCAAGCATTATGACAGCCATCTCCAAGGATTGGTCCCTTTTTGCAACATGTCCAAAATATATCAGACGAAGCTTCAGAATCCTTTCATCCAAGGTTCAACCCTCTCTAGGAAGAACCTGTGAGTTTTCTTAGCAGTCTGTGGTATATTCAATACTCTTATCCAACACCAAGGCTCAAAGGCATCATCAGCTCTCTTTCCGTTATCCCTAGTCATTGTCCAGTTCTCTGATCCATGTCAAGTAATTGCAAAGACCATGGCCTGAATCAAGAACACCTTAGTCCCCAGACTGACATCGTTGCTCTTCCATAATTTGGAGAGGTCTTTGACAGCATTCTTTCCCAATACAATTCATATTTTATTTTCCTGGCTGCTGGTACCAAGAGTGATGATTGCAAGGCCAGGCAAACTCTTTACCATCTATCATGATTCTGTCAATCAAACTAGTGGTGAGAATCTTTGTTTTCTTGATGTTGAGTTTCAATCCATATTGAAGGTTGCAGTCCTTGACCTTCTGCAGCAAGCGCTTCAGGCCCTCCTCAGTTTCAGCAAGCAAAGTTGTGTCATCTGGACAACTCAGATTGTTGATGAGTCTACCTCCAATCCTGATGCCACATTTCTCCTCATAGAGCCCATATCCAGATAATCTCTTCTGCATATAGACTGAAAAGATATGGAGATAGGACACATCCTTGATGCACACCCTTCCCAATTTTGAACCATGTAGTGTTTTGCAGAGAAATAATAATATTGAAATAATTTCACTTCAAACTTTAGGAGATGCTATGGCACTATGGCTGATGACAGATTGATCTCGGCTAAAAGCAGATTGTACAAGAACTATATTTGTGTTTTATTGATTGTTCAAAGGCGTTTGACTATGAATCACAACTAATTGTGGCTAACATTTACAACAATGAGAATCCCAGAACACTTGACTGTGCTCATGTTAAACCTATACCTAGACAAAGAAACTATTGTCTGAAAAGAACAAGGGGACACTGCATGATTACAATTAAGGGATGTTTCAGGGATGTATCCTTTCTTCATAGATCTTTTAAGTCTATAAGCAGAACAGAGCATTCTGGAAGCTGCACATTATGGAGAAAAATGTGGCCTCAGGTTTGACTGCAGGAAGCTTAATCAATACCCTGTGTTATGCAGATGTCACACTGAAAAGTATTTATAATATTTTCTGCAGAAGGTCAAGGACTGTAGCCTTCAATATGGATTGCACTTCAACATCAAGAAAGCAACAATCCTCACCACTAGGTTAATTGTAAGTAGTGTGATAAGTGGAGAAAAGATTAAGGTTGTTAACTATTCTATCTTTCTCAGATCCACCATCAACATTCTTGGCAGTCAAGAAATAAAACAAACAAACAAAAATCTCCCCCCCCCCAAAACCAGAAAAAACCAACAACACATAAGTTGCTTTGTGAAAATCAAATGTTGAAAATCAACTATGTTGGAGTATCAGAACTCGTAAAATTGTTTTTTCTAGTCATTGTGTCAGCCTTCTTTTGTGGGACATGGTATCTAGCTACCTTAACTGTGGACACATGGTCTTGCAAATCATCAACAGCTATGGGACCCATATAAGAGAGTGCCTTTCACACTGTAAAAAAATGGTGGTGATGATGGTGTTGAGATTGTGAAGAGGCTGTGGCACTGCTGTAGAGGTACTTTGGCAAGTGCAACAAGAGGAACCCTTGATATATCCACAGTTAAGGTTTTTCTTGCTGCATGTATGAAAAAATATGACTTATAACTGCTCTGAGATAAAGTTTATTGACTGATTGAAAATAATCAGAGGTTTATTTGTGCTACTGAACTGAACCTAGACTTTTACTTATTGACTGAGAAGTGGAATCATGCCTTCTTAATCTGGCTTGGAATACTGAACTAGGTCTGGAGTTGCATTGTGCAATATTCTTTGCTTACCCTACACTATAATCTATTTGCATCTAATAAACCCCATAACTGTGAGTAAAGTCCGTGAGTTTTGCAACAAACATCAGACCCAATGATTGGTAGAAAAAGGTATAGGCGTATGGAAGGGGCATGTCTGACTTTGTAACTATTTTGACACTTTGGATATTCTTAATGGGGATGAGGTGGGTAAAAATCAGACTTGATCACTCTCACCCTGCTCATTTTGCATTGGTATAGAGACTAAGGTTCACCTGATCCAGTCTACGGTCTTCTCAATTGCTTGCTATGCATCTAAGAGTTGGGTAACAAATTAGTATGATAAAAGAAAAACCAGTCCCTTTGTGTTTTGGTGTTGGATAAGAGTATAGAACATACCGTGGACTCTAAGAAAACAAACAGTTCTGTCCTAGTGAGGGTGAAACCAGGCTGCTCCTTGGAGGTAAGGATTTTTAAACTCTAACTCACATATTTTATGCAGGTTGCCAGGAGGGCTCAATACCTGGAGAAGGTGCATCGTGTTTGGAAGAGGAGATGGTCAACGCAGGAGAGGAAGATCCTGGATGAGATGGATTGATGTGGTGACTGTGATAATGGCATCAGGTGTGTCATAGATGGAGAGTTTGGCTCAAGAGGGAGCAGTGTTCAGAGATTGATAGGGTTAGTATGAATAGTAGGTAACTGGAAGTCACGTAAAAACAGCATCGTTAAACAAAATTCTATAATAGATAATTAATATTATACAAACTTTAAAATTCATTTATGTGGATGAAGTAAATTGCAACATAGCTTCCAAAAATCACTTAATTCTGAAATGACATAAATATTACAGATTTTTCGTATAGATTTGGTAAAATAATACCCTGTAGATTTTAGAAAACAGAAACATTCTACTAATTGCCTCTCAAGGTTCTAGGAAGATATAAACATCCAAAATCATAGCAAATTCAAGATGAGTAAGCGAAAAGGAAAATTGTAAACAGAAAGAAAATTCAAATATGTGTTTTTAACATATTTGCCTAAAACTCTGTCACAGAGAACATTATTGATATATGACAATTACAACTGTTAAGAATCAAAGACTCAGGGAGCTCTGGTGGCCTGGTGGCAAGACGCTGCACTGCAACCCCAGAGGTTGTGTTGTTGTTATGTGCCGTCGAGTCGCCTGCGACTCATAGCGACCCTATGTACAACAGCCCTAAACTCCGCTCTGTCCTGTGCCAATTGCACTGTCTCCGACTCGCCCATCCCAATTATCCCAGTCACTGAATCAATCCACC
>NW_006399773.1:7140199-7142677 GCF_000299155.1 Elephantulus edwardii
ACATTTCATTGTAATATTTTGCTTTGTCATCCCGTGCTGCCTTTTGAAATCTTCTATTCAACTCTTTAGTATCTTGAATTCTTCCCTGTGCATGTGGTTCAAATCCACCAGATGCTGTGCTGGAGAAGGAGGGGGCAATCTCCTCCTGTACCAGTCAGATCTGATTTGTAAAAATAATACAATAAAAATGAAAAAAACGAATCAAAGACTCAAAGAAGAATAAAATTTTTATTAATAGGGTTTTTATTTTTAATTTTTATTAATAAAGCAGTATTTTTATTAATAGGGTTTGTGTATTTTTATTACCACAAATTTTACAACTAATTTTTTCAAAACTTCTGAACCTATGTGCTTTCTTACTTTTTAGTTTCAATCTATAAAATGTATAGTTGGATCTAAGGGAGGGGATTGATTGATCTTCTAACCGTATTTGATTTACTTCTTAAGATAAGAAGGGATAATGTGAACATTTATACACTAACACTCTTTAAACCACAGAAAATCCAAAAGCATACAGTTTGAATCCACCAGTTGCTCCATAGAAGCATGGACAATATCTAGTGTGAATTACTGTCTAAAACTCATTGGAGAGTCAGCTAAGGGTCAGTTCCAACTTGACAGTACACAACAATAACAACAATTCACTTGTACTTTCATTCATAATCTATTTTGAAAACATTTTATATATATAATTAATCTAATTATTTTAAACAATTACTCATGTCTATTTTGTGATGGCTTGTGTTTTATGATGATAATTGCAATTCTTCTGCTGATACTTCAAATACTAGCAGAGTCACACATGGTGGACAAGTTTTAGGGACACTTCCGGACTAAGACACCTTAGAAAGAAAGGTATGGTTATCTACTTCTGAAAATTAGCCAATGAAACTTTACACATAAAGCAAAGCACTGTCTAACTCACTTGTTTTGAACAGTTTCAGCAAGAATCAGCAAGGATACTGAAGTATGGGTGTGTTTTTTTTTAAAGAGTCATTTAGGGCTGGGGAGATTTTAAGTGAAATGAATGGGCGCAATTCTAGCCATACTGGACTTGAAAAGTCTTGAAATAATAAGGATAATGGAGGACTAGTTCAATCTAATGTATATAAGATTTTCATGATCCAGAGTTGACTTCCCAGGAGTTAATGAAAATTTCTACAACTTTGAATTATTTTGGATTATAGTAAAATTTCAACTAAGAAACACATTCCATTTTTTTTCTTGTATACCTTTGAGTCAGGATAGACTCATAGCTCACACTCCAGTGGGTTTTCAGAGGTAATATCACAAGAGAACTCATTGTTCATATTTCTACCTCAGAGCAGCTGGTGGTTTAAAATTATGTGCCTTTGGATTGACTGCACAATTTCTTCCCTCCAGTGGCCTAGTGGTAAGAAGCTTCACTACAATCCCGAAGGCATGTATTTTGAATCAGCTCTTGTGGAGTAGGGTGGACAATCTGTACCCATGCACGTTACTGCTTCTAAAAATCCATAGGAGGTCAGCTATTGTTCTGACTTGATGTCAACCAACAACAGGCCACCACATCTCCTTTCCTTACACTTTCTGATTTGTGTAGAGCTTGTTGTTGTTGTTCGATGTCATTTAGTCAATTCTCTCTCATAGCAACCCTATGAAGACATTTTCCCTATTCTGTTCTAATTTTCTGTAGATAATCATACCTTTCTTTCTAAGGTGTCTTAGTCTGGAAGTGTCCTGAAGTTTGTCAACCATGTGTGACTCTGCTACTATTTGAATTTAATGCTTTTCTATGACACCATACTTAAAACTAATTGATGCTTCTTTGCTCTTCTTTATTTATTGCCTGCCATTGAAATGCATGTACTATGGCTCAGATCAGGCACACAATTGTCTTTATAACTAACATCCTTGCTTTTAGGAATTTAAAAGATCTCTGACATTATAATCTCCCAATGCAAATTGTCTTTTGATTTCTTGATTGCTTCTTCATGGGTGTTGATTGTAGAATCAAGCAAGGTGAAATAATTAACAACTTCAGTCTTTTCTGTAACTATCATAAACTTGCCTGTTGGTCGAGTGGTAAAGATTTTTGTTGATATTGAGATGTAGTTCATGTCTTAGACTGTAGTCTTTGATATTCTGCAGTAAGTGTTTCAAGTTTTCTTTATTTCCTGTAAGTAGAGCTGTTTTATCTGTATAAGTCAGGTTGTTGATGAGTTTTCCTCCAATTCTGATGTCAGATTCTTCTTCATATAGTCTAGCTTCATTAATTATTTGCTCAGCAATAGGTATGAAGGAAAGATACAACTTGATTCACATTTTACCTGTTTAAAAGTGCAATGTTCTCTTCCCATGTTCAGGCAATTTTTTTGTTTGTTTGTTTTAAATCCCCTTAGAATTTATTTCTAAATGCATGCTTTATTTTTTTTAAATTTCATACCATTTTATTTATAAAGTTCATACACATTGCTTTCACATTGAATCTTTCCCCTT
>NW_006399773.1:7144077-7146568 GCF_000299155.1 Elephantulus edwardii
GCTTTTAAACTGTTCTCTGTCTCATCTGTTTCAATGCAGTATACATAATTTATCAAATTTTTCTCAGTCTCACCCCAACCCTGATGTCAGTCCCTTTCTACAACAGTGGCACTATGCAGTATTTGTCCTTTTTGACTGAGATATTTCACTCAATATAATGTCCTCCAAGGTCATGGTCACCCATTTTGAATACTATTGCATGAGTTCCTTGTTTTTCAATGCAGCATAGTATTCCATTGTATGAATATACCAGTCCTTCTCTCTCCATTTATTTGTTGATTTTCCATTCTTTAGACAATTGCATTTAACACAATCAAATGTCTTTGCATAATCACTAAAACACAACTAAACATGTTTCTAGTATTCTCTGATTTCAGTCAAGAAGTAGCTGACATGATCAAGGTTATTCTTCTTTCCCAAGCCTCTTCTGAATCCAGCTTATATTTCTAGAACTTTCCTGTTGATATATCCAGCCAAATGTTCAGCCTTTTAAAAATAATCTTTAGTAAGATTTTACTTGTGTGTTATAGTAATGAGATTGTTCAACAAATTCTAGTCTCTGCTGTGGAATATTGACAGATATGGATCTCTTCCCAATAGTTGGGCAAGTAGCTATCTTCCAAATTTTTTTATATAAATTAATTAACATACTCAGGTTTGCCTCTATGTTTTGAAACAAATAAATCACTATTCCATCAATTCCTGAAGTCTTGGGTATTGCCAATGTCTTTGGTACAGCTTGGACTTCCTTCTGTACCATTGGTTCATGTTCATATGCTTCCTGAAAGGATCCAGCATCAATCAGTTTTTGGGTTTTGTTTTGGTTTCTTGTTTTGTTATAGTGCCTTTGTATCTTCCTTCCATCCTTTTTGGTTGCTTCTTGTATTTTTTTTTTCTATAATTATATTTTATTAATTTTCATAAACATTTACAGAGATTTTGGGCTTCCACTCATTCATTGTTGCACTATTCTCTCTACCCTCCTCCCAGTTTGTTCTTGTCAAAATGCCACAGTGCTTGTCAAAGCCAGTTCTGATTAATCTTCTTTGTCAGTGTATCCTTTGCCATTCCCTATCACTCCTCCCTGAGAGAGACTTCACCCTGAGTCATAAGGAAAAGGGGATGGCGTATTCTCTTAGCTACTTCCTGCTGAAAAGGGACGCTGTGGGTTTCAGGGTGAAGATCTTTTGCCCATAAGATCTTTCTTTATTGCAACTGAATACCTAATCTTTTTTCCCCATGGGTCCTTTCAGTTTGAGAAGTACTAAGCACAATCCTTCTTTGGTTTTCTAATATTAACTCTTTGTACATTTTGTTATGTCATCCCACAACACATGTAATCTTCAGGAATTAGAAGTCAGTGGATCAAAGAGCCTTCATCGACAGTAAGAATATTTCAAATCTATCCTGAAGTGTAATCCTGTCTGTGATAGGATACGACCTACCTACATTTGAGGAAAACTTGCTAATACAACTATTATTCATATATATATACACCAGTCACAAAATTCTAAGATTTTGGTGTCTAACTTTCATGTCATAAGTCTTGCTAAACAGAATGCATCATTCTCAGTCACAAAAGTCCCAGTGTAATCATTGTTGTGGAAGGATACATGAGACCATGTTAGACCTTCCAGAAATTTCAACTGCCCTCAAATGAAACAAATGATCTATCCAGTAACTCTGCAAAATCATGACAAAAGGACTTGTTTTGAATCACTGTTACATCATTATAAGGAACATAAATGGCCAGTCAACTTGAAGAGCACTGCTCTTGGCCAATTTCTTTGCTGACATTGAAAGTAATAAAATTAGCTTTTGAAACAGAGCCTTTAACCTACAAGAAATACAACATTTTTGTTTAATATGTTTTTATATCCAATATGTGTATGTTTGCGTGTATACAATGTTGCATAAATTTCTTATCCTAACATCTGACACTCATCTTTGAGAAAACAATTCCATAATATCAGCTAAAAAGCACTAATTCCTTAATCTTTTACTAAACACACTAGGATATTAACTATAAAATGCAATTGTACATTCTTCAATGCTGAAAATTTTTCAGCTTATTTGTTCAAAGACATTTGTTTTTCCAGTTTGGTTTTTGTTTCTGGTTTTCCCCCACGCTCTTTTTATGTGCATTAGAGAAGGGTCATATTGTTTGCTTTGGTCTATGAGGATCTCCAATACAAAATAATTGATTTACATGGATGGTTTTGGAAACTGCAGTGGAGATGCAACTATTGCCTGATTATGGAAAGATGAAATTAGAGGAAAATACTAGTTATCATTTAAACTTTAGTGACTATTAAGACATAGAATACTTACCCAAATTACAATTGTTCCCATTATTTCTGCAAAAGGTTAATGTATTACAGCAGAAAAATTAGCCTGATATGTGTCCTTTAGTAGATGGTTTATAGATTATTTCTTGCTGTCAATTTGACAAAGAATAATCATTGGTATAACCATGATAATAAAATTAAAA
>NW_006399773.1:7152034-7153680 GCF_000299155.1 Elephantulus edwardii
GTTCTGTTGTACATAGGGTTTTCAGAGGCCTGCTATTTCAGAAGTGGATGACCAATCCTTCTTCCTAGTCTGTCTCAATGTGAATGTTCAGATTAAGAGAATTATTAGACAGAGCAGCAAGCTAAAGGTATATCCCTTCTTGCGGAGTTAACTTTAGTGTCAGTGTTGCCTAAAAGGCAATTCCTTTATCTTTCACAAAAGTCCCCATGAACTACAACAAAGAAATCAAATGTTAATATCTTTCCTTTTTTCTTTTACATTATTTATTCTTTTTTATTCCTAGTCAAACAATTTTTTCAAATTATCCTTTTTTGTTGCTGTTATGTGCCATTGAGTTGCTTGCGACTCATAGCCACCCTATGTGCAACAGACCTAAATCCTGCTCTATCCTGTGCCAATCACGCTACTTCCAACACTCCCATCCTGATTATCCTAGTCACTGAATCAATCCACCTCATAGAGGGTCTTCCCCTCCTGCACTATCCCTCCATCCTCCCAAGCATGATGTTTCTCTCCAAGGACTGGTCCCACCTTACAACATGTCCAAAGTATGTCAGACGAAGTCCAGCATCTTTGTCTCCAAGGAGTAGCCCAGTTTAACCCTCTCCAGGATGAATCTGTTTGTTTTCTTGGGAGTCCATGGTACCCTCAATACTCTTCTCCAGCACTAAAGCTCAAAGGAATCAATTCTCCTTCCATTCACCCTAATCATTGTCCAATTCTCTGATGCATAACAAGTGATTGCAAAGACCATGGCCAAAACCGCACCTTGAAAAACGATGCATAACCATGCGAAGATGCACAATAGTCTCCAGAATGACACCATTGCTCTTCAGTACTTTGGAGAGGTCCCTAACAGCAGACTTTCCCACTGAAATACATCTTTTAATTTCCTGGAAGCTGGTGCCAAGAGTGTTGACTGTGGAGCCAAGCAGACTAAAGTTGTTACCTTTGCTGCTGTTGTTGTTATGTGCCGTCAAGTCATTTGCAACTCACAGTGACCCTATGTACAACAGCCCTAAACCCTGTCTATCCTGTGCCAATAGCACCTCCTCTGACACACCCATCCCGATTACCCCAGTAACTGAATAAACTCACCTCATAGAGGGTCTTCCCCTCCTCAACTGTCCTTCCACCCTCCCAAGCATGATGTCCCACTCCAAGGACATGTCTCTCCTTATAACATATCCAAAGTATGTCAGATGAAGCCCCAGCATCCTTGTCTCCAAGGAATAACCTGGTTTAACCCTGTCCAGGATGAATCTGTTTTCTTGGAAGTCCATGGTACATTCAATACTCTTCTCCAGCCCCACAGCTCAAAGGCATCAATTCTCCTTCTATCCTCCGTAGTCATTGTCCAATGTTCATGCATAACAAGTGATTGCAAAGACCAAGGCCTGTATCAGAAGCACTTTAGTCTCCAGAGACATGCCATTGCTCTTGAGTATATCAGAGAGGTCCCTAACAGCAGACATTGCCATCACAATACGTTTATTGATTTCCTGACTGCTGGTGCCAAGAGTGTTGACTGTGGAACCGAGCAAACGAAAGCTGTGAACAATCTCAGTCTCTTCGCCATCCATCCTGATGCTGCCAATTGGTCCAGTGGTGAGAATCTTTGTCTTCTTGACATTGAGCCTCAGTCC
>NW_006399773.1:7153780-7169152 GCF_000299155.1 Elephantulus edwardii
TTATTAAAATCCCTCCTTTTTCCTGTTTTGAAAAACAATTGAACAAAACCAATAAGAACTTTAGTAGGTATACAAACAGTCCTAACATTCAAAGCCAAGGTAAGAGAAGAACATAGAGCAAGCTAGAGGAGCCTTCATGTTTATTAAACTGAGGAATTTAGTAGTCTCTGACAATAAGTACTAGATATCTTTATGTATTTTCATAAATTTGATCATAATATAATATTCAAGCATTTACAATCTGTAATTTTTTTCCCCAGACATATCTGGAAGTAGAAAATGCACCCACACAAAACGCTGAATAAAACACAAAGCCAAAAGATGAGTATAGAAACATGTGATCACTTTATACCTAGAATTTCTCCATTTCTACCAAATTACTTTAATACATTGCCGCACACTTTTAAATTTGACAACCGTCCTTAGAAACACATTTTTTTGCCGTAATTTGAGGCAACGTGTTAATTCATTTTTGCAAGCTGCATCATTTTATTGAAATAAAAAAAATATTTGGTTGTAAAATTGAAATAAATTATGCAGGATGTTTCTTACAGAGCAAAACTCCATGTACCCCAATTATGTCCTATAATGTGCCTGACTGAGCACAGATCAAAGATACTTAAGAATTAAAAAACAACAACAAACATTCACTTGACCAGTATGTTTCCATTGAAGGGACTAAAGAGGATGAAAAGCCTTGTTTATATCCATTGAAACGAGTCAGACAACTGTGGAAGAATATAATTGCATAGCAAAATATTTTTCTAAATCTATGATAACGTGTCTATTCTAAAAGAAAAACACACCCTATGCTTAATAAAGAACATTAAAAACTAGTAATATACAACAAATAATATACAGTCATAATATCTTTTTAAACTCTATCAGTGGTACCTTAAATATTCTTCATGGAATGAAATTGCAGTATTGAGTCACAAATTCCAATAGAATTGTTGGAAAGATTGAAGTAATGTAGCTATTTCTATGACCCCTGAGCTTATGTCTCCTGTAACGCCAAAAATTTGCAGGTAAACTTAGAAGAGAATCTGAATAACCATCTCTGTTCAAATTATTAGAAAGAGCTTATATAAAGAAAATGAAAGTATATTGTCCATATGAAATCACACTTATATATCCAAAGTCCCCTAAACACTGAGAGGCATAACCAATAATGGAATAATCCCTAGGAAACACACTTTGGAGAGAATTCATTTGTCTACAGAATATTTTAAAAAAGAAACAATTTTAATTTTATTAGTGAAAATAAGGTTTCTGCATTTCCCTAGTGACATATCTGTTTAATTAAAAAAAAATCTTGTAAACAAATCCCAAATCCTGTTACCTCACTCCAGCTGTCATGTGAATATGGACCTAGACACGCAAACATTTGTTTGTACATATTACCACATTGTGTGCTAGCTTTTTGTATGCATTCTTGTAATAGGACTGTCCTAATATACACTTTTTTAAGCAGCATACACTTTCCACATTTGTTTGACAACTACTTTCACCTCTAGGAAGTATTTTCTTTTTTTTTTTTTTTTGGGAAGTATTTTCATAAGTGCCTCTATACCACATTCTTTTTCCGTGTTGCTGTTTAAAAAGAAAATTAAATCAACATAGTGAGTTTACAAAAATACCTGAGGTGGTAAGGATATATGTTATTTGTATAAAAATACAGTATATTATTTGAAAATTTTTTATGCAGATCTTACAGCCCATTTTTTGACCACATGTTGGAACATTTGTGTGCAAAAAAAAAAATTCCATCTTTATGTTTGAAATTTATGGGAACACAATTAAAATGAGAGGGGTCCAAAGGTATCAAGATAATTACATTTTTCTAATCTTACTAAACAAGATAAATTACCTGCAGGCCCTCTTAAAAAAGATGAAATCTTCATAATAAGTGAATTAATCAAGCAGCAGCTTGCTACTGCACTTGCATTTATAACAGAAATGATTCAAAGACTTATTTTATGGGGAAATTAATGGAAACAGGCTTTTCATTCTTCTGCACCAATTGAAAACCTCAGCAACCAGCTGCCCACTTGTCAAGAAAACAGAAAGAAGCTGGAAACAAAGATAAATAAAAACACCTTTTTCCTGGCACTTTTGAAGAGAAAAAGGAGCTCTCATTTACAGCAGCCATCTGTTTGTTATTTAATATGGGTGAATTACATGCTGTAATGAGTTTGTTTCTGCATCACTCAGTGCAATGGAACACAAGTTCACTCTCATAATGTGCAGCAGTTTTTAAAAGCTAATCATTTAATTGGACACAATCGTCAATGACAAATGGAGATGTAAAAACTCAGCCAGCTGTAGAGTGAATATGTAATCATTGTGAAATCATATTATTTTACACGCTTGAAGACTTCTTAATAGTATCTGATGTTGGTCATCACTGCAGACTCTGAAGAATTGAAGAAACATGGTGAAAAATAGCCTTTCAGAATGGCTTTCTATAATTGGCCCATATTAATGCCTGTGTTAGAACCACCATTTGACTTAGGAACATGAAGTCTCTCTAAAATGCTTGTATTACTGCTTTCGTTTTGATTTTGATTTTTGTGTATTTTTCCAATATTTCATAGTTTAGTAGCTAAGAGTTATTGTTTAGGAGCAGCTTGGGTAATTAAAAAAAACCTGCTTCAGGAAGAGCGTATTGTAGATTTGTTGCTTTTATACATGACATCACATGCAGATAAACATGAAAACTTGGATGATTGAGTGCCTACAGATTTCTTTTTTATTATTATTATCTCGCACACACACTTCTCATACACCCCCGCTCTCATGCTCTACTTGAGGAAAACTAACCTGAGTGCCTCCACCTGCATGCAATACAGTGCGAATCTATACAATGTTGTCATCATCTTTTACAGAAGGAGGCAAATCTCCCTTTGGAAGAGCCACAAAGACTATGTGCTCATGAGCAAATTTCCTCAATAAGAAGTATTTATCAACTTCTAGACACCTCAAGAATAAAATATGCTATTGTATGCTACCAAATTCTAAACAATCATAAAATGTTCAAACATTTTATATATTGTAGTATTATAAGCCTTTGTTAAGTACTATAAGAGGCTTTATAACAAAGAGGGCATCTTTATTTTTATTGATTATTTCATCTTTATTTTCTTTCCAAGAATGTTAGTCTTGGTGAACAATTCTCATGGGGGGGAGACATTTAGGATATTAGCTTTAATCAGCTTGGTTCAAACCTACTAAAATGTATTTATCTATCATACAGTAATTTTTTAAAGCACATTTAGGGAAAGGAATATAAAAGTTTGTTTTCATTTCCAAAAGTTCTACTATCCTGTTATATCTTACACTCCTCCACAAATACATACATAATATCATAATTTAACTTAAGTTTAAAGTTTTGTGATTTGTATAAAAAGTACATATCCTCCAAATTTATTTCTTAGGTAATAGTTTACTGTTCTGATGGCCTAGTAGCAAGAAGATGTGCTGCAATCCCAGAGGCATGCATCTCGAGCTGCATCCAACTGTTTCATGGGAGAAGGATGGACAGTCTCCTCCTGTGCCATTAAATGCTCCTGAAAACCCACCAGAGGGTCAGTGCTCTTCTCCAGCACCACAACACAAAGGTGCCAATTATTTTTCCGTCATCTTTATAAACTGTCCAGCTCTCAGATACATGGCAAGTGATCAGAAAGACAGTGACCTGAGTCAGATATACCTTTGTCCTCAAAATGACATTATTACCCCTCAATAATTTGGAGAGGTCCCTAACTACAGATTTTCCCACTGCAAGGCAGCTCCTTATTACCAAGCATATTACTTATGGATCCAAGTAAAATGAAGCTGTTGACAGTTTCAGTCTCCTCTCCAACCACCATGATGCTGCCTATTGGTCCAGTGATAAGAATCTTTGTTTTCTTGATATTGAGATGCAATCCATACTGAAGGCTGCATTCCTTGATCTTCTGCAACAAGTGTGTCAAGTCCTCCTCACTTTCAGCAAACAAGGTTGTGTCACCTGCATAACTCAAGTTATTGATGAGTCTCCCTCCAATCCTGATTCCATACTCCTCTTCATAGAGTCTAACTTCTCAATATTTTTTTCATCATACAGATCGAATAGATACGAATAGGAGAGAATACAGCCCTGGCACACTCCCTTCTCAGTTTTAAACCACACAGTGCTCCTCTACTCTGTTCGCACAACAGCTTCCTGGTTCAGTTACAGGTTCTGCATGAGCATAATTATGCGACCTAGCATTCCCATTCTTCTCAATGTCAGCCACAATTTATTATGATCCATACCTTCGCATAGTCAATAAAGCACAAAAAAAACATTCTTCTGGTATTCTTTACTTTCAGCCAGGATCCATTTGACAACAATGGCATCTGTGGTCCACGGCCTCTTCTAAATTGTTGCTTGAATTTAAGGCAGTTCCCTACCTAGGTACTGTTCTAACCATTTTTGTATGATCTTCAGCAGTATTTTGCTTTCATGTATACTAATGATATTGGTCAATAGTTTCTACATTCAATTGGTTCACCTTTCTTGGGAATGGGGCCAAATATGGGTCTCTTCCAATCCAGAAGCTGTCCTCCAAATTTCTTGGTAAAGATTTTTCTTTCCGTTTTTCGTTTCTAAGGAAAATAGTAAGAGAAATACGAGTTGATTCCTCAGTGGCCCTCCAGGGAAGATGCAGAAGAAACCCCACGACCTTTGATTGAATTCTAACCCATGGTGACCTTCCATAGGGTTTCTGAGACCGTAAAGCTTTGCCAGAGGAGACTGTTCATCTTTCTCCTGAGTGGGTGGTGGATTTAAATAACCCTTATGTTAGCAGCCCGACAATTTACGTACTCTACTACCTGGTCTCATTTCTGAAGACGATAAGGAGAGAGACTCTTTCAAAATGCATAGTAAATAAAGAAATGTAGAAGCTTTTTCCTACAGGTCCAATCTGTAAGTTTTCTTTCAAAAGCCCTCATGAAAGTTCCTTAGATTTATGAAAAAGAACCTCAGATAACATAATTTTCCATATAATTAAAATATCCTATTGATTCTTTTTCATATAAAACCTACTTCATTCAAACTGGAGACCTTGGAAACCTTAGTGAATTGATCATAATACACAAAATAGTTTCCTTTTTCAGAATATTGTATTCTACTCTTTCTTCAATGTCAGGTTTTCAAATATTACCTCCTCTGTTAGATATTTTCTCAATAGTCTCAGCTCATAGTACTTTCATTCATTCATTCATTCATTCATTCATTCATTTTTTCGTGTGGCATTGTTGAATTGTGAATTCTGAAAGAGTAGATTATTGTAATGTTTATACTGTCAATGCTTTTCATCTGTTAAAAGTTGAATAAATGTTTGATAAGCTACTCATTAAGACTTTTTGGATGACAAACATTTTCTGCCAGTTTTAAGTTGAACAGGCCCAGAGGTAGAAAACCAGAGATCTTACAATGGTCAAGAAAGAAGAGCTAAAGTGTAGCTGGTTCTTTGAACTTGTGATGTCTTTGTAAAATCAGAGAGGAAGATCTGTGGCACTGGAGAGCTGGAATGAGACTATTATGTGGCAGCTCAGATGGCAATCTTGACCAGGAGCTGCAATGACCAGTGGTGGTGGCAGCAGCAGCTGTGATGGTAGCTGCAAAGATAGCTGAGAACCAGAGAGCAGTGTAAGACAGAGCTGAGCCAGGTCTGTCAACCACTAGACCTAGAGTAAAGCACTTTTTTGCCTAGCCATGCTGTTTGACTGTGGCTGACATGTAATTGTCATAACTGAAGGAGCTTGTAACATTGGCCCAAGCACAGCAAAAACAGAAGCTGAGAAGCTGAGGTTGAAAAAGAGGTTTGCTTGTAAACATGACTAAGAAGAGGTAGTTATGTTTTGAATGTTTCTAACCTGGAATGTAATTTGCTACTTCTTCACTAAACTGTAATTGGGTGTATTCTCTGTAAGTTCTGTGGTCATTACATTTATGCATTTGTTGGGAAGCTTGGTTTGCTGATACAGAGCTCTAGGGGAGAAGCTTTAGGCTCAGGCTTGTGGCAGGAAGGGGCATCTCTGATGCTTAAAAGTGGGAATGCTAAAGAGTTTTATCTTATTTTACTGAGCAATGGAAAGGTTCAGTCTTGAGGGAGAGGGCCAGAGAGTTGATTTCCATAAGGCATGGATGAAAAGAGGTTATTCTGACTGAAGAACTGCATCTTGAGTTGTTCCTGATTCTGAACTGTACCTTGTAATTTTTCTAATAAATGGAATAATTTTGGTTATTAATCTGTGTGCCCTGTGTGACCATTGCATTAAAGTGTTAAGTCTTAAATCAAACAGGTGTATTGAGTACTGTGGGAAAGATTTCAGTAAGGGCATGTCTGACCCCATGGGGCTTTCGAGGCCATTGATCCTGTTGATAAGGATGCTTCCCTCTTATGTAGTTGGTGCAGGTCAGATACCAGCACTCTCACGTCAAACTCACTGCTGTTGACTTTTTGTTTTTATTGTTATTTGAACACAGTTCAATTGCATATCAACTGATAAATATATCTAAAAATAATTATTACTTTAAATTCTCAATCATTGAGACAAATAGAAAATGAATATTTTTTAAAAAGACTATTTTATATGAAATACATTTAGAAACAGCAAACACTTCATTCACAAGGAAAAGCTAAATATATTATTACCAAAAAAGTAGTATGTCATTAGAATCCCTGCATTGTGACAAAGCAAATATCTGAAAAATGTGCTCATTTTAGTTTTATATTTCATTTCTCTTAGGTTTTTAATATGGTGTAATAACTTTAAAGTGTTTTTTTAAATTTTTCTACTAGTTTATTTACAAAATTCAAATATAAATTTGAACAAATTCTTTCTATTTCCCTCACCTCCCCCACTCATCAAATTGTACAACCCAATGATTAATCCCCTCTTTCCCCTGTACATCCACATCCCTTTGCTTCCACCTTCTCCCTTCTCTCCAGGAACCTTATACTCATTCTACAATAAGGGTTTTATACAATATTTATCCTTATGTTACTGAGTTAGTTAACTCAGCATAATGCTCTCCAGTCCCTCGCAAGTTAGGTAATAATTTACAAAGTTATTGCTCCTGTATGCTGTGTATTATTCCATTGCATAAATATACCACAATTTCTCAATTATTAAGGTGATTTTCATTGTTTCTCAGCATTTCCAATACCATGACTCATGTGAAAGATAATATTTTTTAGTAGAATGTGAAACTCTGAGGATAAAGATTCTGAAGAAATGACTGCTCCCTTCTAGTTTGAAGAGTTTCATTATCTTAGCACTGCTATTAAAGGTTGAAATCACGATAGATGTCTTACTTCTTTGGGTGGTGCAAATGGTTTATGTTTCATTGCAGATGTAAAAGCTGGTGGTTCAGATTAACCAAATTATATCAGGGAAGAAAGCTCTTGTAGTCTGCTTTCATATACAGGTTAAATCTTTTGGAATATATATATCCCAGAGAACTCCAGTGTGTAGATTTGTTGCGGAGCACATGGTTTTCTATGAGTCAGAATCCAGGGAATATTGTCCTCTTTCTCTTGTGTGCTTGTTTGGTTTGTTAATTTTTTTTTTTCATTTGGTTTTTGTTGTTGTTTTGTTTTTTGGGTTTTTTGTTGTTGTTGTTGTTTTCTTTAAATGCATGTCCTAGGTCAGGAAGCACTAGAATTAGTCCAGGTGTATAGAGTTAGTCAGAAAGAATAATTAAGATTTACTAAGTATATCTAGTATTTACAATATCATCATGGCATTCCTCTGCTATTTCTGTACAATTCTGAAAATACAATTCCACTAATCATTCATTGTTTCATGTTTTTTACTAAAATTTACAATAGAGAAATAGGAATCATTTATTTGGAGATTATGGAACTTTGCTATCAAAACACTTGTGCCTTTGTTTTTATGTGCTCTTGAGTTAACTAAAGTTACAGTGATGCTATGAACAATAGCTCTGAACTCTGCTCTATCTTGAACCAGCATCACCATCTCTGACACACTTGCCCCCATTGCCACAGTCACTGTGTCAAATCATCTCACCCAGAGTCTTCCTTTCCTGAGCTGACACTTCACTTTCCTAAGCATGACGTCCTTCTCAAAGAACTGCTCCCTCCCGATGACATATCCAAAATATGTGAGATAGAGTTTAAAAATCTTTGTCTTCAGTAGGCATCTGGTTTCACCCTTTCCAGGACAGACCTGTTTGTTCTCTTTAGAGTCCCTGGTATGTCCAATACTCTTCTCAAACACCACAGCTTAAAGGCATCAATTCTTCTGTCATCCTTATTCACTGTTTTACTTTCAGATGTGGAGCACTTAGTGACATTTTTGATGAATTAGAAGTATGAATCTTTATTTTCTTTTATCCACATGAATTAGATCCATTCTATTATGTTGTTGTTGTTGATAGCCTTTTAGTCAAGCATGAATCATAGTGACCTTATGAATAAAACAATTGAAGCTTTTCTGTGACTGTCATTTCTCAAAGTTCATAGAGTTTCGAGAGGCATGATGCTTAGGAAGTGGATGCCACTACTGCTTCGAATCCATTCTATTAGCAGTAAGGAAAGCTATTGATTTTGAATCCAGGATACTTCAAATGACACATGAGAAATTTAAAGGATAAAGAAATTAAAAAAAAAAAAAACAACAATTCCCAGGAATGATCAAAAGGAAGTTCTCTAAAAAGAATACTTTCCTTGGTGAGGGTCTGCTTCTATCTTCTGCCCGTTTTGTGACTGAGTTGTTCTTTTTCTTGTTGATATTGTTAGGTCTTTTCGGGTCAAGTACAACTCATATTGACTCAAGGAACAACAGGTCTAAATCCTATCCTATCCTGTGCCATCTTCATTGTCTCTGACACGCTTGAATCCGTTGCTAAAACCATTGTGTCAGTCGTTCTTGTTGAAGATCTTCCTCTCTTTTTCTGATCGTCCACCTTTAGAAGATTATGTTCTTTCCCCTCCTAGCAACATGCACAAAGTATATGAAACAAAGTTTTGCCATCTTTGCCTCCAAGGAGTACCCAGTTCTACTTTTTCAAAGACCTGTTTATTTTTCTGGCAGCTCATAGAATATTCAGCTCTCTTCTCCAACTTCACAGCTCAAAGGCATCAGTTGATATTCCGTCATCCTCTTTCATTTTTTAGCTCTCAAACACACAATAATTAAGTTATTGGAAAGCAAAAACATGACCTGAATCAGGCACATCTTAGTCTTCAAACTCACAGCATTGCTTCTGAGAAATTTGCAGAAGTCCATGACAATAAACTTGTGCAATGTAATAAGTCTCCTGATATCCTGACAGCTGACCAAGAGTGATAATTATGAATGTGAGAATGACTGACCATTTCAATCTTTTCTTCATGTTGTTGCTTATATGGCCTGTGCTGTGGAATTTGTTTCCTTAGGTTGATATGCAACCCACATTGAAGGTTGTAGTCTTTGATCTTCTACAGCCAGAATTTCAAGTCCTCCTAAATTTCAGCAACAAAGTCTTTCTCCAATTCTGAAGCCATAGAGCCCAGCTTCTCAAATTACTTTCTCAGCATGAAGATTGAATAAGTATGAAGATAGATACAACCATAGCACACACCTTTCCTGATTTTAAGCCATGCAGTGTTCCCTTTTTGTGTTCATGTACCCTTTGGCTAAGTATGGGTTTCATATGAGCATAAATAAGTGTTCTAGGATGTCCATTCTTTCTAATATTAATGATCCTTTGTTATGACCCACAGTCAAATGCCTTTGCATAATCAATAAAATACAAATGGTAATTCTTCTGGCATTGACTGTTTTTAGACAGTGCCCATCTGACATCGATAATGTTATTCCTTGTATCAGGCCTCTTCAAACTTGAATTTCTGATGATACTGTCAATGTAAATTTCTAATCATTTTGAGATGATCTTCAGCAATATTTTCCTTGTATGTGACATCAATGATATTGCTTGATAATTTCCACATTCAGTTGTATTACCTTTCTTGAGTATAGGTACAAGTAAGAATCTTTTCTAGTCAGTTGGCCAGGCAGTTATCCTCAAAAATTTCCTGACATAGATTGATGAACACATCCAGGGCTATATAACAATTCATTGAAATGTGTCAGTTGGTACTAAATGGATTCCTAAGACCTTACTTTTTTCCCAATGCTTCCAATGCAGTTTGAATTCTCTCTTCATTACCATTGGCTCTTGATCATATGGTACTTCCTGAATTTTTTCAGTGTCAACATGTCCATTTTGTTAAAGTGACTCTTCCATCTTGTTTTTTTTAATATTATTTTAAATTTTATATTGATTTGAATACAAAATTCATATACATTGTGTATCATTCCTTTACTGTGTTTCATTCATTTGCACTGTGCTTCGTGTATTGTTTCATTCACATGGTGCTCCATACAATCATCTGGATACATTTTGCCTCATAAAATCAATAACCTTTGACCTATGCCTTCCTTACCCCATCCTTTCAGGTTCCTATTGGATCTTTCCTATTTCCTCCACCTCCTCCCTCCGCCCACCAAACTCTGTCCTCCCAGAAAATTCCCTCCTCCCAACACTCTGCCCTCCTATTTCCCTCCCTTCCCCTTTTGGGCATTTACACACATCTTAGTAGTTCTCCTCCTATTTTTATAGTAGTTATATAACACAATTTTATCCCTATGAGACTAAGTTAGTTCATTCAGCACAATGCTGTCCAGTCTCTCCCATGTTATATAGTATTTTACAAAATTGTTGCTCCTGAGTGCTGCACAGTACTTCATTATGTAAATATGCTAACAGTTCTCAATTCATTCGTTTGTTGATGGACATTTGGGCTGTATCCATTATCTTGCTATTGTGAACAATGCTATTAAGATAGGTGTATAGATCTCCAGTTCTGTCTCAGTTCTGTTTTACTCCAGTTATATTCCTAGAAGTGGAAGAGCTAAATTTTATGGGATTTATATGTTCCTTTTTTTTAAGGAAACATCAAACTGCCTTCCAGAGTTGTTGTACCATTTTACAATCCCACCAATGGTATATTTTCATATATTATTACTTGCCATCTTGTTAAATTTTGTTACTGCTACTAGAGTGAGATGGTATCTCATTGTGGTTTTATTTGCATCTCTCGATTGCCGGTTATTTTATTAAATTTATTTTTTTATTTCTGACAAATATTGAAAGTGATTTTGAGCATTTCTTCATGTGTTTGTTGGCCATCACTGTCTCCAACACAACTACTCTGTGTCCCAATACTGTGTCAACCCATCTCCTCCAGATTCTTCCTTTCTTGTGCTGTCCTTCCATCCTTCCAAAAATCATATTCTTTCTTCCACAAGGACTGGTTCCCACTTGAAACATGCTCAAAGTATATCTGCTAGAGCATCATAATCCTTATCTACAAGGAGTAATTTGGTTTCTTCCTCTCTAGAACAGACCAGTTGGTTCTCTTGGCAGTTCAGGGTATGTTCAATACTCTTCTCTAGTACCATAATACAATGGCATCAATTCTTTGTTCATCATCCTTAGTCATTGTCCAGCTCTGGTTCATAACAGGCAATTGTGAAGATCATGGCCTGGATCGGGTGCACATTAATCTCCAGACTGAAATTACTGTGCTTTAGCACTCTGGAAAGGTCCCTGACAGCAGACTTTCCCAATGTGATTAATCTTTTGTTTTCCTGACTGATCATGCCAAGAGTGTTGATTCTGGAGCCAAACAAGACAAAATTATTTACAATCTAGATTTCTTCCCATCTAATATGATGCTGTCAATTGACTCAGTGATATGAATCTTCGTCTTCTTGGTGTTGAGCTTCAATTTATACTGAAGACTTCAGCCCTTGATCTTCTGCAGCAAGCAGTTCAGGTCCTCCTCAGTGAAGCAAGCATAGATGTCATCTGTAAAACTGAGGTTGTTTATGAGTCTTACTTCAATCCTGATGCCACATTCCACCTTATAAATTCTATCCCCCTGAATGATCTGTTCTGCATATAGATTGAAAAGGTATGGGAACAGGACACATTCCTGACACACTCCTTTTCTGATTTTAAACCATGCAGTGTTTCTTGGCTCTGGTCTAAGGACTGCTTCCTGGTCCAAGTATAGGTTTCACTTGAACACAGTCAGGTGTTCTAGAATTCCCTTCTTTTCGAGGTCAGCCAAAATTTGTTGTGACCTGGTGCCACCACTGCCTGTATTCTTCTATTGTAAATACAGTTTTCGGAGGCTGGCTATTTCAGAACTGGATGACCAATTCTGATTCCTAGTCTGTCATAATCTGTCTGCTTTCCTAAAGTGACCCATTTGGCACCATCTTGGAGTATTCTATAATTTTAAATGAGTCACTTATCAAATATGTCATTACCAAACATTTTCCCCATACTGTGGGGTTCCATTTTACTAAAGAAGTTTTTCTGATGTACTTTAAAAAATTTATTTTTTGAAAGTCCCTTTTATCTCTTATATTGTCTCCTGGTTGTGGAGTTTTGGTTATGTGTCACAATATTTTTCTGAAATAGATTAAGGCTTCTACATTTGATCCTATTTTTTGGTTCTGATGATGTTTTTAGTTTTGGATTTTATTTTTAGTTCTATAATCCACTTCAAGTTGTTATTTTGTGAATAATATGAGGTGTGAGTTTCAGTTTTCTGCCAATTGGTGTTCAATTTGCCAGCACCATTCATGAAAGAGGCTGATCATTTCCCCATTGGACTGACTTTATCTTCTTGTCAATGTTAGCTGACCATAGATGGATGAGTTTATTTCTGTGTTCCTTATTCAATTTAAATATGTGTCTGGCCAACAAACACGTGAATACAATGTTCAAAATCACTAGCCAGTATAGGATGAAAATTAAAACAATAGCGAGATAACATTTCACCCCAGCAACAAAAGCAAAGCTCAAGCAGACAGCAAGCAATAAACTCTGATGAAGATGTAGAGAGACTGAAACTCTCATACACTATTGGTGTGGATGTAAAATGAACCAAGCACTCTGAAACGGGGTGCTTGCTCAAAAAGGTGAAAATAGGAACATCATTTGACCCGGCTAACTCACTACTGAGAACATACTCAAAGAATTCAGTGCTGTGATACAAGGTTTTTGTTTTTTTATATACAAACTTATGTATGCATGCCATGTTTATTGAAGCATTATTCACAACGTTGAAGAGTTGGCAGCAGTCCAAGTGCTCATCAACAAATAAATGGATAGAGAAACTGTGGTATGACCACACAATAGACTATTACACAACACTGAAAAACAATGAACTTGTAAAATCACAACACAGATGAATCTTTAAGATACTAATTCATGAAATATCTCAGTCACTAAAGAACAAATACCACATAAGACCATTGTAAAAATAAAAATAGTGATACACTAGTGAGAGGAGTGTTAAGAACAGGAAAAGAATGGATAAATAGTGAACACTGCACTGGAATAGGTGAAAGGAGGGACAATCTAAAAGGAATAATAATTATATATTATACGTATGACAGTTAAGAATGTGGAATACAACATGCATTACAAGGTGAATTGAAAATGGGTAGAAAGGAAATGTTGCATAAATGAATAAATGAAAATAAATCTCTTTGTAAATGTTCACTAAAATCACAAGAAATAAATTTTTAAAAAAAACGAACAACAAAAAGAATACGTTCAGATGTGTTCTTTCCTTTTGACTCTGCTGTACCAAGACATTCTGTGAACCTCAGTTTAATAAGGATGTGGCATCATTATGATTCTTAAGATAATGTTGGTGGTGGTGTTAAGTGCTGTAGAATTGACTATGGCTCATAGTGGCCTCATGAACAAAAGATTGGTATCATGCCCTAAACCATCAAAACATTAGCAAAAAGATACTCTAGTTATCATTGTTGCTGACAATGCCTACCTCATTGTGACCCTCTTAAAATGGAATCAAATACTGGCTAGTTCTGAATCTTCAGCATGACTACTTACTGGGTACCCAAGGTTTTCATAAGAAGAATGCCACATCTTTCTTTCAAAATATTCTTTAGTAGAGAAAAATCAAAGAGTCTAAATTTAAAAATGAAATATTTTATTTTTTCTCTTTGTATTTTTATATGGAACAAAGAATAGTATTTATGTAAAAGGCCTGTTTTAGCATGTTTTTTATACTTTATTCCATTCATGAACCGGTAACACATAACACTACTTCTGAAATCAATTCTTACAAAAAATACAAATAGATGTGTTTACTGAATGCCAAAGCCAGAGAGTTCAAAGTATTTCCATTCAATCTGTATTTTATACAGTTAACATAGTATAAAATGTATTTTCTAATAGATGTGCAGTTTCTTTTCACCTGCCCAATCTACTGCATTACAAATGAAGTCCTAACAATTGCAAGGCATTTAACAGTTTCTTATTGTTTTACATTTATAAAGAAATTTACATCTGTCAATCAGTAAGCTGGAGACCCATGGAAAGTAAGGTAATTGACCATACTTTTCCATTAAATTAAAGCAACACAGGGTAATAATGATATTGTTCAAAGGGTAAATTATTTGCTTTAACTGAAGAATTATAAAAGCATTTATCATAATGTCCAGATATTTTTCTGACTAATATTATATCTCATCCATTTAACTGTCATGGCAGTCCCTGCATCTGTGCTCCTAATTTAAGTGAATAGGAAGTAATTCGGTAGATACAATATCTGAGTTAAAATAAAAGAGAAAGCAGACCAAGTATAAAGCATTTTCGATGGGCATCAAATGTTAAGTATTTCCAAAATTACACTGTGTAAGTAAAAACGCATATTTCCTGAAAATTCGTTTATCACATTCATTTTTTCCATCAGTGTTCCGGGCTACTGGGAAGATATAGCTAATATAATTGAAAATAATAATTAGGGAGCATTATTAGTATTAGGGTTTTTTGGTGGCTTAGTGATAATAAATTGTGCCACCAACCCAAAAGTATGCAGTTTGAAGTCACCTCCGCCACACAAAAGAAACATAGGCAATCTCCTCTCATGTAAAATGTTGGTTTTGGGTCACTTCTGACTTGACATTAAACAACAACAGTATTATTGCCTTGTTTGTATATGTTTATATTTTAATATTACACAATAAGTAGCTAAATTACTACATACAAGTTTTTCCATTTCTCTATATTTTTCTAATTTATTGTCTTCTTATAAAATTCAGGTTTGATGTTGGCAATTCCTTTGTTGTTGTTGTTGTTGTTATGTGCCGTCGAGTCGCCTGCGACTCATAGCGACCCTATGTACAACAGCCCTAAAGTCCGCTCTGTCCTGTGCCAATCGCACTGTCTCTGACACTCCCATCCCAATTATCTCAGTCACTGGATCAATCCACCTC
>NW_006399773.1:7174762-7198824 GCF_000299155.1 Elephantulus edwardii
GAGCCACCCGGTTTAACCCTCTCCAGGACGAATCTGTTTGTTTTCCTAGCAGTCCATGGTATTCTCAGTACTCTTCTCCAGCACCACAGCTCAAAGTGCAATAGTGAAATCTTCAGAGTTTCGTCTGACATCCATTTTGGTCTTTTCTTCCTCTACTGTCTTTGCAATGACAGTTTGCACTCTTCCTGGATGATACATTTGACATCCTCCGACAACTCATCTGGTCTTTGCTCATTACTGTTCAAGGCCTCAAACCTGTTCCTGAGATGATTCCAAAATTTAGACACTAAGTTAATATTTTTAGAAATAGGCTATTTTTTCTGGTTGCTAAAGTATAGAAATGCACTATAATTTGCTATAAATACAGTCCATCATAAATTAAGTTAAATTAAAATGCTATAAAGAAAACAGAATAAGCTTATTCAAAATTTATATCATTTGAAATTTATATTCTCCAGTAAGCATTTTAACTTATCAAATAATGGCAATATTATACTCTAGGACATTATTTGAAAACATAGACAAGACTGTGTAACTGTATACTGGCACATAATATGTTGTTACATGTTGCGCCTGGGTGCTGTTGAATTGATTGCAAGTCATAAAGATTCTATAGGACAGAGTAGAATCCCAGAAGATTTCCTAGGCTGAAATCTTCATAGGAACACCTTACCAAATCTTACCTTCCCCTGTGCTGTTACTCCTGTTGCTACGGACCATCCAGCTTTCTATCAGCAGTATCATGCTCGCCATCATGCCACCATGTCTTTATCCCTCTTCCCTCCACCCCTCTTCTTTTTCTCTTGCTATCTGTGTTGTTGTTATTCACTGTGATGTCAAAACAAATGAATATCTGACCTTCCAGAGGATTTAGAAAGGTTCTAAATCACACAGGAGGTGATTGTTCATCTTTTTCCCATAGAGCTTCAGGTGAATTCAAACTGCTGAACTTTGGGCCACAACTCTTTACTCACTAGGCCACCAGAACTGTCTATGTGTGAGTGCGTGCGCGTACGTGTGCGCGCGCGCGCACACACGCACACACGCACACACGCACACACGCACACACGCACACACGCACACACGCACACACACACACACACACACACACACACACACACATGCATTTACCCAGGCCTGTGCATATATGTAACATAAAGCAATTAAGATATTGTTACCTAAGTCTTTGCAATTATTCTGCTGCAGTGGTTAAAACCACATACTTTGATAAATATAAAATGCTTGGCATATATGATGACTATTTAATTCCTTAAACAGCATTAACAAAGCAAATTAAGTAAAAATTTTAAAAGCTCAGAAATAAAGAAGTATCTAAGGCTATATATATTTGTAAATTGTAGTTTTATGTTACATATTAATTGTATCTGTTGTTTTCTAATTTCTACACTTTTCTGCTTGAATTATGAAATAAAAAATAAGATTTTTAGTTACATCATTAGATGGTGATCTTACAGGCAGTATTCAGACTTGTTACAATAATTTCCCTAGAAATTTCTTGGGTTATTGTTTTGAGCATGACAGGTGTACAAACTAGTATTTTAAATTAAATTAATGTGATTTTTTTTACCTTTGTATTATAATAAATGCATTCATAATTCATTTATATTTTTATTTAATCCTTGAGGAATAGTTGAAGAGTGAGGAGTAATTGAACATCTACTACTTGCTCTTACTCTATGTTCAAAGATGGAAATACAGAGATGGACTTACATCTTTTAGAAATTCTTTCTTGTGATGAAAATCAGGTAAACTATGAAGAGAAATAAAAAGAAAAGCCTGCACATAGTTGAAGTAAATTGTATAAGACAGGAGTTATAGGCTGCATGAAATGAGTTTCTCAATGAAGAGTGGTGTGAGAAATTAGTGTGGGAACTCTTGTGAGACTCTATCACTTGGTTATTTTAAAACTCAAGGAGTTATCTCAATAAATAATGGAAAAGAGGCAAGAGATATCTGAGTATGATATGCTCATAGATTTTTATATTTAAGAAAGTATAACCAAATGAGTAATGTTAAAGTGGTGCATTGTGGTTAGCTTATTAGTAATGTAAGTACACCTTAGTCTCCAGACTGACATCATTGCTCTTCAGCCTCTGGAGAGGTCTCTGACAGCAAATTTTTCATGTGCAATTCCTCTTTTGATTTCCTGACTGCATGTGCCACGAGTGGTAATTGTGGATCCAAGCAAGCTGAAATTGTTAACAATTCCAAATTATGCCAAAAACACAGTTTTTCTTCCTAATTGAAGTAATAGGGAGCTTGAGGAAGATTTCAAATATTGTTGTTGTTATACGTTATCAAATCAACTACAACTCATAGCAACCCAATGAGAACAACAAATCAGAACCTTTCTTTCCCTACCCTGTACCGTCTTCATGATCTCAACAATGCGTAAGTTCACTGTTACAGTCACCGTGTCAATCAAGGCATCTTTTGGGGGTCTTCCTCTCTTTCTCTAACTATTCACCTTTCAACCATAATGTCTTTTTCCAAGATCTGTCTCTTCTTAATAACATGTCCCAAGTCTGAGAAGGAGCATCTTCATTGTACTTCCTCCAAGACAGATTCATTTGTTTGTTAGCAGCCCATGGACTCTTCAGTGTTCTTTGCCAACACCACGATTCAAAGGCATCAATTCTTACTCTGTAATCTCCATTCACTGTCCAACTTTCAGATCCTTGGGAAGCAATTGAAAGTTCCATGGCTTGGACCATAGTCTTTAAATGGATATCCTTGTTCTTTAAGGATCTAAATGGAAATGACAGCCCTGTCTTTTGCTAAAAATTGCACTGTTGTTTTATGTACCAAGTCAACTCTAATTCAGAGTACTCCTATGTGCGTTCACAGTTGTATTATTAAAACAAACAAAACATTGCTGTTAGTTGATTCAGATTTATGATAATTCTCCATTGGGTTTTCAAGGCCACAAATAATTATGGGAGGAGATGGTCATCTTTATCTCTCCAGAGCTAGTGAATCCAATGACCTATAGTTTAGGAAAGCATCAAATCAAAGAATCACTGTGCTGTTGGGTCTTACTAACTGCACTATGTACGTGAGAAATCAATTGAACAAATACTTTTATCAGTGATAATGGACATCTCACATAAATGAATCAATGGAGAAATACATAATATAAATGGCCATGGAATTCTTTTTCTTATTACAATAGTAAAATCCCTCAACCACTGTACCCCAAACAGCTAATAAAATATAGGGACAACTATTTCAAATACATTGGGCTATGTTAAGATTGTTGTTATTATGCTATGAGTGATCAAAATTGTCCTTCCTTTTATGTGTGATTTATTGTGTGTCATTATCCTATATTATCACAGTAAATTATGTTTCTCTGTAGGAAAGAAAAACAGAAAATAATGAGTTCCATAATTTGCAAAGAGATAAATAGTTAAAATATATACATCCTAGGGCTGAAAATATTAAATTAAGGATTACTGGAGACATGCAAATACCATAAATGCAATGTCTTGAAGCACTTGACACAGATGGCTAAACATTGCAGCTCTCATTCCATGGATTGCATCCCAACATCAAGAAGACAAAAATCCTTGCCTCTGGACTGACAGACAACATCATGATGGATGGAGAAAGGATTGAGACTGTCAATAACTTCATCTTACCAGGATCCACAATCAGTATACTTGGTAGCAGAAGTTAGAAGATCAGGAGACATATTGCACTGAGGTAGCCAATAGTCACGGACCTTTCCCAATTATTAAGGAGTAGTGATGTCACTTTGAGGATTAAGGTGACTTGATTCAGGCCACGATATATTCAATCATTTGCTGTGCATCTGGGAGTTGGACAGTGACTAAGGATGACAGAAGAAAAATTGATGTCTTTGAACAATGATTTTGGAGAAGAGTACTGAATATCATATGGACTGCCAAAAGAACAAACAGGCATGTCTTGGAGAAGGTACCACCAGAGTGCTCCTTGGAGGCAAAGATGATGAAATGTCACTCACATACTTAAAGCATGTTGCTGGTAGAGGTTATTCCTTGGAAAGGAACATCATGCTTGGGACAGGGAAAGAGAGTTGACATGGTGACTGTGGCAATTGACTTAACTATATCAGAGATCGTGAGGATGGCATGAGAAAGGACAGTGCTCTGACTGGTTATTTATAGGGTTGTTATGAGTCGTACTCAACAGTACCTAAGAACAACAATGTCTTTTTTTTTTTTTTTACAATGTCTTTTTGTATCAATTAGCCAGTAATAATTACAACACGGCACTAAGTTCAAACTGAAACTTCTTTATGCTAAGTAGAATCTATAATCACTGTACTGATCAAAAAGCAACCAGGAAGTCTTAAAGTTTTGCTGTTTCTGCAAGGATTCAATTTTACCAGTCAGAGGACTTCATTAAATCCTAAAATCTTAGTTATAGCTGCACGGAGGCTGCCTTATTTAAGTACACTCTTTCATTAAATGCAGTTATCTACTAAAGTGATAGAATGCATCTCTAAATTTCTACCATTCTTCAAATATCCAGAAGTTGGAACTGATGAATAGATTCTAGAGGGGGGGAAGGAGCGTGCCTACCAGACAACACTGAGATATAGGATTATGTGAGCATCACCAGAGATAAAAATGGTGACTATGAATGTTTAACAAAGTACTATGAGTGAAGTTCTACTGGTGGTACGCTTTTTGATGACCTATAACTTAGAGATGACTTTTCCTCAGGTCTCTGTTAAATATTGAGGAACATAAATGATAGTTTGAGGACTACGTTGTGCTTGATTCAGACCATGGTCTTTTAAGTCGTTTGCTATGCTGCTGAGAGCCGGGCAATAGATAAGATGATAGAAGAAGAATTTGTGCATTTGACCTTTGGTGTTAAAAAGACTATCCCATGGAATGCAAAAAAGAACACGTCTTGGAGAAGGTACAGTCAAAGTGCTCCCTAGAGGAAAGGATGGTGAAGCTTCATCTCACATACTTTAGGTATGTTGCTTGGAGAGGCTATTCCTTGGAGAATTACATCATGCTTGGACAGGTAAAGAAATTGTGGAGGCAAGGAATACCATCAACAAGATGGATTGAAACTATGACTATAGGAATGGGCTTATGTATGTCAGAGATTATCAGGATGACACAGAATAGAACAGGGTTCAAATCTGTTGTTCATAGCATTGCTATGAGTCATACTCATCTTGATGGCACCTAACAACATCAACAACAACTAATAAATATCATAGATTCCCCGGGTGTTGGACCCATATATGTCCTTGCAGCCAAATAAACAATTGGAATCAAGCCTACTCAAGTGTACCAAAGAAGAAAGTCTTGGTAATTTATTTCTAAATGATCACAAGAATTGAAAACTCTAGGGAACAATTCTACTTAGACATATAAAGACTTGCTAAAAGTTAGTCTAGACACCACAGTAACTGGCTTGTTTGGATTAAATATCTAGCTTGTAATTTTTAAAAATGTCCTTAGCCATTGCACTCTAGTAGGTGGAGTTCTTGGGTTCTTCAACCTTAAATAAATTATAATAAACATTTGGAACACATGTGGACAACCTTCCTCACTTAGATTCCACTTCTCATGTTATCAACAAAAGTTACAAGCCATTGCTGGCTTTATCAACATCCTAACTACTAATAAAACACTAAAACACAATTCAGAAGCAAAGCAAATGGAGTGAAGTAAACCCTGGAAGATTCCATAGCCAACAACAATCCTTGGGCCTGCTCTCATTCCTGCTTCAAAATTCTCTTCCTTACTTAAATTGTAATCCTATTACACGGTAGACATATAGACAGTTAAAAAAAAGCAAAAATCTTAATTTATCGTATTTGTGTTAGGATAGACTTGTAGTTGACTGTCTAGGGAGTTTCTGAAATTCCAAATTGCACAAAAGGAGAAACCTCATCTTTCTCCTACAGAGCCAATGATGGATTTAAATATCTAGAGAGTGTAGGTCTTTAGGTTTGCAGTCCAATGTGCTATGAATTACATCACCAAATACAATCTTTTCTTGTAAAATGTCATTAAGAATGTTTAGTCTAGCTTACTTTAGTTCATTTGAGTAAAGGAAGTCTCTTATGCAACTATATTCTCTCATTTCCTTTGGTCATCATTCCTGTAACTGAACAACCATTTTCATATCATTTCCAAGTAGAACAAATGAGAAATGTTATATTCCAGAGTTTCTTCAATTACACAGTTCACATTTTACCTACTCCTTGGTGAAAGACATGGTGCTGGGCAAAGTGGAAGATGAAAGTAAGAGAGGAAGACCCTTAACAAGGTGGTTTGACACAGTGACTGTAACAATGGACTTCCGTATATCAAGATCATGAGAGTGCCCCAGGATTGCACAACACTTAGATCTGTTTTTCACAGGGTCACTATGAGTCAGCGTAAACTAGAGGGCATCTATTAACAGCCATAACATGGCCTAGTAGGTAATCTATCAGCTTTTCTGAGATATAATGTTGGGTCAAAAGGAGACAGATGTGCAGTTTCCTTCTCTAAGAATTACAGTCTTGGAAATCCAATGAGGTGTCTGCCTAAGTGAGAACTCACAGCAGATCTAGATTAGTCTAGAATAAGATAAATGGCCTTTATGAGTTTACCAAAAATAATCACTATTGTTCAAAGAGTTTAATTTGTTCTCTTGTCAATGATGGATTCACAAACTGTAAGCCCTAATAAGCCACTGACCTTAGAGAGCCTTTGATTAAATCCTTAACTTCATTGCAATTAATACATCTGTGCCCATACTGCTCCTGCCTTTGGTTCTCCACTAAATCTGTCTTCTTTTCTTCCTCTCAATGTAGAGATTTGTTATGAAAGACAAATGTCATTGCACAACTTTCCTTCAGTGAATGATTAAAATGTGAAAAAGCTTTAATAATTTTTATTATCTCTTTTTTTACTCACAAACTTGATGCGATCATTATTCTAGAATATTTTATCCTCATTTACATTGGCTTTATGGTTCTTACACTGTGTTCTTTGTTAGGTTAAAGAATTTGAAATAACTCACATCTTTCTTTCTCCTAATTTATGCATATTCATATCTAAACTCCACAAAGAGAAAATTTAAATTAACTCTATGGTCACTCTGACTTTTTAAAGCCTAGGTTAATGATAATGCATATACTTTTGGCATATAAAAAATAGGAGGCTTTCTTAGATGATTTATGTGTATGATTCCATTTCTTGGACTCTTCATTAATCAAGGTAATCTGTCCCTTTATACCTTTATTAAAATCTACTGTATTATTTTCTCATATTTCTCTCTATTTGTCAGCATACATTATGATATGAGTATAGATTTTGAATTTGTCTCTGCTATTCTACCTTGGGAATAAAGTAATATGTTTTATTTGTTAGACTAAGAAAGTATCCAATATTTTCGAGTGGCTAATATAATTACTCTTGAGAGAAGGGCTAACCAGAAATCTAGTTTATTTTGATGTTTGCAAGCATACCTAAAATGCCAACATGGAAGGAACTCAGAAGAAAAATGCTGGGATCTTTCAGATGGTAAAGGGGAATGGGATAACAAAAAGCACAAAAAAGACAGCAAAATCAATAGATGTGCTGATCTATTCACTTTTATTACTGAACTTCTGGGTTTTGAGCGGGATCTCAGCTATTTCACATGTCTCTAGATATAATGAAGGGATGATATAGTAAGTTATGGGGTTTATCTCATACATGCGAGTGCCTCATATGTTATTAGTGCCTGGAGCTATAATGAGTTATGCCACAGTTCTCATCCAGAGCCTCCAAAACTTGTAACTCACCAAAACCTTGGTCAATTTTATTTATTTAGTGCCTTTTTAGTATCAGAACTTCTAATCTAGAATTTGTTAATTTTTTTCCCCTTTTCCCTAGTTGCTGGGTAGCGTCCCCTGTGGTATGTTAAATTCAAAAGGTCATAAGTCCCTATATATTTTGCTGAAGTGAACATTCTCTGCCACAACGTCTAAAGAATAATATTTGGGGGTGGCACACTAATACATCATGTCAAGCTGACATTTATATCATGAAGTTTACTGTTTTCTGGTGATATTGTTCATAATACAAGCCTTTGACTTGTTTGCAATCACAAGTTGGTAGGATATAGTGTTCTGTTAAGCATCTCTGGTGGTGGTTCGCAATGAATATGTGACTGCTCTACAAATTTTCAGAGATATTTTGCCCTTTCATTTTCGTAGGAGTGGAGAGAAGATGATAAAAGGCTCTATTCATCAAACACTGTTTCTGTGGGAGTATCTTCAAATTTTCCTGGATTCTCTTTTCAGGTGGCCAGATGTGTTTATATGTGGTCAATCATTCTGAACAATAGCCCTGCAGAAAATTGCATTTGTTATAACTGATTCCAAAAAACAACAAAGTTGTATTAAAAATGTTCTTTAGAACATAATAAACCAAGATTTATTTGGACTGGATTGACTTCTTTAGGTATTATGAACTTTGCGTTAGAATGCGAGAGACAGAGAAATCAGAGACCATCATTTAGTGTTGAAATGAATCACTCTTGTAATAGCAGCTTATAATTCATTTTATGTAAAATTTAAATTATCTAGCCTAATGAACAAAAATGTTTTATAAAAATATAGCATTGTATTACTTATAACTCCATAATGGAAAGTATATTTTAAGACCTAAAAACAATAATTCTGTTATATATGGCTATTGTGTTTTATAAGTGTATATTCTAGCTTTAATATACTCCACTCATACATTTCCTAGCAAATTAAATTAGCTTCTCCCACTTTCAGTACATATTCAATATATGCAAACAAATCTTACAGAAAACAATATAATTAAGGAGGACTTTCTACCTGGCAATAGGATAAAAATAGTCTGTTTCAAAGTAAATATAATTCTTTCTGGAATCTCTCCTATACTGCAATATCTATACAACCTCTGTCTTTTATTCGAGAGATGATAAAATTTATATCTTTTTATAATGTTACATTTGCTAATTTTAAAAAATAAAGACCATTACGAAAATAAAAAGGACTTAATTAAAACAGTTGAATGGCCTGAAGAAACTGGCTTTCCCCTAAAAACTTGGCTGCAATCAAGAAAAGCCAACAAACATCACACCACTAGTCTGATACAGTCTGAGATTTCACAAATCTTAAACAACTTTTGTAATATGTTGGAACACGCACTGTATTTTATATTTCTCAATATAGCTAACTTGTTTCTAAGCACAGCAACAATGGTTTGAGTTTCCTGTTTGCTTCTACATGTTGATCCTTTTACATTAACAAGTAATGAATTTTATTATCTATTCAATAAAAATATTTTAATGAGATGCTGACAAAACCAAAGGAGAGATACAGAAAAACATTATAAAGGCAAATGAATAGGGTCTGTCACCAGTAAAAGTTCAGGAGAAGTAGAAATTAGTTGCTTTCTTAATAAAGTGATAAGCTGTTTCATTCTGTTTTTTTAACTGCCTTGGTCTTCTTACAACATTAAACCAACCAACCAATATTTAGAGACCTGCTCTGCTGTTTACCAGCTTGAACCAAAATTAAATTTTGTTTCTTAATGTTAAATGATAACTACAAGGCCTTATTTTTGTTGAGAAATTAAGGTAGTTATACTTGATCAAGTAATATGTACGCTTATAATATCATTTACTTAGTTGTATATTTAAAGTCAATGTAGATTCTTCATGAAATGGAGAAAGTTTATACCTGCATAAACTAAGAGAAGCTGGCAGATTTAATTTCTAAGGAGCAGAGATAAAAATATTATATATAATACCAATTTTAAAGAAACATATAAATCTTTAAATTTTACAGATTATTAAGAGTTATTTTAAGGGTATTTCACTCTTTTGAATTCTTATAAAAATAACAAAAACAAAGAGTAAGTAAAAGGGAAAGTCCAATGGTGATTGATTTTATAAAACATAATGCATGAGAATGATTGTATGAAACACAAGGTGAAAGAAAATAGTAAAAATCAAAATTTTAGAATTAAAAACTTTTAAAGCCATATTAAAATTGAAAATAAGACTTGCACATTTTTATGTGTGGTGTTTGGTTTAAGTTTGATTCTGATTCAAGAAGTATGCTTACAATTAAATGAGCTAGCTGGTTACAGAGAGATTTAATAAGCAATAAGATTACATTGGTATTACAGTTGGTTTTGTTTTTGGAGTTGGATTTTTTGTTTTGTTGGCTTGTTGTTTTCCGTTTGTTTTGTTTTTTTACCATTACATGCTAAAAGGGACCTCTGGTCGCCTAGTCCATAGGGAGTTGTGCAGCTAGCTCAAAGATCTCCTTATCTGAATCCACCACCAATTCCTCCAGAGAAAAATGAGCTATCTTCTTCCATGTGTTTTACAGCCTTGAAAACTCAGTGGAGGACCAACTATGAATCAATTCCTACTGGATGGCAGAGTTTAACATGAAAGAGGTATATTTAATTTAACTACATAGAGTAAAAATATTTATATGTTTAATTTACAAGTCACTTATGGCAAATTTAATATTAGAGTTAATTTCAACTCAGAGATACTAGAGATATCTCAGAGTCAGTTATAGAACCAAAAGGGCTGGTCCCCAGGATACGTTATCTGTAATTTTTACACAAGATCTTTCTCGTGTAGAATGAGATTGCTTACCTTTCAGTAGCTGAAAGATTATTAATTATTGTGTTACTAGAATGTATGGAATAATTATTCTTTATTTTCTGCTCATTCTTCTAGTCTTAAAATAATATTGATTATTGAATTGTAATTCTCACCATTGGACTAATAGGCAACATAGTGATAGATATTTTAAAAAAATTACATCATCTTACTTGGATCCACAATAAAAACACTTTGTACTGGAAAAACAAAACAAAACAAAACACCAAAACAAACAACAACAACAACAACAACAAAAAACCACAAAACAGACATATCTTGGAGAAGGTGTAGCCAGAGTGCTCCTTGGAGGCAATGATGACAAAACTTCATCTCACACATTTTGAGCATGTTGCTAGGAGAGATTACTCCTTGGAGAAGAACATTATGCTTGAAAGGTGAAGTGATGGAGACAGAGAGGAAGACCTTCAACCTGACACAGTGATTACAGGAATGGACTCACATGTGTCACAGATTGCGTGGATGGCACAAGATAGAACAAGGTTCAGATCTGTTGTTCATAGGGTCACTATGTGTCATAGTTGCTTTGATGGCATCAAACAACAGAGGCATTCTGGATAGAGAAATGTGCTGGAAGTGCAAAGGCAGATGGTTTGAATTTACCAGCTCCTCTGAGAGATGAAGAAGGGCAATCACATATGTGCGATTTAAGACTCAACTTTGAGTCTAATCCTACTTGCCTACAAAAAGTTTGAGTCTTGATCACTATTTTTAGGAGTTCCAGCGGTACAGTGAATTGCATTTTGCACAGTTAAACAAATATTTGGCAGTTTAAACAACAACAAAAAAAGTATCCTTACTATATCCTCCCTCAGAAATGCTAAGAAAAAGAGAGTTGCTGTCGGTTGGAACCAACTCAGTGGTAGGGGGTTTAGATTTTGCTGTTGCTGTTCTTTGTTTTAGTCTTATAACTTAGGAGCCCTAATGTCACAGTGCATTGTTTGCTGGGCTGTTAATCTAATGGCCAACATTTTTAATCCACAAGTTATTCTTTAGGAAAAAACTGGCAGTCTCTTTCCTAGAATAAAGATTTAGAATCTCTGATGTGAAGAGTGACATGATGTGAAAGTGACTTAAAGGCAGTCCATTACTTCTTACATCAATTAATGGTAAGAATTTTCGTAGGAGCATATTTTAAATCTGCAAAACACAAAATAGTCTAAATTCTAGACATTAATGGATGAAATGGACAGATAGTGGACATTTTTACTCAGACAGTTATATGGTTTATTAGTTTAAGAACAGGAATGATGCAACATGGTGGAGTTTATCTTTAAGTGTGACTTTTACTAGCCATTATTTGACTTTGCTTTGTAGATGGGAAGCATTTAGAGAATATGTAAAGAGTATACAGAGTCACTGTACTAAAAGGAATTGGTGGAACAGAAGAATTTAATGAAAACAATGTATGAGCAAGAGCATGTTGTGATGAAGGAAGAAGTTCAATCTGCTCTGAAAAAATTGGGGGGAAAAAAGGCCAAAAGGCCCCAGGAATTGATAGAATATCAATTGACATATTTCAATAAATAGACCCTGCCCTGGATGTGCTGACCAAGTTGTGCCAAGAAATCTTGACAACTGACTGGAAGAGGCCTGTATTTGTTGCCATTTTAAATAAAGATGATATGACAAAGTGTGGAAATTATCACATAATATTGATATCACATGCAAGCAAGATTCTGCGGAATATTATCCAAAAACAACTGGAACAACACATCAACTGAGAATTGCCAAAAGTGCAGGCTGGTTTTAGAAGAGGCTGTGGCATTAGGGATATTATAACTTACATCAGATGGATCTTGGCTGAAAGCAGAGAGTACCAGAAGAATGTCTATCTGTGTTTCATTGACTCTGCAAAGATATCTGACTGTGTGGATCACAAAAAAGTGTGGTTGACTCTGAAATTAATGGAAATCCCAGAACACTCGATTGTGCTTATGTGAAACCTCTGCTTGGACCAGGAGGCAGTCATCAGAACAGAGCAAGGAAACACTGCATGGTTCAAACTCGGGAAGGGTGTACACCAGGGATGTGTCCTATGTCCATACATTTTCAATCTGTATGAGGAACAGATTATCCAAGAGGGTGGACTCTATGAGAAGAAATGTAGCATCAGGATTGGAGGGAGACTCATCAACAGTCTGTGTTATGCAAATGACACAACCCTGCTTGCTGAAGCTGAGGAGGACCTAAAACGCTTGCTGCAGAAGGTCAAAGACTGCAGCCTTCAATATGAATTGAATAAAGCTCAACTAAATAAAGATTCTCACCACTGGTGATAATTGGCAGCATCATGATGGATGGTAAGAAGAGTGAGATAGTTAACAGTTTAGTTTCCATGGCTATAAAAGCAGCACTCTTGGAACCAGCAGTCAGTAAATCAAGAGACTAATTGTACTGGGAATATCTGCTGTCAGATACCCCTCCAAAGTACTGAAGAGCAATGGTATTGGTTTGGAGACTAATGTGTGCCTGATCCAAGCCATGGTCTTTGCAATTACTTGCTTTACATTGGAAAGCTGGACAATGACTATGGATGACAGGAGGGAAAGTAATGCCTCTGAGCTGTTGTGCTGGAGAAAATTATTGAATATACCATGGACTGCTAGAAGAACAAATAGGTTCATCCTAGAGAGGGTGAGACCAGGCTTCTCCTTGGAGGCAAGGATTCTGAAGCTTCTTTAGACATACTTTGGACAGTTTACAAGGAGGGACCAGTCATTGGAGAGGAATGGCATGCATGGGAGGGTGGAGGGACAGTGCAAGAGAGGAAGACCCTTGATGTGGTGGATTGATTCATTCACTTGGGTAATGGGGGTAGATGTGTCAGAGACAGTGAGATTGATGCCGGATAGAGTAGGGTTTAGGGTTGAGTCGCTATGAGTCACAGATGACTGGACAGCACATAACAACAGCAACAACAACATGTAGATGGGCAGGGATATGTAAATGGGGCAAATTGGCTCATCCATAAGGGGATTGACTTATCTAATAATCCACAAGGAGATTGTCCAGTCTCAGCAATCTACAAAAGGATTGGCTAGTCTTGCCAATAAACTGAAAAGTTCTAGCCACAGAGGCAGATCTTCTGACAGCCCTGAAGAGAGAGCAATACAATAATCCATAATGCCCTTTTTGCTTCAGCAAGGACACCTATGGCCAAAGTAGAGACCTGATGGAAGGTGAGACTTTGGCAGCGTGGGAAGCTAGTATTGGCAGGACTGAGAATTTTATTGAGCACTGTACTTGGGAAGCTTCTGTTGGCAGGAATGAAATCTTATAAATACTGGCCTGGACTCATAGGCTTAGAACTAAAATACCTACACACACATTTCACATTTCGCATTTCAGAAGCTGTCTGAACTGCATCCTGTTATTAGTCTGTATTATAATATTTTTACTTCCTTAGTATGTTTCTGTATGGTCTGTCAATTATCTCATAGGATTTATAACCGAGCAAAGGAGTAAGATTGTTGTTGAGATGAGTAGAAAGACATATAGGAGCTTAGTGGATGTGTCTGACCTAATAGGAATTGGTTCTGTGCTATTGATGCTGTTGATGAGGTCAGTTTCACTTTGTGAAGCTGGTAAAGCTTGGATTTGGCCATCCTTACGTTCCCTTCATTATTGTTACCAACATTCATTATAGAAAAGAACATTTCATGGTGTATCCTGAGGTAGAATGCTATCAGTGACACAATCACACTCACACAAATAAGCTCTATTAAGACAATCTTTAGTCAACCAGTAACTACTAAACACAAATATGAACAATAGAGGATTTCTATAACTTCCTGAAGTGAGAAATTGATTGAACACTCAATCAGCTGAATTAATAATAACTATATATTGAATGTGAAAGTTAGAAAAAGGATAGGTAATTGAAAAAAAAATAATAAAAAACCAACACAGCCTTGATGTTAGAAATTGCATGATAGATTTTTGCACTAATAGTGACCTATTCATTGCAAGTACCTTTAAAACTGAAACAGGAACTGTATACATGGACTTTACCTAGTATAGTACAGAATAATCAGTTTGACTGTGTCTATGGAAACATACAGCAGAGAAATCAATGCTATTAGTTAAGACAAGACTAAAGCTGACTATAGGGCAGATCATCAATTGCTCATAACCAATTTAAAATTGAAGAAGAAATATAAAACAAGTCCACACAATTTATAATACAACCTTAAGTATATCTCACTTGAATTTAGAGACTATCTCAAGAACAGATCTGATGCACTGAAAACTGATAACTAAGGAACGGACAAGTAAATCATAGGGTAACATCAAAGCCATCGTCTTTCAAGAAATCATAATTAAGATGATGTGAAATAAAAAAGTAAAGGTGAAAATGAATGCCAGAAGAGACTCTGAAATTTATTATTGACTCTAGAGAAACTAAAAAGGAAGAAATGATGACGTAAGGGAACAATTCAGGAAGACAAAGAAGAGTACATTGAAGTGGAGTTAGAAAATCAAAAAGAAATAACATGATCGTCATTTCTCAAAATGAAAGAACTTAAAAAATAAATTCTCAAGTTGTAGTACTAAAGGATGCTATCGACAATGTATTGACTGATACAAGCAGCATAAAAAGAGGATAAAAGGAATACACAGAGCTACTGTGTTCAAAAGAATTAGTTGACCACTAATCACTTCATGAAATACCACATAATCAAAAACTAATGGTACTGAAGGAAGAAATTCAAGCAGAAGTGAAAGCATTGACAAAAGATAAGGTTACAGAATTTGGAAGAATAGCAGTTGAGGGGTTTCAGCAAATATGTAGCCCTGTCACATTCACTCATGTAGACCAAGAAATGTAGAAGGCATCTACCAGGCCAACAAACAAAAAGATCATATTCGTTTCCAATCGCAAAAAAAGATGATCAAAGTGCAGAAAATACCAAGTATATAATTAATATTGCTGTTTTTGCTGTTATGAGCCATCATGTCACTTGAGACTCATAGTGACCCTATGCACAATAGTTCTGGACCCTGGTCTATCTTGGGCCAATTTAATCATCTCTGATAATCTACCCACAACAACCCAGTCACTGAGTCAATCCATCTCATGAAAGGTCTTCCTTTCTTGCACTGTCCTTCTACCCTTCCAAGTATCATGTCCTTCTCCAAGTATCGGGCCCTCCTGGCCATGTGCCTAAAGTATATGAGGTAGAGCTTCAAAACCCATGCCTCCAAAGATGAACTTGATTTTACTCTCCCCAATAGAGACCTGCTTGTTCTGTTAGTGGTTCATGGTATGTTTAAAACTCTTCTCTAGATCCCAACTCAAAGGCATCAATTCTTCTTCTATCATGCTTAGTCATTATCCAGCTCCCTGATGCATAGAAAAGAATTGCAAAGACCGTGGCTTGAATCAAGAGTACCCTAATCTCTAGTACATACAAATAAAATATTGATGAAGAGGATTCAGAGATGGCTGGAACAGTACAAACACATTTGAACTGCCAGTTATTCAATTTGGGTTAAGAGAAAGCTGTGAAACAAGACTATTCAATATGGATTGAGACTCAATATTTACACACCTCTATAAATTTTTGAGGAATAATGATGCCAGTTTGAGGACTAAGGTGTGTTTGATTCAGGTCATAGTCTTTTTGCTATCTTTCTTTGCATTTGAGAGCTGGACAATGAATATGGATGACAAAAATGAAAAAAAAAATGATTTTGTTGAGCTGTGGTATTGGAGAAGAGCACTGAATATCCCATGAATGGCCAAAAGAACAAACAGACATGTCCTGGAGAGGGTACAGCTGGAGTGCCCATTGGAGACAAGAATGATGAGGCTTCACCTCACATACTTTGGGCATGTTGCTAGGAAGGACTATTCCTTGGAGAGGGACATGATGCTAGGAAGTGTGGAGAGTTGGCGAATGAGAGGAAGACCCTTAACCAGGTGGATTGACACAGAGACAGCCACAATGGGCTCTTGTGTGTCAGGAAGTGTGAGGATGGCACAGAATAGAGAAGGAGTCGGACCTTTTGTACATAGGGTCACTATGAGTCTTACTCAACGCAATGGTGCCTAATAACAGCAAGATGTTTTGTTGACTATGTGAAAGTATTTGATTGTATGGATCATAAGTAGTTGTGAATAACAGTGAGAAGAATGGGAATTTCAGAATACTTAATTGTGCTCATGCATTATCTCTAAGTGGACCAGGAAGAAGGTGTTCAAAGAGAACAAGGAGACATTGTTATTGTTAGATGGCACCAAGTAGACTATAAGTCACAGTGACCTATAAACAGCAGATCTGTACCTTGTCCTATCCTGTGCCATTGTCATAATCATCATATCCACGCCTGTTGTTGTAGTCATGCTGTCAGTCCATCTCACTGAGGGTCTTCCTTTCTTTCACTGACCCTGTACCTTTCCCAACATGATGTCTTTTCCCAAGGACTGGCCCCTCTTGACAACATGCTCAAAATATGTGAGATGAAGTTTCACCATACTTGCCTCTTAGAAACACTATGGTAGCAGAATGTAGCATTAGGTTTGGAGGAAAACTAATCAAATACTTATGATTTGAAGAAGATAACACAGTCTTGCTTGATAAACCTGACAGGAATTTGAAATGCTCAGTGAAGAAGTTCAAGATATATAGTTTTCAGTATGGATTATAACAAAAGTCCTCATTGTTGGCTTAAAAGGCAGCATCATAAAAAATGAAAAGAAAGGTTGAACTCCTAGATTCCACTTTACCTGGATCCGTATCAACACCCATGGAAGCAGTAGGCTGCTTAATCTTAAGTGATGTATTGCATTTGGGCAAATCTGCTCACCCGGTGCTCTTTAAAGTGCTAAAGAACAAGGAATTTGTTTTAAAAACTAAGACACCTGATCTAAGCCATATTATTTTCAATAGATTCATGTGTTTGTGAAACTTGGACAATGATTAAAAGGACTGAGGAAGAATTGAAACGTTTTAATTATCTTGTTGGCAGAAATATTTTACTGAACCAGGGAATCAGATGCTTTTCTGTAGAATAGAAATGCTTGCTAGATGACTACCTGGTACAGTATCTTTGTAAAAAAATTAATTGGCTTACCTTTCTTTGTCATTAGCCACCTCTCTTTTCTCAATTGTCTGTATACGGCATCTGGAAAATGTCATTATGATATCTGTTTGTTAGGTATCTGTATCTAGTTATCTATCTATCTATCTATCTATCTATCTATCTATCTATCTATCTATGTATGTAAATGATGAATGCCATCCTTCCTATAAAGCTGTAAATAATTTAAAACTTGTTATTGTTATGGAGTATTTTAGTTATCACATGTTCTTGAGAATTTTGGCATTTTTCTCATTTGACACCACTATTGTAATGCTGTGAATATACCCCGAGAGAAATAGATCTTAGACAATAGTGGAGATTTATACACATACATTCATAACATCATTATTCACAATAGCAATAAAATGGAAACAACCAATATGGCCCTCAACAGATGAATGAATTGAGAAATTATGGTACATTCACATAATGGAATACTATGCAGCACTAAGTAGAAACAATTTTGTAAAATACTGTATAACATGGAAAAACCTAGAGATCATTATATCGAGTGAACTAACTTAGTCTCATAAGGACAAATACTGCATAAGACCATTATTGCAAAAACAGAAGGTTAACTAGTGCTATGTGGATAAAAGTCCAAAAGGGGAAGGGGGAGGGGACAAGGAAGGGGAGGAAATCACTAAGATAGAGTTCTGTGAACAGAGTCCTGGTAAAGGAATTAGGAAGAATCCAATGGGGATCTGAAAAGATGGGATAATAGTGGGCATACATCAATGGTGATTAATTTTACAAAACACAATATAAGCAAACCAGTATAAAATAAAACTTTTATTTAAAATAAACCCAACAATGTACATTTACAATTGTTTAAAACACAATGTGAATGTAGGAATGTGTGAAATACAATGTACAGAAATAATACATAATGAATATTAATTTTATATGCAAATCAATATGAAATAAAAAGTAGAGAGAAAGGAAAATCTTGGGATTTGTTTTTGGTCTTTGCTTAAGTTTTAAGGATCCAGTCTTTATTTTTTTCTGCATAGTATACACTTCAGTTTTCTAGTTTTTATGGCAGTGACCAATGTACTATGATGCAACATAGAAATGATTGTAAATGAATACATGCCCATATATTTTGCAAATTAATATTAAATAAAGCTATAGTGTCAGTGTTATATAGTTTTATAAATACTTGTTATGTAAGTAATTGCTCTTTTGATATTAACCTTTTATTTATTTTTATCCAAACACAGGATTGAAAAATTACCTACCAGTCAGTACAGCAAAACTATTGAGAATACTGTGACTCATGTAGCCATGGTTTTTGTTCTCCTATTTTACCAAATAGCACAAGCTATCTAAGCTATCATCCACTTTAACAGAGGGCACTATCATACCCAGCTATATCATTGTAATGATATTTAATAGATTGACAAGAATTTTGTCCTCATTATTTCAAATGTTTAAATTTATTGTACTTTTAGGGAGGAATCCACTTCTTTTTTCTAGGAAAACTTACTCTCTGAGTAATAATTTAATTCTAAAGGATGAATAGCATAAGAATTGGTTGTGGTTCTCTTTTTTTCATTGTTGTTAGTTGTTTTCCCCCCTTTCTTATCACTGGTATAGAGTGGTTGTTTTTTGAAGGTCAGGTGACAATTACACTAACCATAAACATTCATTCTATTCCATTGCTAAGTGATTTCTACTTTAAATTGCTTCTAAATCTTTTCTCACCCACCTTAAATCCAATATTTATTTTAACCTTGAGCTGCCTAAGACCTTTAATAGGAAGCTTCAAAGCATTTTAAAAATTGTTTCCTTTTTAAATCTTTCTCATTTGAATGCAAGTGCCTTGAAAGCTCAAACAGTGTTGGTTGTTCTTATTGAAGTTTATAATGCTTTAGATATTCAAATAAGCTCTATGTCTTCTATTTGTTATGCAAATCTTTAAACTTTATATACTGTATGGTTTATCTACATTAATACAGCTTTCAGTAACAGGTCTTACCAGAGCAGACATCTACTCCAAAGGTGCACATTTTTAGTGTCTTGAATTACCATAAAATCATAAAAATAGTGTGTATTGCTTTAATCAGACTCAGTTTTATATGGTTGTTGAAAGCCCTTTTACATTCCATTCTGTGTCTGGTGTTCTGTGTATAAAACTGATTCAGAAAAAGCAAAGTGAAGACACCTGCTGGCTTATAGCACAAATACTAAAATATCTTAGAGCCTGCTGAAAAGAGAATTGGAACAATATGTCATTACCGAAGGCTCACTTGCAAGTTCTAATGTATTATAATGAAAACAGTATGACAGACCTAATGAGACAGTGAAGATTTGGGTAATTGTTCCTACAATGTATGGTAACTTTTCCAGCCGTTATTGGCAAACATAAAACCTAATGAGATTTTATTAATTTAAATGCAGTACATCTGCAAAACATTTCCTTAATTGCATTCTCCTCTGATAGTCTTCCTTTCCACATGGACTTGATCCTTTTAAGTTAATTGTTCTGTATAGTACACTTTCCAAACAAAACACTTGACATAAATGTGAATCAAACTTTTTCCCCCATTTATTTTTGTGTACATTGTCCTGAAGCACAATATTACATGCAAGCTTGGGAAGACTATCAGCATGACATTTAACTTATAGCATAATATTTGCATTTATAATAAAACTGGTTTGTTAAAGTCTTGAGTGTCCTTTCAAAGCTGTAGAAATGTCATTTTCTCCCTTCATTTGTGAAGGGAAGAAATTAATTTCCTGCTATTTTCAACCATATGTTTTAAATTGTCAAAAGACCAAAAATGAGTAAATAGTAGGGTTTTGCCCATTGACTACTTCTTATTCAGCCAGTAATAATTTGTTATTATTAGAGTATATTAAACATGATTGAGAGATTCAATCACCTTCTATGAAGACTAAATTTATATTTTTGATATGCTTTTACATATGCAGGACAAATGTGTTTTCAGATTTAAAAATAAAAATATTGGAGAAGATAAATTTTGATTACCTTTAATAATAAAATTTGAAGAGAAACTTAATTTCATTTTCTGCAATAAACCTTTTCTTTTTCTCCTCTCTTCAGTTTGATTTACTTTCTGTTGTTTTTCTTTGTCCTTTTTTAAACTTGACTGTCATAAACTCACAATAGGTGAAATCTTGACTTCTCAGTGGTAGGAGACAAAACATTTCTTTATGAAGGTGCCGGTAACACATCGCCAGCTCATGTTAGAGAGAGCAATTGAGCTGTCAGGAAGTTCAAAAATTATATTGTCTCTGCTAGAATAACTGGAAAGAGATCATATTCACTTTCCTCCTGAGTTTTGCAGGTCATTTTGGATTTACAGTACAGCTTTTTATTACAGTTTGAAAACTTTATATAAAACTGAGTTCTCTTGTTCATTCCTATCAAATATTTTACCATGTGAGCAGACACAGGTGAATCACAACATGCTTAACTAGCTCTGTCTTAGTCATAGAATATTTGATCATTTAAAAAAATCTTTAAATCAGGGAAGTTATGATTTCTGTTTTGTGTTTTGTGCTTTAGAGGAATGCTTTGTGTTTAAATGAGATGAATCTGAGGACTAATAGAAAGTTCCTAAATAATCAATAATTTTCCAATAAGAATTCAAAGAATTGACAGAATTTTTTAAAGAATAAATTTAAGTAAAATTTGAAATGTGAATTTAGGTATAATTTTTTCATCTTTCCCATTAATGTTGATTATTTTTAACCTCTCTATTCCAAAGAATGCACCTTGCTGAAGAAAATATTTTTTGAAAGAAATTGCAAAACAGACTTTACTATAGGAGAGATTTTAAACATTCCTAGTTGAGTTCATTAGAGGCTATTGTTACCAGTCTTACTCCAACAGAAATACCACAATTGAGTGGCTTTGAGAAACAAATTTTTTTCTGAATGTTTAGGAGACAAGTCTGAATTTAGAATACTGGCTCTAGGGATATGATTTCTCTCAGTGGCTCCAGAGGAAGGTCTTGGTCTCTACTGCTTCTACTCCTGGCTGAGCTTCATTTCATAAGGCATTTCATTCCCCCAATCTCTGGTTCTTTCTCTTATTATTGACTCATATCATAAAAATAAATTCCTTTAAGATGCATCCCATACTAAGTATATTTAATTGTTGTTGTTGTTATGCCATGGAGTCGTATGCGACTCATAGTACAATAGCTTTGAACCCTACCCCATCCTGAGCCAAACTCATCACTTCTGACATACCTTATCCCATTTCTACAGTAACTGAGTCAATCTTGTGTCTTCCTCTCCTGAGCTGTCCCTCTGCCATTCTAAGCATGAGGTCCCTCTCCAAGGACTGATCCCTCCTGGCCACATGCCCAAAGTATGTCAGATGGAGCTTCAAAATCCTTGCCTCCAGGGAGCAGCTTGTTTTCACCATCTCTAAGACTGAGCTGTTCTCCTGGAAGTCCATGGTATGTTCAACACTCTTATTCAGTACCACAACTCAAAGGCATAGATTCTTCTTCTATCATCCTTAGTACTGTCCAGCTCTCTGACACATAGCAAGTAACTGCAAAGACCATGGCCTGTATCAGGTGCACCTTAGTCTCCAGAAAGACATAATTGATCTTCAGTACTCTAGAGAGGTCCCTGATAGCAGACTTTCCCAAGGAAATTCATGACTGACTTTCCAATCAATGGTTTTTCAAAGGCTTTCAGTCATGTGAGAGTGGATTGGCTGTCTTTTTTTCTGTGAAGCAGCTAGTGGATTCAAAGCCACCAAGTCATCATAGATGTGTATACACAAAAACACGTACATCAGAGAGAGAGAGAGACAGAAAGTTGGATAGTCAGATTTTTATGAACATTTATTGCTAGTCATATTTTCAACACTGTGATTTTGTGTAAAAACTTTGTAAAATATTTTTGATCAATAAGAACATGTCATCAGTGCTGTAAGTTTTTTTGTGTTAGCTACTGATTATGTTTTATTTACTGTACAAACTTTTCCTTTAATATCTAATGTTTGTATTATCAAAAAAGCATGCTTATATTATTATATGCCTTCTAGCTAATTCTTATATATAGTGAATCCACAGTACAGAAAAGTACCATATGATTTTCAAGGCTCTAAAGATTCATGGGAACAGACTGCCAAGCCTTGTCTCCTGCAGAATATCTGGTGGATTTGAAGCTATAATTTTTTTATCAAGAGCCTCAGTATTAACCAGGGTGCCACCAAGGCTTCTTAAAAAACACAGAATATAATAAAAATAGACAAGAAATTGTGTAATCCCCAAAGTGTAGAAAATTATAATAAATATGTAGAATGCTTTTATATCATTGCTTTATTATAAATAATAAATGCTCTAAGCACATACTTTAAATTACCAAGTGAAAAAAAGAAAAAACACCAACAATCACTTAAAAAGATTTAATGTAATTTGTTTTGAAATATTTTCCACCCAAATCTCCAAAGTAAATCTTCCCCTCGTGTCTCTGTCTCTCTCTCTCTCTCTCTCTCTCTCTCTCTCTCACACACACACACACACAGTGCACTTCAACTGAATATTTTGTTTTGTTCTTTTAACTAAATCAACCCACTGCCATTGAGTGGCTTCCAGCTCACAGGATGCTGCACTGGCTTTCCAAGGTTATAGATTATAAAACCTGGGTTCACCATTTTTTTCACTCTTACCTACTCAAAACAAGAATTTTATGCCACTAAAATGAAAACAATAATACTAAATATACATAAATAATTTCTATTTCTAGCATTGCTTGCAATTTACTGACTCTGAACTTGATGGCACAGAAGAGCAATAGCAAGTATTATTTAGCTAGCTTGACTAAGAGAATATCTTTTAGGGTGTTCACTACTAATTTTTACACTTTTATTCAGACTATTTTTCATACAAATCCTTGTAATTTATTTTTTAGCTATGAAAAAATATATTTAATTTTGTATTCAGTGAAGTTTACTTACCTGTAAACTGAGATAGTATTATTTTGTGATTATTGTAAATATTATGTGAAATAATATGTGACATGCTCACCTTAAGTTTCACATAGTAGATAGCTCAAATACTGCCTCATTCTCATTTTTCATATTTTTCTTAATTTTTTTCATATCCCTAATTATAAACTGAGGAGGACCTGAAGCGATTGATGCAGAAGATCAAGGACAGCAGCCTTCAATATTGATTGAAGCTCAATATCAAGAAAACAAAGATTCTCACCACTTGACCAAATGACAGCATTATAATAGATGGTGAAGAGATTGATATTGTTAACAGCTTTCGTTTTCTTGGCTCCACAAT
>NW_006399773.1:7199429-7222080 GCF_000299155.1 Elephantulus edwardii
GAAGACGTACTGCAATCCTGAAGGCATGCATTTTTAATTCACCAGCAGCTTCATCAGAGAAGGACGTGCGATCTCTTCCCATGTGAACAACTGCCTCTGAAAACCCACAGGAGAATTAATTATGGGTCGGTTCTGACTCAACAGCACACAAAAAAATCCAGCAACCACTCATAAGCTAACGCAATTCAAGCAGCTTCTTGCTCTTTCCACGGACACAGAAATGCACGCTTTTTTACATGCTAGTTTCAGCACATGTGCTCTCTGAAAATTAAGCAAAATGAATTTAAATACATTGCATTTTGAAAAGGGACCCTGACAGCTTCCTGGATTAAATGTTGAACTGCTAACCAAAAGATTACAAAACTATTCATCGACCAAGGATGGAGGCTAAAAGGATATAATCTACATTAGGGAAAGTTTATTTTTTCAGCATAAACAGTAGTAGCATTGTCAAAAGAGTATATGCTTATTATGAGTTCTGTAGCAATTCTCAGCACTGTCAGTGATGTGATTCTTCATCTGAAATTCACCTCCTCTGCTTTGCTCTATATTTCCCACTGATATTCCAATTATGCCAGTTCTCTAATTTAAAAATGTCGACATGAATCTCATTTTCCTGATCTATATTTAGAAATATATTTAGAAATATAAATCCCCTCCGGGCACCTCCAGAGATGCTAGTGGACAAGAATATGAGCAACCAACTCAAAGGCATGTGATTCAAATCCCTCAGCTGATCGATGGTAGAAAGATTGTCAATCTCCTCCATTGCCATTTAGAGCCCCTAAAAATGTACTAGATGATCAGCTATGAATTGGTTCCAACTCAGTGGTGCACAACAACAATCACACATATTTAGAACAACAAGAGTGAACCATAATCTAGAAGCCAGAAAACATTACTGAAGAAAATGGCATGGCATGTTAGTTGGACAAGCCATGTGTTCTCCCTCTACAACAGATGCAAGAAGTCAAATTAAGCAAATAAAAATGATAGCCTGGAGCCATAAATAAAAAACAAAGCATTAGGTTAAATACTGAATATTAGAAGAAACTGCATTACAATATTGAAAAAGGAGAGAGACAAGGTAGACATATCCTGACAGCTGGCTTAGCATAATGTGGTTATGCACGGACAAAATAAACAACATTCCTGGAAAAGGAGTATGGGAAGATCACAAAATCCCCAATAGGATGCAGACACATAGTAGACAAACTTTTGATGAAGCAAAATGAAGATGCAAAAAATGTACATGGGAGTTTAGCAATCTACTCAAACACAGAGAAGAAATGAAGCAAGAAAATAAGGCTGAATTAATCTCCATCAGTGATCCCTAGTTGTTTGGGATGAAGGTTAACAGAAGAAAGGTTTTGAAGAGTAATAAATGGTGACACAGAAGGAAAAGGATTACAGCCTTCAATATGGATTGAAGCTCAACATCAAGAAAACAAAGATTCTCACCACTGAGCCAATTGGCAGCATCATGATAGATGGTGAAGAGACTGAGATTGTTGACAGCTTCAGTTTGCTTGGCTCTACAATCAACACTCTTGGTAACGGCAGCCAGGAAATTAAAAGACAAATTTCATTGGTAAAGTCTGCTGTGAGAGACCTCTCCAAGGTACTAAGGAGCAATGATGTCAGTCTGGAGACTAAAGTGAGCCTGATACAGGCCATGGTCTTCGCAATTACTTGCTATGCATCAGAGAGCTGGACAATGACTACGGATGATAGGGGAGTTGATGCCTCTGAGCTTTGGTGCTGGAGAAGAGTATTGAATATATCACAGACTGCAAGAACAAATAAGTTTATCTGGAAGAGGGTGAAGCCAGATATCTCCTTGAAGAAAAAGATTCTGAAGCTTCATCTGACATAATTTGGACATGTTACAAGGAGAGACCATTTCCTTGGGGAGGGACACCATGCTTGGGAGGGTGGAGGAACAGCACAGAAAAGGAAAATTCTCAATGAGATGGATTGATTATGTCACTGGGGGAATGGGGGTAGGTGTATCAGAGACAATAAGATTGGCAAGAGATAGAGCAGGGTTTAGGGTTGTTGCACATAGGGTCTTTATGAGTTGCAAGTGACTCAATGGCACATAACAACAACATATAGTGACACTAAACAGTTCTTGTTCCTTGCCTTGGGCCTGAATAGGTTCGAATTGCTGGATAACTTGCCTAGGAATGTATAAGGAACAAACCTGATGACCAGAAACAGGAGGAATATGTTGTCTCCACCCTCATCTCATTTTTCTGACTACTACTGTTCACACGCCAACAATTGGCAGCATGAATTCCATAAACAAATAGAAAATCTATAACAAATTGATGTAACATAAATTGGCAACTATAGAAGGACTGCAGCCTTCAAGATTGAGACTCACCATCAATAAAACAACATTTCTCACCACTGGGCCAACTGGTAGCATCAGGATGGATGGTGAAGAGATTGAGATAATTAACAGTTGTAGTTTGCCTGGAACCAGCAGCCAGGAAATCAAGAGATGGATTGCATTGGGAAAATCACCTGTGAGGGAGCTCGCAAGAGTACTGGAAGAGCAATGACGTCAGGCTGGAGACTAAGGTGCACTTGATCTGGGCTATAGTCTTCCCAATTGCGTGCTATGAGTCAGAGAGCTGGACAGTGACGAGAGATGACAGAAAGAGAATTGATGCCTTTGAGTTGTGGTGCTAGAGACGAGTGTTGAATATACCATGGTCTGCTAGAACAAGAAGGTTTGTCCTGGAGAAGGTGAAGCCGGAATGCTCCTTGGAGTCAAGAATTCTGAAGCTTCACCTGACATACGTTGGGCATGTTGCAAGGAGGGACCAGTCCTTGGAGAGGGACATCATGTTTGGGAGACTGGAGAGACATGCAAGAGAGGAGGACCCTCGATGAGATGGATCGATTCAGTGATTGGGGTAGTGGGAGTAGGTGTATCAGAGGCAATGAAATTGACACAAGATAAGGCAGGGTTTAGGGCTCTTGTATATAGGATTGCTATGGGTCGCAAGCGACTTGATGGCACATCACAACAATAATAGTTGTGCTCCCATCTCACTATCTCCTCTTTCTGATTCATCCAACCAGCAATGTTAGTTTTTCTTTTAACTGTTGTTGTTGTTGTGTCTCCTGACTGCTGGTAGCAAGGGTGTTGATTATGGATCCAAGTAATAAAGTAATTGACAACTTGACTCTTTTTTCCATTTATCATAATATTGCCTATAAGTCCAGTGGTGAGAATCTATGTTTTCTTGGTGTTGAAATGCATTCCATATTGTAAACTGTATTCTTTAATCTTCTGCAACAAATGCTTCAAGTCCTCCTTACTTTCAGCAAACAAGGTGTATCATCTGCATAAGGAAGTTATTGATAAATTTTCCTCCAATCCTATTGTTACATTCTTCTTCATAGAGTCTAGCTTCTTGAATCTTGCTCAACACACAGACTGAATAGGTGTGAAGGGATACAATCCTGATTTACACCTTTTCTTTTTGTATGTAAAATTTTTATTTTATACTGATTTACTTGCAAAGTTCATATACATTGTTTTTCACACTGGATCTTTCCCCTTTCCTTCACCTACCCCTCCCTCAACTCATCAAATTGTGTGATCCTACGATTAACCCCTCCCTCTCCTCTGATCTCCCCCTTGGATCCTCATACAAGTTCTATCACAATAGTCTTACACAGTATTCGTCCTTATGGAACTGAGTTAATCCACTTAGCATAATGCTCGTCTGTCCCTCCCAAGATAGGTAGTAATTTACAAAAAAATTGCTCTTGCATGCTGCATAGTATTCCATTGTGTGAATGTACCATAATTTCTCATTCCCTCCATTATTGCTAGACATTTGGTCTGTTTTCACGTTTTTACTATGGTGAATAACCCTGATGTACACCTTTCTTAATTTTAAATCATGTATTGTTCCCAATATTCTCATTGCTGTAAGTATAAGTTTATCTGGAGCACTATTAAGTGTTCTGGGATTCTTTTTCTTCTCACTGTTAGCCAGAACTTGTTATGATCCACACAGTAAAATTCCTTTGCATAGTCGACAAAACACAAATAGACATTCTTTTGGTATTCTTTTATTTCACCGATAAACTATCTGATATCAGCAATGATATCCCTTGTTCCACAGCCTCTTCTAACTCCAGCTTGAACTTCTGGTAGTTCTGTTTACAGTCTGCGTTAGCAATTTTTTAATGATATTCAGCAGTATTTTGCTTGCATGTGATATTAAGGTTATTGAATTATTTCCACATTCTGTTGAGTCACTTTTTTTTTTTTTTGAAATTGGAATAAAAATGTATCTCTTCCTATTAGTCAACTAGAAACCTGTTCTTCAAATTTTCTGGCACAGACTGTAAGCATGTCCAGGTCTGCTTCTGCCATTTGAAACAGTTGAATTGATATTTCATCACTTCTTGGGATATTATTTTCTGCCAGTGCCTTCAGTGCAGCTTGCATTTCTTCCTCCTTTTTCATTAACTGTTTAACAAATGGCACCTCCTGAAATATTTCAATGTTGGTCAATTCTTTTTGATACTGTGTTGTAGGTAAATCACATGATTACAGTGTAATTAGCTTAAATTATTTTGAGTGTATATTTTGAGTGTTTGTGTGCGTGTGTGTGTGTGCATGCCCTAGATAAATAATATAGTAAGTAACATTAATTTATACTAAAAAAAACTAAAACTTTAAGAACCACTAACTATTTAGTTCAAGGAAGACTTCAAAAAGTGTTTGGAAATGACTGGATTTTTCTGTCCATTTACTAGGAGACATCATTTCTAATTCATATGCCATTTTACAGTAGTTGAAAAATGTGTAATAAATTCATAGTTTAAATACCACTCTAACTAAGAATAATCAATCAAAAATGACAGCTGATTGATTTCTTTTGTAAATGAGAATATACTTATTGTTTAATTGATTTCAATATGCTCAAAAGGTGATTTGAAAGTCATATATTCAAAAGAATATTGCAGCTGTTTTAGTGAGACTTTTAACAGTTCAAACATGTGACTCATCGACTGACTTGGGATCTTTTTTTCTCTGTCAAGATAGGGAAATTTATCAACTAGTCAATCATTTTGAACTAACTTTAAGTGCAGGAAGGAGAGAAAGAAAGAAAAGAAACCCCTTTCTCAGGTCTCAGTTTTTAAGTTTATCAACAGTTTTTCTAGTTCTTTACAGTTCAAATAAAAGTATTTCTTTCACATGAATTAAAGAATGCCTCATGAAATATGAAGAAAAACATCTTAAATTCTCCCTCAAGTTCTTTGATTACATACTTAACACAACAGATCCGAAACAGATGATTTCATAATATAAGAACATTTGAAAATAAATAACAATACAAGTTGGAATCAAATTAAGAACACAGTTTTAATAATGTCAACTATTGTTGACATTGATGCTTAAAATTGTTTCATATATTTGAGAAAAGGAAAAAGATAATTAGTACAGACTATAATGCATGTATGCCTTTAACTATGTTATTTACAATAATGTTGTTTCCCAGGAAAATAAAGAGCAGTATTTTTCGTTTCGTGAGATATAAATATTTTTAATTGCTTTCATGATATTTGAGTTGGCTTATTAAACATACATCTACTCATTTTCTCAGGGTAAATATGTTTGTTAGTTTATGTACTAGATTAATACATAAGGATCCACATTAAGAAATTATTTTCTCTGGCTTGGTAATCATATGTGTTTAATTAGCCATTTCAAAGCACAGGTCATTTCTATACTGAACAAAGCTAAGTTTTAAGCTAATGGTTTTCTCTCTTTTCATTTTTTTATTAAATAAAAGGTAGCCACCTTTATTACTTCAAAGGCATATTTTCTTTATAATAGCACACTATGTATGTGAATAAAAATTATTTTCTAAAAATTGCTCATTCCAAAAGAGATTCAAGAGTGTGTATAATTTATACAGATTCTATGTATTCTGTATTTCCTAGGATTTGATTTCACAAATGGCTAGTGTTAGTCAGATTTGTTCAGCATAAAGAAACAGGACAAATACCTAAATTTCTCTCAAAACCTGGAGAAATTATAGCATGTAGCGTATTATACTGTGTTGTTGTTAGGTGCCTAAGTTGCATATATAGAGAACCCTATGAACAACAGATCTGAACCCTGCCCTACCCTGTGCTTTCCTGATTACTACCCATAACACATTTAGATCTTTTTACTGCAATCACTGTTTCAATTAATCTCTCAGAAGGTCTTCCTCTCTTTTGCTGACTCTCCACTTTTTCCAAGCATGATGTCCCTTTATAAGGTATAGCTTCTGCTAACAACATGCTCAAAGTATGTGAGATGAAACTTCACTTCATTTAAGAGCAGGCTCTAAGGAACATTCCGATTGTATATTCTCCCAGACTTTTCTCTTTGTTCTTTTGTAAGCCCGTGGAATATTCAGTAATCTTCTCCATCATATCAATTCTTCTATCCTTCATATTCATTATCCAGCACTCAGATGAACCAGTGAATGGGAAAAGTCATAACTAATTAGTCTTTAAACATAACATAACACCTTAGTCTTTAAACTGGTATCATCACTCTTGTGGACTTTGTAGAGGTCCCTGACAGTATACATTCCCATTGTTATAAATCTCCTTATCTCCTTATATCAATGGTGTAGACTACGGATACACATAAGTTGAAATAATTGACAATTTCAGTCTTGTCTCCGTCTATCATGATATTGCCTATTGGCTCAGTGGTGAGGGTTTGTTGATTTTTTTCTTGGTGTTGAGATGTAAGCCATATTGAAGGTCCTGGTCTTTTCAATTATTTATTATGCATCTGACAGCTGGACAATGAATATAGCTGACAGAAGAATCCATGTCTTTGAGTTGTGGTCTTGAAATATAGCACTCAAGATCCCATAAATTGCCAAAAAAAAAAAAATAGATAGCTATGTCTTAGAAATGCAAGGATGTATCATCTGTATAACACAGGTTGTCGATGAGTTTTCTTCCAATCCCAATGCCACATTCATCTTAATAAAGTCTATGTTCTTGAATTATTTGCTTAGTATGCAGATGACACAACCCTGCTTGCTGAAACTTAGGAGGACCTGAAGCGCTTGCTGCAGAAAGTCAAGGACTGCAGCCTCCTATATGGATTGAAGCTCAACTGCAAGAAAACAAAGATTCTCACTACTGGGCCAAATGGCAGCATTAGTATGAATGATGAAGAGATTTAGATAGTTAACAGTTTTAATTTACTTGGCTCCACAGTCAACACTCTTGGTAACAGCAGCCAGGAAATCAAGAGACAAAGTGCATTGAGAAAGTCAGTTGTGAGGGACTGCACAAGAGTACTGAAGAGCAACCATGTAAGGCTGGAGACTAAGGTGCGCCTGATCTGGTCTATCGTCTTTGCAATTACATGCTATGCATCAGAGAGCTGGACAGTGAATAGGGATGATGGAAAGATAATTTATTCCTTTGAACTGTGGTGCTGGAGAAGAGTGTTGAATATACCACGGACTGCTAGGAGAACAAACAGGTTTGTCCTGGAGAAGGTGAAGCCATAATGCTCCTTGGAGTCAAGGATTCTGAAACTTCGTCTGACATACTTTGGGCATGTTGCAAGGAGGGACTGGTCCTTGGAGAGGGACATCATGTTTGGCAGAGGGGAGGGGCAGAGAAGGAGAGGAAGAACATCGATGAGATGGTTTGATTCTGTGACTGAAGTGGCGGGAATGAGTGCATTTGAGATGGCTAGGTTGGCACAGGATAGAACGGCATTTAGGGCTCTTGTACACAGGGTGACTATGAGTCGCAAGCGACTCAATGGCACATAACAACAACAATAACAACATATAGATTTAATAGATATAGAGAACGTATACACCCATGACAGATAACTTCCTTGATTTTAGTCCAAGCAATATTCCCTTGCTCTGTTGGAAAAATAGCTTCTTGGTTAGGTACAGGTGTTGTATAAGCATAATTAAGTGTTCTGGAATCCGTATTCTTTTGAAGTTAGCCATAGTTTGTTATTATCCACACAGTCAAGCGCCTTTTCATAATCAAGAAAACACAGATAGACTTTCTTCTAGTATTTTTTTTTTTTTTACTTTCAGCTACATACATCTCATGCTGTAGAGGCCAAATGCATTTTGTACTTATTTGTTGTATATGTTGAGTTGAAACCAACTTGTAACTGATCCTTCAGCTGTTTTCAGAGGCAGTAAAACACACAGGAGGAGACTGCTCATTGTTCTCCCATGGAAAAACTGATCGATTACGATTGCATACATTTGAGATTACAACACAGCTTCTTACCACAAAGCCACTCTATGGATGTATATAGTCATTGTCTAGATACTATATTTGCCATCTATACTTCTTGGGCAGTGTATTGCTTAGCAATTGTGAGTATATTTCCCCAAAATTAAAAGGGACATAATTACACATGTTGCACAACTGTTGTTAAAAGACAATTAGTTATAACACATGCTTTGTTAGTACACCTTCAGCAAGCCAAGTAAATATTTGGTCCTTCACTATCCTCGCCTCAAAGTAGCACTCTGCACATTCTCCAAGACATACCTTTCTGGTTTTTGTCAGTCCATGAGATATTCAGGACTCTTCTCCAACTCAAAAAGCAACTACAACTACAACTCAAAAGCATAAGTCTTTTTCTCTCATTCTTATTCATTTTCAAGCTCTCAGATGCAAAGCAGGTGATTGGAAAAACCATTATGGCTGTCAATGTGTAAGTCTATATCCCTGAGAGTCATTTTCTGTCTTTCACTGAACCCATATATTATCTTCTTCTAATATTGGCACCTCTGGACTATATACCCAATGTAAGATGAAATTTTACTATCCTTGCCTATTAAAGTTCCCTGGTTCCATTTCCTTCAAAACTCACCTGTTTATTCTTTTGTGAAGTACCTCATATATCCAATACTTTTTCTCAACACACAATTAAAACCCATAAATTTGTCTTTGATCTTCCTTATTCATTGCCCAACTTTCACACACATATGAATCAATTTAAAATACTATGACCTAATAAGGCTCAGTTTAGATAGTAAACTTATAGCCTTACTTTTCTGCATTTTGAAGAGTGATTTAAAAATATTCTTGACAGCAGAATGACAAAGAACATTTATGTTAGAGAGCAATGTGGTGGCGATTTGCTTCCATAAAGACTACAGGCTTAGCAACTCAATGAAGTAGTTCTATTCTAAAGTGTCACGAGGAGTTGAAATTAACTTGAGAGCAAAAAAGTTTGCTTAGTTTATTGAGAGAAGTGGAAATACAGCATAATATAAGCTATATTGTCACTGTGATTTAGTATATTTAAGCTTTTAGATTCTATGTTGTGTAGACAGAATAGCTGTCTATTTGACATAGCAATACAGTTCTTACTCAAAGGACAAAAGTCAACTCAAAATGAATCTGAAAAGTTATACTGAAGTTCACTAGTGGTGATACTCTTTCATGGTCCTACTCTCTTTCATAAGGAATACAATTGATTTAATAATTTAATATAAAACTCAATATTTTAATTACAAAAGTAATACATGATTAAATAAAAAGAACAAATGTATATGCATAATCTGTTGTTTTTTATTACCATCGAGACAAGCACGACTCATAGCGACCCTATAAACAAGACCTGAAGCCTTTTTATAACTATCATCATTTTTTTAAAGTTCATAGAGTTTTCAGAGACATGCTGTTTAAGAAGTGGATACCACTCCTGCTTCCCAACTACACACATTTAAATCTTAGTAAATGCATTTTTTTAAAAAGTGATCCAACAGAAAGTGGAAATCACCTAACAATATCATTAATATCACATGACAGTAAAACCTTGCAAATGACTATTTTTAAATGGCTGGAATAGTGCATTAACAGAGAACATCCAGGATTAAAGCTGAATTCAAAACAAGCCATGGCACAAAGGATAACATTGCTGATGTCAGATGGATCTTGACTGAAAGCAGAGAATATAATAAAGATAATTATCTGTGATAAATTATTGATAGTAAAAAGACTGTGTGAATCATACAAATTTTGACTAACATTGAGAAGAATGAGGCTCCCAGAACACTTAATTATGCTCATATGAAACCTATAACTAGACCAACAAGCAGTTGTTCAAACAGTGAGAGGGGATACTGCTTGCTTTAGACCCAGGAATGGTGTATGCTAGTTCTGAGCCTTTTCTTACTTGTTCAGTCTGCACACTGAGAAAATCATTCAGGAGGTTGGACTATATGTGGACAATGTGGCATTAGAATTGGAGGAAGATTCATCAATAACCTGAATTATGTAGATGGCACAACTAGCTGGCTCTAAATGAGGTGGACTTTGCAAGGCTTGCTGTAGAAGATCAAGAACATCAACCTTCAATATGGATTCCTTCTCAACCTTAAGAAAACAAAAATCTTCACCTCTGGACGAATAGATAATACTGCCATAGAGAAAATATTGAAGTTCTCAATGATTTCATTTTGCTTAAATTCACAATCAGAACACAGAGTAACCAAATTTTAAAAAAAAAAACACCAAAAAACACCAAAAAATGATATGCTGCACTGAGAAAATCTGTTGTCAAAGATCTCTCCAAAATGTTAAAGAGCAAGGATGCAAATTTAAAGATGCAGATGCACCTGACTCAAACCATGGTCTTTTCCATTATTTGCCATACATCTAAATATTGGACAAAGAATAAGGATGATAGAAAATGAATTGATACCTTTGAGCTGTGTTGTTGGAGAAGAATACTGAGTATTCTCTGGACTACCAAAAGTAATATAATAAGTCTGTCCTGAAGGAAATGCAATTAGGGTGCTCATTAGAGGCAAGGGTAATAAAACTTTGTCTTATATACTTCAGGCATCTCCTTAGTAAGGGCTGGTCCTTGAGGGAAAAAAATGTCATACTGAGAAAGGTGGTGGGTCAGAGAAAGGAAGAAAGACTCCTCACCCCATCTCCCACACAAGATGGATGAAATGTCACAGTGATGGTAACAAAGGGCTCAAGAATATCAGAGATGGCAAATAAGGAAGTACTTGCCTCTCCCCAAACTGAAGCCGATAAAAATGTGCTAAAGGTCAAAAAGGCAGTCCTGAAGGGCATCCACAAACACACACAAGAAAGAAGATCCACATCTCACCCACCTTCAAGCTGCCTAAGATGCAGAGACTCCAAAGGCAGCCCAAATACCCCCAGAAGGCGCCCCCAGGAGAAACAAGCTTGACCACTATGCTATCATCAAGGCTCCCCTGACCACTAAGTCAGCCATGAAAAAAACAGAAAATAGCAACACACTTGTGTTCATTGTGATGTCAAGCCAAACAAACACCAGATGAAACAAGCTGTAAAGAAGCTCTATGACATTGATGTGACCAAGGTCAATACCTTGATTAGGCTTGATGGGGAGAAGTCCTATGTTCAACTTGCTCCTGTCTATGATGCTTAAGATGTGGCCAACAAAATTGGAATCATCTAAACTGATTCCAGTTGGCAAATTCTAAATGCAAATTTTTCACATATATGACTAAATAGATATCTATATAATATATATATACTATACAAATATAATACATATATGCTATATAATACATATATAATATACATATCTCTAATACATATATTATATATATATATATAATCTTTCCTAATAAACATATGTTTTCTCTCATGTTCATCCTGTCTTTTTTTCTCTCAACCACCTGTTTTGAAAGGCCAGATTTATTATTTCCAAGCAGAGCATAACCAGGCTAAAAGGCAGGGAGTCATCTTCATCCTATCTTTCTATTTTTATGTTGTTGTCCACCTGGCCCAATTCTTGGAATAGGCAAAGAGGGGGGTCAGCAAATCTGGCCATTCACTGCATGTAACCGATACAATGTAGAACCCAGAGATAAAGAGTATAGATTTCAACTTTATAAATTAAAGTAGTGTTGTTGTTGTTGTTGTTAGGTGCTGTCAAGTTGAGTATATCCCATAGCGACACTATGGACAACAGATCTCATACCTGTTCTATCCTGTGTCATCCTCACAGTTCCTGGCACAGTAGAGCTCATTGTGACAATCACTATGTCAATCCAAGTGGTTGAAGATCTTCCTCTTTCACCCACCCTCCACCTTTCCAAGCATGATATTCCTTTCAAGCAATGACCCTTCATACAAATATGCTGGAAGTATCTGAGACAAAACTGTACCATCTTTTCCTCCAAACAGCACTCTGGCTGTACTTTCTCCAAGACATACTTGTTTGTTCTTTGGCAGTCCGTGCGATATTCTGTACTCTAATCCAACACCACAGCTCAAAGGCATCAATATTTCTCTCATCCTTATTCATTGTCCAGAAATATTTTTTAAGGGCAGTGCATTGCACTGCCAAAACTCAGTCTATAAATCAAAATTAAATGTTGAAATGAATAATTTCAGTATTAATCTTGTTTGCGTGTTTATTTTCACATACTTACTTTCAACCCAGTAAAATTATCTACATATAGGTATTTTTCCACAAGAGCTATTTTGGGTTTTTTAATAACATATTTTTCTAAAATTATTATCAGTGATGTTAAAAAATGTATATAGGACCTTGATGTTAATAGAGAAGTTGATGTATCAAGAACCTCATTATTGTTTTCAGTGGATCCCAGATATCACCACTAAATGAAAATTAGCTACAGTTAGTATATGACAAATTAAAATATTCAATTTTGGTTTTGAAAATTAAATGATTGTCAAAATATTTTCATATACTGAATAAAAGAGTTGTCTATTTAAAGGATTTTCTTGTGTGTACACATTCTCCCTCTTAAGTAACAGAGATGTATGTAGCTGGTCTCTGTCATCCACAATCCAGCCCTTCAAATCTATGAAATAAACTATTTTTGTACACCAAGCATCTGATTCAGAGCAAATATTCATTTTTGGTTTAAATATATCTACCGCATTCAGTTGTTTTGAAGTTTTAGGATATTCAGGACTTTTATTATTTTATTTAACATATACTTAGAGGCCTCACAATGACAAATCTTTATTCTTCCAAAAGATGCATTTTGTGGTATGTAAGTCAACATAATAGGGCTAATCAGAATTTTCCTTGAGAATTGTTTTGCAAATCACTTAATATCTTTGAAGGAAAGCATATTTGGTCACACTGAATGTTGTTGGGTATCTTTGAATCATATCTCAGTGATCCTATGTGAAGAATGAAACATTGCCAGATAGGTACTTTTCTTAAGAGGATGGCATATTTGAGGTCATTATTAGGTTGTTGTGTCAATACAGATAACTTGTGTGATGAGATCATAAAGCAGACTTACATAAACATAAAAAAGGAAGCTTTTTGCTTACAAATATCATGAGTCCAGGATGCTGCTTCTGTTAAACGTAACAAACTCTTCAATGAAATCACCATTATGTCTTAAATAACCTCTATCAGACATGACTAATGTATAATCATAACACACAGGGCCACAAATTAAAAGGGAAAAAGAAGTTCACTTACCCATCAGAACCAGTTATTGTTAATCCCAAATATATTAATCTTAGGTTTACTTGCTCTGTCCTGGAGAGCCATGTGTCCAAACCTGTATCTTTGGGTACCAGGCACTGTGTGACAAGCAGTCCCTATAGCTTTGCCTCTGCTGCTAGCGTAACTGTACTTAATTAACTCACATGCCTTATCAGAGAAGGTTTTCAAGATTACCTATTGACTCAGCCAATTCTTCAGTAAATTCTCTCCTAGTGGTACTTTGTCTTTTCTAACATTCTTTTTTTATGTAAAATTTGAATAAAATATAAACACCATGCTGTGTAACCTTTAACCGTGAATGTACTTTTAGCTACACAGAAAGAAAGGAGAAAGAAAAAAAATCTTTTTCTTATAATACCCTATACCTCTATTCAATGGTGATGTAGCAAAATTTTTTTGAAAACTTCCAATAGTTTTAAAGGTTTTAATACTTTCTCACTCTACATGTTGGCCTGTCCAGTGAATGATTCACTGTTGGCATTCATAACCGACTCCAGGTGAAAAACATGAAGAAGTCTCCTCTTTAAAATATTTACAGTCTTGGTAACACAGTGAATGGTCACTGTGAGTCACAAGCAGCTGACCATAGTTGAGCTCCTGCAGAAAAGTTGCAGGAGAGAAGGATATTTGTTTCAATAATATAGAAAGAATTTAAAGATATTCATTAAAGTGTATAGGGCATAGAAGCTAAAGAACAAAATATAAGGTCAATTTGAGGGAATGGAGTATCAGAGAGGGTATGTAATTTGGCAAGGTCAGATATTACTACTAAATGTTATAAATAAAATCAATATTTTATTAGTCCCAAACTCCCTATTATTTCAACTATACCTCTTCACGAATATCTGGAGATTTAAAACTATGCAGAATTAAATAATGGGTTGTTGTTGTTGTTTTTTTTAAGATGAGCAAAACCTCTAATTTAGCAATCTCATTTATAAAATGTATATGAAAGATATATTTGTTAGTACCCAAATATTAATAGTAATAGATAATAATAATAATATAGTGTACACAATGCCATTCATTGTCACATTCCAATATAAAAAACTATATTGCTATAATGTGCTGTTGAGTCACTTAGTTATCCTATGCACCACAGCTGTGAACTCTGCACTATCTTGAGCCAATTGCACTGTCTACGACACACCTACTTCCTTTAACCCAGTAACTGAGGCAATCCATCTCACTCAAGGTCTTTTTTTCCTCTCTTGTGCTGTCCCTCCATACTTCCAAGCTGGTGCCTCCTGGCTCCATGCCCAAAAGTATGTGAGGCAAAGCTTCAAAATCCTCACCTTCAAGGAATAACCTAGTTTCACCCTTTCTAGGACAGACCTGTTTGTTTTCTTAGCAGTCCATAGTATGTGCAATACTTACTTCCAGCATCACAACTCAAAAGCATTACTCTTAATCATTTTTCAACTCTCTGATGTATAGCAAGTAATTGTGAAGACCATGGATTGGATCAGCCACACCTTAGTCTCTGGACTGATGTTGTTGTTCTTCAGTACTCTGGAGAGGTCCCTGATTGTAGATTTTCTATTGTTGTCGTTGCTGTTATGTTATGTCGAGTCACTTGCGACTCATAACAACCCTATGTACAATAGCCCTAAACTTTGCTCTGTCCTGTGCCAATCACACTGTCTGACACTCCCATCCCGATTGTCCCAGTCACTGAATCAATCCACCTCATAGAAAGCCTTCCTCTCCTGCACTGTCCCTCTGCCATCCCAAGAATGATGTCTCTCTCCAAGGACCTGTCTCTCCTCACAACATGTCCAAAATATGTTAGATGGAGCCTCAGAATCCTTGCCTCCAAGGAGCTGCCCGGTTTAACCCTTTCCAGGATGAATCTGTTTGTTTTCCTAGCAGTCCATGGTACCCACAACACTGTTCTCCAACGCCAAAGCTCAAAGGCATCAATTCTCCTTCTATCTTCCCTGGTCATTATCCAGCTCTCTGATGCATAACAAGTGATTGCAAAGACCATGGCTTGTGCCAGATGCACCTTAGTCTCCAGAGAAACATCATTTCTCTTCCGTACTTTGGAGAGGTCCCTAACAGCAGACTTTCCCATAACAGTACATCTTTTCATTTCCTGGCTACTGGTGCCAAGAGAGCTGACTGTGGAGACAAGCAAACTAAAGCTGTGAACAACCTCAATCTCTTCACCATCCATCCTGATGCTGCCAGTTGGTCCAGTGGTGAGAATCTTTGTCTTCTTGACATTGAGCTTCAATCCATATTGGAGGCTGCGGTCCTTGACCCTCTGCAGCAAGCGCTTCAGGTCTTCCTCAGTTGCAGCAAGCAGGGTTGTGTCATCCACATAACGCAGGTTGTTGATAGATCTTCCACCAATCCTCATGCCACATTTATCTTCAATGGAGCCCAGCCTCCCAGATAATCTGTTCTGCATACACGTTGAAAAGGTATGGATACAGGACAGATCCCAATGTTAATCGACTGGGACATAGTTGAATTAACTATGATCCATTCACAAAATAAATATGCTGTAAGGAGCAATATGAACTCTACTTAAAATTATGCTAATATTTCCAGGCTATATTAATGGAGGGATATTAGAATAGAAAAAGAGTATATGATTAGTACAATTTATTCAGAAAGGGACAAGAATATATATGCATATATGTAAAATATGGGAAGATAAGCCCTGACTTTTAAAAAAGAGAAAAGATTTTAGTGTTAGAGGTGAGAGAAGAGAATAAAGTACAGAGACATATTAAAATGTGGCTTTTCCCCCTAAATATGCATTGATTTTTAAAATTTGTGGTGTTGTTATCCGTTAAGCTCACCACCTCCTGGTGAACTTAAATACAGCAACACAAAATGCTTATTTTTCCTACGTCTTCCACATAGTCACTGGCAAGTTCAAGTCTGTCATTGCAGCAACTGTGCGTCTCTTCTCACTACAGAGCATCACTCTTGTTCTCATTCACGTAATTAACAAACTTGAGGTCTGTCTCCAGTGACTGACCCCTCCTGGTGAGGTGTGCAAAGCAAGTTATTTGGATGCTGTTGTAATCCATCAAGTTTTCATTGATTAATTTTTATAGATAGATTAGCAGACCTTTCTACCTAGTCTTAGTCTATTAAGCTGTATTGAAAACGTTCCAGCCTTGATGAGCCTGTTGGTATTGAACATCTGTAGTGATATAATTTCCGGCATCACAAATCACAAATCACCAGAGCATGACACACTGACAATTAAGTTTTAACTGACAAGGGCACCATCAGTATTTAAGTGTTTTATACAGCATTTCAAAGGAAACTAATATTTTCAAAAAGCACACACTAAAAATATGAAAATTTAAATAATTGCATCTTATTTGTGAAATAACCACAAAGAGAAAAGAGCTACAAATTATTTCAATACAAAATAATTTGAGAATATAATTTTAGTATATAAAAACTCAGGGGGAAAAAAGATATATATTCTTACTGTTGTAGGCCATCATGTCTGAACTGACATCTAACTGACCTCTATTCGGAGGTGGCAGTAAATCATATAAAAGGAGATTGCCCATCCTTCTCTCATGGAACAGCTTGGCGATTCAACACGCATGTTTAAATATCAATATCCATTAAACATATGATAATGCACTAATTCAATAAGATATATAGCAATACAAGTGTACTGTGTTGCACAGACCAGTCAAAAAATCTTTTTTAAAATGAGAAGTAAATGGGAATAACAATCGATTCTAGTTTTCTTGTGTAAATAGTATCTCAAGGTAAAAAAAATGTAATGGGAGGATAGGAATATCTGTTCATAAATTAAAAAAGAACCATGAAATTATCATAACTCAGTCTTGAAATCTCTAAGAGTCATCCAGACATTGATCATTCACAGCTTTTACAATCTCAAAGAGAGATACTTAGACTTCTTTAGACAGGACTTAACATCACCTATGAACTACTCAACTACTCTATCCAAAAAGCTACCTTGAACTCAATCACGTGTTTTATATATATATATAAATATATGCATATATACATAAATATATACACAAATATATATAACTAACTATAAGTATAACTATAACAACTAAAAATATAACTATAACTATAAAACTATAACTAACTATAACAACTATAACAACTATAACTATCTATAACTATAACTATGACAACTATAACTATAACTATAACTATAACTATAACTATGACTAAGTATAACTATAACTATAAAACTACAACTATAACTATAACAACTATATAACTATAGCTATAACTATATAACTAGAACTATAGCTATAACTATAGCGATACCTATAATGATAACTATAGCTATACCTAACTATAACTTAACAACTATAACCACTATAACAAGTATAACTATAAATATATATCCTGCCAATTGAGAGGAAATAAAGAAAACAGAGGGCCATGGAAAATGTCTCCACATCTACCTATACAATCATTAAGATCAATGACATGACTTCTATTAAAATAAGTTGCAAGCAATTAAAGAGTGATGAACAAAGTTTATAAATATACTGGTTAAATGAATTGCACAGATTTTCTTAAAACAAGTGATTTTAAAATAGTACTCAACTTTGCCTAGTGTACAACTCCAATCAGAAGAATAACCTAGTGACTCACAGACCTAAATTCGAGGGTTGTTTTAAGACATAGGATTTTGAGTGGTAAATGGAAATGTTGTGCTTTTATTTTTAGACAATGGAGTGAATTTTACCTTTTAAAAAAGGAAATAATACATTTCCAGCTGGATTTAAAAAAGAAAATATTTTCCAAAGTCTCTGCTGTTATCTGTGGTTGAATTGACTGTGACTCGTAGTAACTCTATGTACAGTAGCTTTGAACCTTGTCCTATTCTGAGCCAGTTTCACTGTCTCCAATGCTCCTAACTAGAATACCCCAGTTACTGTGTCAAACCATCTCATCCTCTCTTGAATTTCCTCCCTTGCATGGTCTCTCCTCTCTTTTGAACATGATGTTTTGCATTAGAGTGCTAAGAAGTCAAAGCTAAAGACGAAACAAAGAAATCAAAGAGCTGAATAGAAAATTTCAAAAGCCAGCTCAGGATGACAAAGCAAGGTATTATAATGAAATGTGCAGAGAGCTGGAGTCAGAAAATCAAAAGGGCCAAACTCACTCAGCTGAAGGAGTTGAAAAACAAATTCAAATCATGGATGGCAATATTTTAGGATACTTTGGGTAGAATGTTAAATGATCCTGAATGTATCAAAAGAAGATGGCAGGAGTACACAGAGTCACTGTATCAGAAGGAATTGGCTGATATAGAAGAATTTCATGAAATAATATATGAGCAAGAGCCTGTGGTGATAATGGAAGAAGTTCAAGTTGCTCTTAAGGAATTGGCAAAAAACATGGCTCCAGGAGTTGACAGCATACCAATTCATTTATTTCAACAAACAGACACTGCCCTGGATGTGCTCACTAAATTGTGCCAAGAAATCTGGAGGACAGCCAGCAGCTGGCCAACTGACTTGATATTTGTTCCCATTCCAAAGAAAGGTGTCCCAACAGAGTGCAGAAATCATCGAACAATATCATTGATATCACATGCAAGAAAGATTCTGCTGAAAATTATCCAAAAAAACGTTTGGAGCAATATGTCAACAGAGAACTGCCAGATGTGCAGGCTGGATTTAGAAGAGATTGTGGTACTAGGGACAGTATAGCTAATATTAGACGGATCTTGGCAGAAAACGGAGAATACCAGAAGAATGTCTATCTGTGCTTCATTTACTATGCAAAGGCTTTTGACTGTGTGGATCACAACCAAAGTATATTGAGGCATAATTTATACTGAAGGCTATAATTTTTTATCTTCTTCAATAAGTGTTTCAAGTTAATTCGGTCCTGGATGCATTGTTGTGTCACTTGTGTAACACAGGTAGTTGAGGAATCTTCATTCTATCCATCTGGGACACACACACACACACACGCACACACATTTGTTGATGCTACAAATTATCGAGCCAGAACTAAACCGACCCATAGCTGACTGTATATGGGTTTACAGAGGCTATAAATTTCTCAGGAGGAGATGTTTCATCTTTCCTTCTAGGAGCAGTTGATAGATACGAACCATGAGCCTTCATGATGCCTTCATTACCACTAAACACAGCTCATTAGACCCGCACACACATACACACACACATACATGTGCATGTCTCCATTAACACACTGTAGAAAGTTGAGGGCTATTTCCAGGCTGCGAAGTTGAACAGGATGGCCAGATCCTGCAAAGGTGTGTTTTCTGGTTTGGGGTTGAGATTATGATGTTGCTTTAGCTCGTAATAGGGTGTGAGCTGATGGGATTGGCCTTGCCTTTAAAAAGGCTTTCAGATACCATTTTGGGGCCATTTTTGTGGATCTCCTGTATAAAACAGGCTTGGAAGCAGGAGTGGCATACACTTCCAAAAAATCTTGCTTCTGGAAACTCTGTGAACTTCGAGAAAAGAGAAAAGTTTTGTGTTCAAGACTTCCATTCATAGGTTTGCTATGAGTAATCTACAACTCTATGGCACTTATCAACAACAAATAGAAAGTTGTTCTGCTAACTGAAAAGTCATGTCTATTTGGCGGGTCTAATCCATCTGTGGTTTTGAAGAAGAAAGATGGGAAATAATCCTTCATGCAATTTATAGCCTTGGAAACCTGTCTAGGGGGTTAGCCACGTGGAAGTATAACGTCCAAGACAATAAGTTCAATGAGTATATGTAAACATATTTAAACTATAATACAGTAAAAAAGAGAAGGACTCAATTAGATAGTGTCACTCAGTAGTGGCATCAATGGGCTCAGTTATAAGCAACCATTGTGAGCAAGGTGTAGGAAGAGCCAGTGTCTCCTACTAGCACTGGATATCAAAGAATCAGATCCTACTCAACAGCACTTAACAACACCACCAGCATTTGTGATATAAGAGAAGTCATCATATTACGAAGCACATCAAATGGCTAGACACATTTATAATTCATTGGATAAAATCATGGGTTCTTAAGTTGCATTGAATTTCTGTTTACTGCATGTATTTTGATGATAGTAACGCATAATTAAAAGTGAAAAAAATGAAAACAAATTTTAAACAATGAGAATGTATCCATTAAGAAGAGATTTATAGCAGAGATTTGAAGTCTCAAAAGTGTTTTCTATCGTGGTGGGGGAGGGAGGTGCCAGGTATTTCGTCTCCTTTTTCTATTATTAGAATGGATGTCAACATAGACAAAAGGATGTTCATGCTGTCATAGGGCGGATGCTTAGACTGCATCTGAACATTATTTTTCAGGAAGAAGTGTTCAATGATTTGATCACTTGTCAAAAGTGTCTCATTGAAATATCTTGCAAAGCCTTCCGTTTTCTCTTCTTTACCATCTGGAAAACAAAGAACAAAGGCCCTATTCCCTAGTGTGGTTGATTGAAATACAAGTATTTTGTAGAAATTCTTCTGCATATCAAGTCTGTGTGGAATTTACTGATCCCCTTTTCCCAACTCCATCCCATCCCTCACCATCCATCTAGTTATTTTTACATGACCATCACAGGCTTAATCTAATTTATTCAAATTTGAGATTTTTGAGAATATTTGCCATATAATTTGGAGGTAAGAAACTTTAAAAATAGAATTTTGCAATGGACTTATATACTAGACAACGCTGATAAATATGTCATAGATAATACTTTTAAGCAGATGGTATCCACAGTGGTATGCCTACAATTTCCCTAAATTTGCCTTCTGTCATTGATTGAATCTAACTGTAGCTGAAAGTGAAGTTTAAAAAATACTGCATCTAAAGAAGATGTCACAGTATGAAAACTGCTCCCACCTTACAGGAATGTTGGGTAAACAAATGAAATAATCAATGTGAAAATTCCTTGAGTAAGGTGGAAATTACATTTAAAAAGCCTATTATATTTCTATTGTGTAACATTATTGTACAGAATTTTCTGAAAAAGGCATACTAAATATTTATTATGCAAAACCAAAAGACTATTGTACCTTTCCAGCTGTTACTATATATATATATTACATTTATTCTCATATGTAATATTATACATATATTTTCATACATAAATATATTCATGTGTATTTAATACATATATTCATGTATATATATGTTGTTGTTGTTATATGCTGTAGAGTCACCTGTGACTGTTAGCAACCCTATGTACAACAGCCCTAAAACCTGTTCTATTCCTTGCCAATCTTATTATCGCCAGGCACCTATCCCCATTACCTAGTGACTGAATCAATCTCTCTCATTGAGGGTCTTCCTCTACTGCGCTGTCCCTCCACCCTCCCAAGCATGATGTCCCTCTCCAAGGACTGATCCTGCTTTGCAACATGTCCAAAATATGTCAGACAAAGATTCAGAATCCTTTCCTCTGATAAGCAGCCTGGCTTCACCCTCTCCAGGATAAACTTGTTTGTTTTTCTAGCAGTCCATCGTATATTTAATATTCTTCTCCAGTACTAAGCTCAAAGGCATTAACTCTCCTTCTATCATCCCTAGTCATTACCCAGCTCTCTAATGAATAGCAAGTAATTGCAAAGACCAGGGCCTATATCAGGAACACCTTAGTCTCCAGGCTGACATCATTGCTCTTCAGTACTTTGGAGAGGTCTCTGACAGCAGACTTTAACCATGTAATTCCTCTTTTAATTTCCTGGCTGCTGGTATCAAGAGTATTGATTGTATTGGGTTAGGTTTAGGATTTGAGGTAGGGTTTAGGGGTTAGGGTTGCAGGTTAGTTAGGGTTAGGGTTAGGGTTGGGGGGGAAAGAGCATTGATTACAGAGCTAAGCAACCTGAAGCTGTCAACAATATCAATCTCTTCACCGTCTATCATGATGCTGCCAATTTGCCCAGCTTGAATCCACATTGAAAGCCGCAGTCCTTGACCTTCTACAACAAGCGTTTTAGGTCATCCTCAGTTTCAGCAAGCAGGGTTGTGTTATATGCATAATGCAGATTGTTGATGAGCCTTCCTCTAATCCTGATGCCACACTTCTCCTCATAGAGTCCAGCCTCCTGGTAATCTGTTCTGCATATAGATTAAAAAGATATAAAGATAGGACACATCCTTG
>NW_006399773.1:7222625-7232849 GCF_000299155.1 Elephantulus edwardii
CAGAATCCTTGCCTCCAAGGAGTAGCTTGGTTTAACCCTCTCCAGGATGAATCTGTTTGTTTTCCTGGCAGTCCATGTACATTCAATACTCTTCTCCAGCACCACACATATATATTGTTGTTGTATATAAAACAACAATATAGACGTGTTACATATTTTAGAATGAGGTGACAAATAGTATATATTTCTAAAATATTCATTTTATACTTTTTATACATCTTAAAAATTGTATATGGATAATTCATGACAAATACCTCTTGAAAGAATTACAGAGTGCAGCTAGGATATTCCTTTGAATCAAAGATAGTGACACTATCTCACACAATCTCAGACTATGATATTAGGAAGAGCTAGTTTTTTGAAGAGGGCATCATACTTGAGGAAGGTCGGAGAGGAGAAGCTTCTTACCTTGGATTGATTAGCACAGTGACTACAACTATATGCTTAAGCACCGCAGAGAGTGTGAGGATGACAGCGGGTCAGGGCAGGTTGGTATGGATTACATTTCAAAATAAAGGAAACAAAGGGCCTCATCAGTGTTCTAATAGACAACATCATGGCAGAGGTAGAAAGAATTGAAGTTGTTAATGATTTAATCTTGCCTGGATCAACAATCAGTACCCTTGGTACCAGCAGTCGGAAAATTAGTATTGCATTTGGCAAGTCTGCTGTCAGGGACTTCTCTAAAATATGTAAAAACAGTGATGTCAGTCTGAAGACTAAAATGCACCTCATTCAAGTCATCATATTACCAATCATTTGCTAGGCATCTGAAAAAAACAAACAAACAAAAAAACTGGAAAATGAGTAAGGACAGCAAAAGAACTGATGCCATGGAGTTGTAGTGTTGAAGAAGAATGCTGAATATCTTACAGACTGTAAAAAACCCGAACAGATAGCCACATCTTGGAAAAGATGCCATCCGAGTGCCCCTTCGAGGCAAAGATGGTAAAGTCTTTGCCGCTCATACTTTGGGCATGTTACTAGGATAGACTATTACTTCAACAGCAACAGCATGCTTGGAAAGAGGGAGTGTCAGAAAAAGATCCTCAGTGAAACAGATTGATAGAGGGACTTCAGCAATGCGCTCTATTGTATCAGAGATGATGAGGATGACACAAGATAGGACATGATTCAGGTCTGCTCACAAGGTTTCTATGAATCATACTCAAAAGTGACATCTAAAACCAATAAAACATAAGAGGGCTCCTCTGAATCTGAACTGAATTAATGGCATCTAGTAACAAAGTAAGTTTTATTTTGGAGTACTTTGTGTTCTGTGGTCCTTTTCAACACAATGGAGAATAATCGACACATATTTCCATGTTTTTATGTTGTTATGTGCCATGGAGTGCATTTTATCATTGTTGTTAGGTGCTATCAAGTCAAGCATGACTCAGTAATCTATGAACAATGGATCTGAACCATGTCTTCTCTTCTGCCATCCTCATCATCTTTGACATACTTAAGCCTGTTGCTGCAGTCACTGTGTCCCATCTCGTTTATAGTCTTCCTCTCTTTCCCTAACATTTAATCTTTCCAACTGTGACATCCCTTCTAACAACATACGTAAAGTATTTAGTCAAAGCTTTACCATCTTTGCCTCTATAGAACATTCTGGTTGCACTTTCATAAAAATATACTGGTTTGTTCTTTTGACAATGAATGGAATATTCAGTACTCATCCCCAAAATAGTAATTCAAAAACATATATCACTATTCTGTTTCCACATTAATTGTCCAAGTTCCTACATATATGGCAAGCAATTGGAAAAAGCATGACCTTAATAAGGTTCACCTTAGTCTTTAAATATAAATCATTGTTCCTAAGTACTTTTGAGAGGCTTTTGACAGCTGACATTGCCAAAACAATATGTCTTTTAATTTCTTGACAGTTGAATCAAGAGTTTTTATTATGGATCTAATTAAACTAAATCATTGAAAGTCCCACTATTTTCTTATGTTGTTTTTCTTAAGTGCTATGGAATTGGATATGACCCATAGTAACACTTGAAGCACTTGCTGCAAATGATCAAACACTTTAAATGCTTGTAGGATCAAAGACTTCAGCCTTCAGCATAAATTGCATCTCAACATCAAGAAAATGAAAATTTTCACCACTGGACTGATACATAACATCAAGATAAATGGGGAGAAGATGGAAACTGTCACCAACTTCATCTTCCTTTGATCCACAATCAATCCACTTGGTACTAAAGATGTATTGCACCATGAAAGTATTTAGCCAGGAACCTCTTCAAATTATTGAGGAACAACAATATTGGTCTGAGGACTAAAGTATGCCTTATTCAGACCATAGTCTTTTCAATCATTTACTATGCATCTGAGGGCTAAGAACAACAGAGCCACCTTATGAATAACCATCCTCATAATTTCTGACACTGTTGGCCCATTGCGGTGTTCACTGTGTAAATCAATCCATATCATTGAGGGACCTCCTCTCTTTCACAGACCCTCCATCTTTCCAAGCATGATGTCTTTTTTTCAAGGAATAGTCTTTCCTAGCAACAACATTCCCAAAGAATATGAAATGAAGCTTTGCCAACCTTGCCTTCAAGGAGCATTGTGGTTGAATTTTTTCCAAGACATGTTTATTTGTCCTTTAGGCAGTCCATATGCTAATCATTGTTCTCCAACACCACATTGCAAAGGCATCAATTCTTTCATGTTTAGTCATTGTCTAGCATTCAGATGTGGAATAAGTAATTGAAAAGACCAGGGACTGAATGAGGCCTACCTTAGTCCTATGTTGTTGTTAGGTGCTATACAGTCAAGTACAACTCCCAGAAACCCTATGAACAACAGATTCAAACCCTGCCCATCCTGTGTCATCCTTATCATGTCTGACATACTTGATCGCATTGCTTTATTCATTGTTTTAATCCATTTAGTTGTCAGTTATCCTCTCTTTAGTTGACTCTCCACCTTTCCAAGCATGATGTCCTCCTCCAAGGAATAGCCTTTCCTAGCAATACGCCCACAGTATGTGAGATATAGCTTCTCTATCTTTGCCTCCAAGAAGCACTCTGGCTGCACTTTTTCCAAGACATATCTGTTTGTTTTCCTGATGGTCACGTAATATCCGGTGCGGTTCTCCATCATTACAACTGAAAGTCATCAATTCTTTCATCCTTAATCATTATCATTTCATCAGATGCATAGAAAGTGATGAAAAAGATCATGGGCTGGATCAGGGTCAACTTAGTTTTCAACTGACATCATTGCTTCTCAGTAATTTGGAGATGTCCTTACCGCCAACTGGCCCGATCCAATGTGTTTCCTTATCTCCAAACTGTAGGGTCCAAGGATCAAGACTAAATCTTGGAGAATGTCAATTTTCTCTCCATCTTGACCTAATGATGTTGCCTATAGAAGCAGTGGTCAGGGTTGTTGTCTTTTCAATGTTAAGATGCAATGTATATTGAAGTTTTTAGTCTTTGATCCTCTACAGTGTTTCAAGTAGTCCTCCTTTTGAGCAAGCAAGGTTGTGTGATCTGCATAATGTAGGTTGTTGGTGAGCCTCTTCTAAACCAAGCTTGAACTTCGGACTATTCTTTTCAATGTACTTTTCTAGCCATTTTTGGATGATATTCAGCAATATTTTGCTTGCAAATGATATTGGAGATACTGTTCAGTAATTTCCACATTGTGTTGTGTTCCTTTCTTTGGAGTTGATGCAAATATAGATCTTTTCTAATCAGTCAGCCAGCCCCTGTCCTCCAAAATTCCTGACGTAGACTGGTGATTATGACCAGGGCTGCAACTTTTAATTGAACCGTGCTAATTTGTATTCCATCAAAGAGTGGGGCCTTATTTTTTTTATTTTTTTTGCTATTGCCTTGGTGAAGCTTGAATTTCTTTCTTCATTATCATTGGTTTTTGTCCGTATGGTATTTCCTGAAAATTTTCAGTGCCAGTCAGTTCATTTTGGTTCAGTGACTCGTTGGACGCCTTCCATATTTTTTAAAGATTTTATTTTTGTATATTGGTGTGCTTACAGAATCCATATACACTGTGTTTCACACTACCTTTCATTCACACTGATTCATACAATCATTGCTATTCATTATGTTTTGTAAAATTAATCACCATTGAACTATGCCTACCATTACCCCATCTTTTCATGTCACCACCAGATCCTTCCCATTTTCTTTACTGTCTCCCTCTGCCCTCCAAATTGTGCAACCCCATGATTTCCCACCTGTCCATCCTACCCTTCTGCTACCACTGCTTTCCTCTTTCAGTCCCTATACACATTTTACTAGTTATCCTTTTATTTTTACAATAAGAATTTTATGCAGTATTTGTCCTTGTAATAGTGAGTTATTTCCCTTAGCTTAATGCTCTCCAGTCTTTCACAAGTTGTGTAGTAATTTTTTTTAAAGTGTTACTCCTGAGTGCTGCACAGTGTTCCATTGTGTGAATGTACTACAACTTTTCAACGCATTTGATTGTGTTTGGACATCTGGGCTGTTTCCATGTTCTTGTTATTGTGAATAATGCTGCTAAGAACATTGATTTGCATATCCCCATTTGTGTCTCCATTTTCATTTCCTTGAGGTTTATTCCTAGCAGTGGAATACCTGAGTCATATGGAATTTCTATGTTCAGTTTTGGGATTTTTTTTAAAATAACATTTTTATTTTATACTGGTTTGCTTAATAGTTTCCTTTACTGTTTTTTTTCACACCAAATATTTCCCAATTCTCTTAACCACTCCTCCTCCACCCATTAATTTGTGCGACCCTATGTTTAACTACCTTCTCCACCCCCAACCATCCTTACCCCTCTGCTCCACCCCGTGCCTTAATCTTCATACACATCTTGCAATGATGGTTTTATACATTATTAGTCCTTATGGGATTGAGTTAATTGCCTTAGCATAATGCTTTCTAGTCCCTCCCAAGTTAAGTAGGAATATACAAAATCATTGCTCCTACATGTTGTGTAATATTCTATCGTGTATTCTGTAATTTCTCAAACCATTCAATCGTGGTCAGATATTTGGGCTGTTTCCATGCTCTTTGTAATGGTGAATAATCATGCTATGAACACAGGTCTCCATTTGTGCCTCAGTTCTTATTTTCTTGGGATATATTCCAAGCAATGGAATAGCTGAGTAATATGGAATTTCTATGTTCAGCTTTCTGAGGAAATATTAAACTGCCTTCCAGAGTGGTTGCACCATTTTATAATCCCACAATCAGTATATAAGAGTACTTATCTCACCGTATCCTCTACAGCAGTTATTACTTGCTTTCCTGCTAAACTTTGCCACTGCAACTTGGATGAGATGGCATCTTATTATATTTTGATTGCATCTCTTTTATTGCCAGTAATTTTGTTACCTTTCTGAGGAAGTTTCAAACTGCATTCCATTTTACAATCCTGCCAACTGTGTATGAGTTTCCCTCTCTCCACATACTCTGCAATATTTATTGCTTGCTATCATGTTAAATTTTGCCACTGCTACTGTGGTGAGATGGTATCTCATTGTGATTTAATTTGTATCTTTTTTTACTGCCAATGATTTTGAACATTTCTTTTTGGGTCTGCTGGCCACCCAAATGTCTTCCTCTGTGAAAAGTCTATATCTTTTGCCCATTTTGTAATTGTGTTATCAGTGTTTTCTTTGTGGAGGCCCTATAGTATTCTGTAAGATGGTATTGTGAATGGGGTGTCAAAAAATTGACAATACCATCTTACAGAATACTATAGGACCTCTACAAAGAAAACACTGACAACACAATTACAAAATGGGCAAAAGTTATAGACTTTTCGCAGAGGAAGACAATTGGGTGGCCAGCAGACCCATAAAGAAATGTTCAAAATCATTGTAAGTAAAAAAAAAAAAGATACAAATTAAACAATTGACATATTTCAGTTAACAGATGCTGCCCTGGACGTGCTCACCAAGTTGTGCCAAGAAATCTGGAGAACGACCACTTGGTCAACTGACTGGAAGAGATCGATATTTGTTTCTATCCCAAAGAAAGGTGACCCAACAGAATGTGGAAACTACAGAACAATCTCACTGATTTCACATGCAAGCAAGATTTTACTGAAGATTTTCCAAAAACGACTGGAACAGCACATCAACAGAGAATTACCAGAAATCCAGGCTGGGTTTAGAAGGGGCCGTGGTACTACAGATATTGTAGCTGATGTTAGATGGATCTTGGCTGAAAGCAGGGAATACCAGAGGAATGTCTATCTGTGTTTCATTGACTATGCAAAGAAAGGCATTTGACTTTGTAGATCATAATAAACTATGGCTGACTCTGAGAAGAATGGGAATCCCAGAACACTTGATCGTTCTAATGTGAAACTTATACTTGGACCAGGAGGCAGTCGTCAGAACAGAGCAAGGGAACACTGCATGGTTCAAAATTGGGAAGGGCGTATGCCAGCATCCTATCTCCATACCTTTTCAACCTATATGCAGAACACATTATCCAGGAGGCTGGGCTCTATGAGGAGAAATGTGGGGTCAAGATTGGTGGATGATTTATCAACAACCTGCGTTATGCGGATGACACAACCCTGCTTGCTGAAACTGAAGAGGACCTGAAGCGCCTGCTGCAGAGTGTCAAGGACTGCAGCCTACAATATGGATTGAGGCTCAATGTCAAGAAGACAAAGATTCTCACCACTGGACCAATTGGTAGCATCAGGATGGATGGTGAAGAGATTGAGATTGTAAACAGCTTTAGTTTGCTTGGCTCCATAGTCAACAGTCTTGGCACCAGCAGCCAGGAAATTAAAAGGCGCATTGCCATGGGAAAGTCTGCTGTTAGGGACCTCTCCACAGTACTGAAGAGCAATGGTGTCTCTCTGGAGACTAAGGTGCGTCTGATGCAGGCTATGGTCTTCACAATCACTTGTTATGCATCAGAGAGTTGGACAATGACCAAAGAGGATAGAAGGAGAATTGATGCCTTTGAGCTGTGGTGCTGGAAAAGAGTATTGAGAATACCATGGACTGCTAGGAAAACAAACAGATTTGTCCTGGAAAGTGTTAAAACGGGTGGCTCCTTGGAGGCAAGGATTCTGAGGCTCCATCTAACATACCTTGGACATGTTGTGAGGAGGGACCAGTCCCTGGAGAGGGATATCATGCTTAGGTGGATGGAGGGACAGCGTAGGAGAGGAAGGCCCTCTATGAGGTGGATTGCTTCAGTGACTGGGATAATCGGGATGGGAGTGTCAGAGACAGTGCAATTGGCACAGGACAGAGCGGAGTTTAGGGCTGTTGTACATAGGGTCGCTATGAGTCGCAAGCGATCGACAGCACATAACAACAACAACAGGTTTTACATATATCTAGGGTCAATTTATATTCAACAAGGAGATAAAACCTTTGAAATAGGGAAACAACAACCTTTTAACAAATGCTGCTGGCAAAATGAGACTGCCATCCATGGAAAGCTGAAGCGGGATCCACATCTCACATTACACAGGAAAATCAACTCAAGGTGGTAAAACCCAAAGCCATAAAGATCATAAGAGACAAAACAGGACCAAGCTTAGAAGGCCTGTCCTAACATATAAAGAAACTGAAAGTATAGCCAGAAACGTACTACCAGGAGAAGATAAAATTGATGAATGAGACATTCTGAAGATTAAATCCTTGTGCCTTTTCATCATCTTTTAATGCCTCCTGGATCATTCAAGATTTTTCCCATAGCTTCTCTCAGTATTGGATTTCAAGGCTTGAATTTTTCTATTCTTTTTTTCAATTTTAGAAATACTGAGTGAGTCCTTCTCTTTTTATTCTCCTTTTGAGCTTTCAGCCCATTCTGTTACAATACTTTGTCTTCTTGAGCTGTCCTTTTATAATCTGTTCATTTATTCTATTTCAGCATTTATCTCCTTTTTTGTCTTCTTGAATTTTTAGGGTCTCTTCTGACATTCATTTCGGTGTGTCTTCCTCTTTCTTTGTAATGATATTTTGCTGTATTCATCAATATTTTTATGTCATCCTATACCCATGGCCTTCAATCACTAATGTTCAATTTCTCAAACCTATTCTGGATATTATTTTTTATTTCAGATGAGATATACTCAACCTTGTTTTTTGGTTCTTGAAGACTTCAAAACACTTTATTCCATTTCAATTTTAATTTGCACCTGCAAATTTGATAGTCTGTGCCACAGTCAACACATAGCCTAGTTTTGACCACTGATATTGAGCTTCTCTAACAATTTTTTTCCACAAGACACAGTAAATCTGATTTCTGTATATTCCACCGGGTAAGGACCACGTGTAAAGTTGCCTTTCGCAGATTTTTAAAAATGTGTTCTCATCACTATATCATTGAATGCACTCAATTAATCTTTCCCTCTCCAGCCTCATTATGCCACTAAGACCAGACCTTCTGACAACCATTCTTTCCATATTGTTTCAAAATTTGCATTCAAATAACTCATAATTATTAATACACCTTGATTACATTTTGGTCAATTTTGAAATGCAAAAGTGAGTAGAAATCCTCAATTACCTTCTTTTTAGCTTTAATTATTGGTCGATATATTTGAATAATAATCAACAAGCTTCCTTGTATGTGTATGGAGAGTATCCTATCATTCATAATACTGTATTTTTTTTACAATTTCCATTTTTTTCCTACATTTACATTTTGTATATTCAGCATTCCATTTATTGAGGGTGTTTGCAGGTGTTTCTCCTCATTTTGAGTGGCTTCTACTCAAATCTGTAAGCTACCTCTAATACTGTATTTTCCCAATGTTCATAGTGTTTCTGGAGATCTGTGATTAAGTCAGACGAGACTGGCCATCCACTTCTAGACTTTAATATTTACGACAGTCAAGTTATTCCACCTGCTGAACTTCTGGATAAGTTTGAACCATGAATCTTTTAGATAGCAGTCAAGCAAGCTTTAGATAGCAATCAAGCCTAACTGTTGTGAGACAAGAACTGACTTGAAAAACCTTAAACTCATTGCCAAATAATAATTGTAGATGAAAATCTAACTCCCCTGTCTTTCAACCAATTATCATAACAAGTCTATCATATGTGAATTTTGGGGGGATTTTTTAAATACTTAATATTCATTATGGATATAGATTGAAAAGGTGTGGAGACAAGACACATCCCTGAAATACTACCTTCCTGATTTTGAACCTTGCAGTATTTCCTTGCTGTGTTTTGAGGACTGCTTCCAGATCAAGTATAGACAAAACAATAAAAGCTTTCCACATGGGAAGAAATCCCTTTTGTGTATTTTCTTTAAGAATTACAAAGCAAATATGTCACTTAGAGGACTTAAGTTTGCACGACCAAACTAAAATTGTTTCACCTGTTTATTTACAATGTGAAAACTGGACAATGAAAAAAGAGGTAGGGAAGAATTGATGTGTTTAAATTTTGGAATAGAAGATTTCAAAAGGCAGCGCAGGATGACAAAGTAAAATATTACAATGAAATGTGCAAGGAGTGGGAGTCAAAAAATTGAAAGGGCCTAACTCACGCAGCATTTTTTAAGCTCAAGGAACTGAAGAACAAATTCAAACCTCAAGTTGCTATAATCAAGGATGCTTTAGACAGAGTATTACATGATCCAGGAACTATTGAAAGAAGATGGAAAGAATATACTGAGTCATTTTATCGAAAGGAATTGGCAGACACAGAAGAATTTCATGAAATAACATATGAGCAAGAGCCTATGGTGATGAAGGAAGAAGATCAGTCTGCTTTGAAGGAAATAGCAAAAAATAAGGCCCCAGGAATAGATGGTATACCAATTGAAATATTCCAGATAACAGATGCTGCCCTGGACATGCTCACCAAGTTGTGCCAAGAAATCTGGAGAACAACTACTTGGCCAACTGACTGGAAGAGACCTATATTTGTTCCCATTCCAAAGAAGCGTGACCCAAAAGAGTATGGAAACTATAGAACAATATCATTGATTTCACATGCAAGCAAGATTCTAATGAAGATTATCCAAAAACAACTGGAACAGCACATCAGCAAAGAACTGCTAGAAGTCCAGGCTGGGTTTAGAAGGGGTCGTGGTACTAGGGATATTGTACCTAATTTTAGATGGATTTTAGCTGAAAGCAGAGAATATCAGAAGGATGTCTATCTGTTTCATTGACTATGCAAAGGCATTTGACTGTGTGGATCATAACAAACTGTGGCTGACTCTGAGAAGAATGGAAATCCCAGAACACTTGATC
>NW_006399773.1:7232949-7240012 GCF_000299155.1 Elephantulus edwardii
GTGGCTGACTCTGAGAAGAATGGAAATCCCAGAACACTTGATCGTGCTAATGCGAAACCTATACTTGGACCAGGAGGCAGTCATCAGAACAAAGCAAGGAAATACTGCATGTTTCAAAATCGGGAAGGGCGTACGCTAGGGATGTGTCCTGTCTCCATACTTTTTCAGTCCGTGTGCAGAACAGATTATCTGGGAGGCTGGGCTCTATTTAAGAGAAATGTGGCATCAGGACTGGGGGAAGATCTATCAACAATCTGCGTTATGCAGATGACACAATCCTGCTTGCAGCAACTGAGGAGGACCTGAATTGCTTGCTGCAGAGGGTCAAGGACTGCAGCCTGCAATATGGATTGAGGCTCAGTGTCAAGAAGACAAAGATTCTCACCACTGGACCAATTGGCAGCATCAGGATGGATGATGAAGAGATTGAGATTGTTCACAGCTTTAGTTTGTTTGGCTCCACAGTCAACGCTCTTGGCACCAGTAGCTAGGAAATGAAAAGATGTACTGCGATGGGAAAGTTTGCTGTTAGGGACCTCTCCAAAGTACTGAATAGCAATGGTATCTCTCTGGAGAATAATGCGTGTCTGATATAGGCCATGGTCTTTGCAATCACTTGTTATGCATCAGAGAGTTGGACAATGACTAGGGAGGTTAGAAGGAGAATTGATGCCTTTGAGCTGTGGTGGTCGGGAAGAGTATTGAGGTACCGTGGACTGCTAGGAAAACAAACACATTCACCCTGGAAAGGGTTAAACTGGGTGGCTCCTTGGAGGCAAGGTTTCTGCGGGTCCCTCTAACATACTTTGGACATGTTTTAAGGAGGGACTTGTCCTTGGCGAGGGAAATCATGCTTGGGAGGGTGGAGGGACAGCACAGGAGGGGAAGGCCCCCTATGACGTGGATTGATTCAGTGACTGGGGTAATTGGGATGGGTGTGTTGGAGACAGTGCGATTGGCACAAGACAGCAGAGTTTAGAGCTGTTGTACATAGGGTCGCTATGAGTCGCAAGTGACTCGACGGCACATAACAACAACAACATTAGGGATTACTATTGAATATAACTTTGTCAGAAGTATGAACAAGTTAGAAGAAATATAATCAGAATTTTCCTTACAAGTAAAGGATAGATTAACTTCACTTTGTTTACTTTGGACATAGATAGTGTCATGGTAGATTGATCTGTAGAAAAAGAACATGTTTGTTAAAATAGATGGTAGGCTAAGAGGAGCGAGGCCCCTGTGAGATAGATTGACATTGTGAAGATATTCAGCTCATGTTGAAGATGTATAAAACATTTTAGTCTTGTAAATATAAGTTTTGAACCAAACAAAATCATATCTTTGTTTTCCCTTGTAGCATTCACAGCATTTGGAATAAAAGATGCTTGAATATCTCGGAAAGAATATTCTTTCCTATTCTATTTCCAGAATTCAAAGCAGTTAAGTACACGAAATAGTTTTGAGACATATAGAGCTAAAAATAACTATTCCATAACTCTCTGCAACAAAATACAATTTGAATCTCATGACAAAGGCGATTCCTGTAGCAGTTCCACTAAAATTTATGGGTTAAAACTACTAATTTTCTCTTTCTAGGTACGTTTTTGTTCTGATTTTTATTCTCCCACCTATAGAACTATATTTCTGTATGTTGGAGGCTATGCAAAGAGTTTTCCTATCCCACTGTTATTTAAAAGAAGGTGGGGGGCGTCCAACTTGTTAAACTAGCATAATTTCCACTATTATAGGAGTCTCCTTCATTTGCCTTTCAGGTGCATTGTCATGAGTTTACGTTCGAAGCCTTGATAGTTTCAATTAATGTGCATATATTATTGGATGGTGTGGGAGGTTTTAAATAGGTGTATGGGACCCATAAAAGTCCCTAGGTAGCGTAAATGGTTAAGGCACTTGATAACTAATGGCAAGGTTAAAACTTAAGGCCAAGGGAGTTCTGGTGGCCTAGTGGCAAGAAGCTGCACTGCAATCCCAGACGTACAAGGCTTCAATACTCTGCTGGAAGAGGGGCAAGCTCCTTCTGTACCAGTCAGATCCAATTTGACGGCACACACACACACACACACACACACACACATACACACACACACAATAATAAAAAGCAAAACAAAAACCCTCAAGTTTGCTCTTAGAAGAAAGGACTGATTTCCTAGTCACTATAAACCCTTTAGAGCACGATTCCAGTTCAATGTATTTAGGGTCACCACGAGAATTAAAAATGAGGGAGGCAGTAGAGAGATTGCATGCCTTATTTTGTTAATATGATCTACTGTTGTTGTTATTAGTTGGCTTCTAATTCCACCTATTCTGGACCTATGAATCCTGTCCTGTCCTGTGCCATCCTCACAATTCCTGACACACTAAAGTCCATTTCAGGAGTCACTGTGTCAGTCCACCTGGTTGAGGATCAACCTCTCTTTCCCTGACCTTCCACATTTCAAAGCACGATGTCCCTCTCCAAGGAATAGCCTGTCCTAGCAACATACCTGAACTATGTGAAATTAAGCTTTGTATCATCTTTGCCTCCAAAGAGCACTCTGACTGCACTTTCTCCAAGACATATTTGTTTGTGCTTTTGGCAGTCCATGGTATGTTCAGCACTTTATTCCAACACCGTAGCTCAAAGGCATCAATTTCTCTGTTATCCTTATACAGTGTCCAGTTCTCAAATGCATAGCAAGGGATCACAAAGGCCATGGCCTGAATCAGATGCACCTAGAATCCCATAATTTAAGAGAAAGGAGAGAGAGAGAGAGAGAGAGAAATTTAACCAACCAAAAGTAGAACAAACAAAAGCATCAAATGTTAGATGTTCTGTTTTCTCTTTTAATAGAAAGTTGTTCTATTTGAACCAAAATGTTTTAATTTATGATAATGAGGAAATAAGAATTATTTTTGCTCCTTTTCCTCTTCTTCTTTCTGATTAATGCTTCTTTATTTTCTCCCCAAAACAATGCCTCTTTATTGTTTCGTAATCCACCGATATTTTGTAGCTGTTTTGTACTAACTTGATTTAAAATGCTATCATGACATTACTTAATATAATTAGCATTTTTTTTCGGCCATTTACTGATATAACCATTAACGTTGCTTCATGCCACTCTGTTATAAATACAGACACCTTCATGATTTTTAAAGCACAAAATCAACATTCAAATTGGATTCTCTTTATTTAAATAGACTTATTAGAAATTTAAAGCAGATGAAGATGGTTTCAATGAAATGAATAAATAATTAAGGCAAATCTGTATACTTGTCAGAAACTCCATATTAAGAATCAGGTGAGAGGAGACAGTCTTCTGACAGAACTGTCATATTTTTTTAGTTAAAGGTAATGTTAAATTTTTTTAATCTTGATGTTCTTTTCAAGTTTACTTGATCAAACCGAAAGTTTAAAAAAAAAGCTGCCAGATAACTTACACAGGTAATAATCAGAACCTTTAATCACACATAAAAAAGATCCATTCTATTCGATGTATTGCAAAAATCATCAGCTGGTTGGAAAGGCAGGTTTTTGTACTTCAAGCAGTTTTAATCATTGATCAGGTTGTGAAATAAAATAACAGATTTCATTTTACAAACTGGTCACTAGCAATGCCTCGTCAGCAGACCTAGACAATAATCCCCGAGTGTTGTCGGACCGCAGCTGTTAATAACCTGGCTTGTTAGTTGAAAGCTGGCAAAGTCTCAAGCATTTAAGAGGATTACTGCTATAAACCATATTAATTTTTTTTTTAAACATTCAAGTCCATGTTGATGAAGAGCTTCTGTGATGGAAGTAGTGAAGTTAAATGCACAACAAAACCCTGTTCAATTCCTTTTTGCTCACTGATTGAATTTGCAAGAGGAAAATAAGTCAGGCTGTATCTTATTAGGTCAGAATGTTAATTTTTCAAGAAAAATATTTAACTGCAAAGCCAGTTAAAAAAAAAGAAAGAAACCATAAGATGTTGTTTTAGATATCCTTATTATTTACTTCTATAAGATTCGTTTCTTTTTTATCTATTTTTAATTTGTTCTTTCTATCTCTAACTAACTATGTAAAGAATTAGGCTAAAAGCCAAATAAAATTAAAGCTTCCAACTTTTAGCCTCATAGAGCTTTATTAATCTCTTATGAGTGACAGAGGAGCAGAGTGAGTTTAGCAAACTGACTCGAAACCAGCCTTCCTTGGTTTGAATTCTGGCTTCCTCATGGGCTGTTAGGTTTCCTGTAAGCTATATAACCTTTCTGTGAATCACTTTCCTTACCTATAAATTTGTAAATAATTGCACCTAGTTTTCAAGAGTATCATGAATACAGATGGTCTCCAAGTTGAAAATCCATACCTATATTTGCCAGGAATTTACCAGGGCTTTGAACAAGTTCTCTCTGGCTCGGTCATGGCTGAGGAAGCAGTACTAGAAATAATCTGAATTTTAAAAGTCGTGGTGAACTAGAAAGGCAGGCAGAATGGAAAAATTACAGATCAAAGCCAAGCAAGAAACTCAGTTTCCTTCTAACAGAAAAAAGGTGGGATTCTGAACATAATCTGAAGCCGTGATTTCTCTCAAAGGTAATGACACTTGATTTCATCATGGCAGGGCATCTTTAGAAGACGTCATTCAGCCATGGCTCCTTTAATGTGTTCCCTCCTACAGTACTGCTGATAACTCCTCACCATGTGTCAGGCTCCTAACACAGCTCACTATGCCTCTTCTGAGTCTCCAATTCCAGGACATTTTTCTATTCTGCGTATCCTGCTGAATCAACGGAATGTTAAAATTTTGTGTTTCTGCTTTGTTTCCTAGACCATGGTAAAATCCATTTAAATCACACATAGAAGTTGCCTGTAATTTGGGCACGTTCCTAGGACAGGCTATTCCTTGGAGACGGACATCATGCTTGGAAAGGTGGAGGGTCAGACAAAAAACGGAAGCCCTTTAACCAGATGGATTGACATAGTGACTGTATCAATGGACTAAGTGTGTCATAGATGATGAAGATGGTACAGGATAGGACAGGGTTTTGATCTGTTTCTCATAAGGTCACTATAAGTCCTCTTTGACTCGACAACACCTAATAATAACATATTATTTACACTCTATATAAATGCTTTGCTGAGCATAGCATTATATTTTTAATGCACAAATTATTAAAGGATCAAAAGGATAAATTCTTTAATTCAATATTCCAAATAACTTGTTAAAATTACATTGGGTATTCCAATTTAAATTCCATTGAACCTAAATTCTGAATTTTCAACTATAGCCAAAGATTATGTTTGAATTTTTTTCAGATTTTTGGAAATTATATAGTTATCAGTTTTAGTTTAGTTGGCTTCACAGTCAACACTCTTGGTACCAGCAGCCAGGAAATCAACAGACAATTGCATTGGGAAAGTCAGCTGTCATGGACCTCTCCAGAGTACCAAAGAGCAACGATGTCAGGCTGGAAACTAAGGTGCACCTGATCCAGCCCATAGTCTTCACAATTGTGCGTTATGCATAAGAGAGCCGGCTAGTAATTAGGGATGATAGAAAGAGAATTGATGCCTTTGAGCTGTGGTTCTGGAGACAAGTGTTTAATATGCCATGAACTGCTAGGAGAACAAACAGGTTTGTCCTGGAGAGGGTAAAATCAGGTTGTTCCTTGGAGTCAAGGATTCTTAAGCTTCGTCTGACATATATTGGGCATGTTGCAAGGAGGGACCAAACCTTGGGGAGGGACATAGTATAAATGTCTCTATCTCACATTCTTTGAACATGTCACCAAAATGTATCAGTTCCTTGCAGAAGAATACCATGCTTGGAAGAGTAGAGAATCAGTGTAGAAGAGGAAAACACTGGATTACATGCATTGACTCTGTGACTGTGGCAATATGGTCAAGTGTTTCAGAGATGATGAGGTTGACTGAGGACAGGGCAAGGTTCAGGGCCACTGTTCATAGGGTTGCTATAATTGTAGTCAACTCGGGGGCACAAAACAACAATGAAAATATTGATTCATATAAAGTGCCTTTCCTTATTCATAGGGAGTTCTTGTGATACAGTCTATCGGAGAAGTTACTCTCTGACATTTTCCCTATGACACCATAAAGAAAGATGGCCCGTGACTCTTCTCTCATGCTTTGTACAGCCTATGAGTAGATTCTGACTATAAGACAAAGAGTTTGAGTTTTGAGGGAGAGCACACTTAGACTATCATTTGGAATAACAGACATGACAATTGAAACTCAGATCTTAAAAATGGAAACACAGAGAAAAAGGAACAGCTGTAAGGAGACACTAGTGATTGTAATGTGGAATGTGAGAAGCATGAATGTAGGAAAATTGAACATTGTTAAGAAAGAAATGGGACGCATAAATATTGACATACTAGGTACTGGCAAAATGAGGTGGCTTGGCATGAGACATTTTGAATCAGATGATCATATGATGTACTATTCTGGGGATGAAAAAGTGAGAAAAAAATGAGGCTGGGTTCATAATTAAAAACGTCATTTCTAGATCTATCCTGAAATACAACATGGTGAGCAACAGGATAATATCCATACGCATACAAGGAAGTCCAGTGAATACCTCTATCATTTAAATATATGCGCCAACAACTAGAGAAAGGAGGAGGAAATAAAAGATTTGTACCAACTTTTGCAGTCAGAAATTGATCAAACATGCAATCAATATGCATTAATAATAATGGGCTACTGGAACACAACAGGGAAGAAGGATCAGTAGCAGGAAAACACAGGCATAGTGAGAGAAATGAGGCTGGAGATAGAATGACAGAGTTCTACACATTCAGTAATTTATTCATTGCAAATACCTTTTATAAAAAACATAAAGACAGGCTATACACATGGATTTCACTTGATGGTATGCATAGGAATAAAATAGATTACATTTGTGGAAAGACTCTCTGCAGAAGCTCCATATCAGCTGTGAAAATCAGGCCAGGTGCTGATTGTGGGACAGACCACCAATTGCTCATATGTAAGTACAAGCTAAAGTTGAGGAAAATTAAATCAAGTCCACAGGAACCAAGATTTGACTTAAAGTTTGTCCCA
>NW_006399773.1:7241222-7242143 GCF_000299155.1 Elephantulus edwardii
TTGCTGAAGCTTAGGAGGACCTGAAGCACTTGCTGCAGAAGGTCAAGGACTGCAGACTCCTATATGGATTGAAGCTCAACATCAAGAAAACAAAAATTCTCACCGCTGGACCAATTGACAGCATCAGTATGGATGGTGAAGAGATTGAGATTGTTAAGTTTTAGTTTACTTGGTTCCACAGTCAATAGTCTAGGTAACAGCAGCCAGGAAATCAGGAGATGAATGGCACTGGGAACATCAGCTGTGAGGGACCTCTCAAGAGTACTGAAGAGCAATGACGTCAGGCTGGAAAATAAGGTGCGCCTGATCCAGACTATAGTCTTTGCAATTATATGCTATGCATCAGAGAGTTGGACAGTGAATAGGGATAATAGAAAGAGAATTGATGCCTTTAGCTGTGGTGGTGGTGAAGAGTGTTGAATATACCATGGACTGCATGGAGAACAAACAGGTTTGTCCTGGAGAGAGTGAAGCCAGAGTGCTCCTTGGAGTCAAGGATTCTGAAATTTCGTCTGACATACTTTGGGCTGTGGAAAGGAGGGACTGATCCTTGGAGAGGAACATCATGTTTGGGAGAGTGGAGGGACGCCACAGGAGAGGAAGACCCTCAATGAGATGGATCGATTCTGTGAGTGGAGTGGTGGGAATGAGTGTGTTTGAGACGGCGAGGTTGGCACAGGATAAAACGGCGTTTAGGACTCTTATACATAAGGTCACTATGAGTCACAAGCAACTCAATGGCACATAACAGCAACAACAACAACTCCTTAGCAGGTAATGCTGTTGTATTTTAAAAAGGTGACCATGGTTGATCCACTAGACATTGTTGTTGTTGTTGTTGTTGTTGTTATGTGCCGTCGAGTCGCTTGCGACTCATAGCGACCCTATGTACAACAGCCCTAAACTCCGCTCTGTCCCATG
>NW_006399773.1:7242683-7244001 GCF_000299155.1 Elephantulus edwardii
TGGTGCTGGAGAAGAGTATTGAATATACCATGGACTGCTAGGGGGAGTACAAACAGGTTTGTCTTAGAGAGTGTCAGTCAGAGTGGTACTTGGGTCAAGAATTCTGAAGGTTCATCTGACATGCTTTGGGCATGTTACAAAGAGGGACCAATTCTTAAAGCCATAATGCTTAGAAGTGTGTAGGGACAGCACAAGAAAAGAGACCCTCAATGAGATGGATTGATTCAGTGACTGGGGTAATCGGGGTAGGTGTGTCAGGGACAGTTAAGTTGGTTCAAGATAAAGCAGGGTTCAGAGCTGTTGTACATAGGGTTGCTGTGAGTTGCAACCTACTTGACAGCATATAAAAACAACAACAACAATATACTTAATGGGCAATGTTAAGAAGAAATGAGAAAATACCTGAAGAATAACTGTTACTGTGCTGTTCAGAATGAAATCAACAAGCTGTTAGAGTGACCAAAGACAGAAAATGAGAGTGATCAAATACTAACATTTCACTATTATTAAAATTTACTCAAGACTCCATGTATTTATGTTTTAAGGAAAATATTTTCATCATAGTTCTTTTTAATAGGTTGGGGGTTTGGTTTGTTTGTTCGTTTATTTTTTATAAATAAGCTACACACAAGAACTCAGACAAAAGCCAGGATAAAGGTAGGGCCTTTCCCTCTCTACCCTACACCAAATAAATAGAGTTCAGCTCCCTGTTCTGCGAAGGAGTTGGTCTCTGACTGCTGTGTTCAGCAACGCCACAAGGGACAATTCCAACTTTATTAGAGGAAGCAAGAGTCAGGTGTGATTCTTTCAGTGCTGCTCTACGGTCCAAAGAAAAGTTGAAGGGCCTTAGAAAAAGACAACTTACCCACTGCACAGGCCCACAAAGGACTCCTGGCACAGTGAGTTTCCCTTCCTCATAAAGAGAGCACAACTAGCAAATAACATCATAAAGATAAAGAACTGTCAAGAACTTATGCAGACATAATTGATACAGCCTTACATATCCCAAGAATAACTTCATATAATGTCAATTGGCAGCATCAATATGGATGGTGAAGAGATTGAGATAGTTAACAGTTTTACTTTGCTTGGCTCCACAGTCAACACTCTTGGTACCAGCAGCCAGGATATGAAGAGACAAATTGCATTGGGAAAGTCAGCTGTGAGGGACCTCTCAGGAGTACTGGAAGAGCAACAACGATGTCAGGCTGGAGACTAAGGTGCGACTGATCCAGGCTACAATCTTCGCAATTAGGTGCTTTGCATTGGAGAGTTGGACAGTGAATAGGGATGATAGAAGGAGAACTGATGCCTTTGA
>NW_006399773.1:7244625-7246932 GCF_000299155.1 Elephantulus edwardii
GATGGTACAATATAACAACAACAACAACAACCTAAAAATGATAGCATACTACAGATCCAGTGAATACTCAGAGACAGAAAGGCAAAAGAAATATGTTGACATGGAGTCATATAAACAGCTACAGACGAAGATACAAATAATGGGAGAAATCATGGAAGTCATAAATAAAGCAAACATCTCAGAGACAGGGAACCAGAAGAAATACATTGAAGTTATTTGAATAGCTATTAAAGAAGGTGGAAATAATGGAAGAAAAAATGGAAGTCATAAATATACTGAATACCCCAGAGACAGGTTTTGAGAAGAAATATATTGACATGGAGGAACATGGACAACAATTGAAAAAACTTCAAAACATGTAAAGAAAGAATTGATTCCATAGATTTAAAAAATGTAGAAGAAATTTAAAAATCAGATCAACACAATACTGGAATTATTAGAAATGCATGAAAAATGGCATCCAGAATACCAAGTTCAAAAGCGTAGAAGTTTCCAAAATGCTGGAGGGAGAAAAAAGCAGAATCAAAGAGTCGTGAGCTAGAAGACAAGAACTTTAAGAGGAACATACTAGAAGGGAGATCAGAAAAGAGACAGAAGGAAAATGAAGGAAACATTAGAATCATGTAAGATATTAGAAACATGAACAATATATATGACCAGAATCCCAGAACATGAGGAGGGGAGGGAAAGCACTGAGAAATTAATAGCATAGGTATTTGAAAAAAACTTCCCACACATTATGAAAAGTTAGGAAATCCACATTCAAGAAACTCAGTGAACCACAAATAGACTAGGCATCAAAAGAAAAATATCAGGATGTAACATAGTTAAAATAAAAGATAAAAATATAATGCTAAAAACAGCATGAGAAAAACAAAGAGTCATCTACAAAGGAGAACCAATTAGACTAAGTTCTGATTTCTCAGTAGAAACCTTGTGAGCAAGAAGACAATAGGATGGCAGATAGAAGGTGGAAAGAAAATAATTTTCAGCTGAAGATAGTACATCCAGCAAAGCAGTCCATAAAATATGAAGGAGAAATTAGGCCATTTATAGAACAAAAAAAAACTAAAGGAATTTATGAAAATAAAGCCAATACTACAATAAATTCTAAGAAAAGTCTTTCCCACAAAAACACCAAAGAAAAGTGGATGGACCATAAAAACAGAAAAAAGATAAAAAGAAACATGGAACTATAGCAGCGATAAAGCCTGGCATGTTAATAATCACACTTAATGTAAATGGACTAAATGAATCAATTAAGAGAAAAAAAGAATAGCATAATGAATAAAAATAAAGATCACCAATATACTGCCTATAAGAAACAAAGAAGAAGATGGACTAAAAATCAAAGGCTGGAAAAAATATACCAGGAAAATGATAACCACAAAAAGCAGGAGTGTCAATACTAACCACTCATAAAATAGACTTCAAAAAGAAAACCACCAAAAATATAATGAAGGGCACCAAAGGCACAGTAAAGCAAGAAGAGATGACATTGATCAACATCTACACACCAAAGATAAAGCTGCAAAACGCATAAAACAATGATTAACAGACTTGAAGAAAGAAATAACCCCACAATAGTAACAGGATATTTTAAAACACTACATTCACCAAAAGATAGGTCCACTAAAAAGCAAGAGAAATGCAGAGTACCTAAACTATATAATTAGCTAACATGACCTTGTGGATGTATTCAGGGTACTGCAATACCAAGAATTAATTTATTCTCTTCTAAAGTATACATGATATATTCTACAGAATTGATTACATATTAGGACACAACACGAGCTTCAAGAAATTAAAACAAACAAACAAGCAAACAAAAACCCAACAAACCTAAAAACCATTGAAATCATGCAAAGTATCTTCTCAGACCAAAATACCATGAAACTAGAAGCTCACAAGAGATGTGTGGCATCAGAATTGGAAGGAGGCTAATCATTAGCCTGTATTATGCAGATGACACAGCTTACTTGCTGATAGTGAGAAAGATCTGAAGCACTTGTTACAGAAGATCAAGGAAAGTAGCCTTCAGTATGGATTGCATCTCAATACCAAGAAAACAATGATTCTTTCCACTGGACCAATAGTGTCATGATGAATGGAAAGGAGAGTGAAACTGTCAACAGCATCATCTTGCTTTTATCCACAATTGCTTTTATGTCTTGGTTACAGCAGTTAGGAAATAAGGAGACACTGGGAAAATCTGCAGTTTGGGATCTCTCCATTTTGAATAGATAGCCATAATTTGAGACACTTGGGAATGAGCCTAACTAAAGACACCAAAGACCTGTACAAAGA
>NW_006399773.1:7248307-7257380 GCF_000299155.1 Elephantulus edwardii
GAAGCTACAGAATCCTTGCCTCCAAGGAGCAGCCTGGTTTAACACTCTCAAGGATGAATCTGTTCATTTTCTTAGCAGTCCATGGTACATTCAATAGTCTTCTCCAGCACCACAGCTTAAAAGTATCAATTCTTCTTCTATCCCCCCTAGTCATTGTCCATCTCTCTTATGCATAACAAGTGATTGCAAATACCATGATCTGTATCAGATGCACCTTAGTCTCCAGAGTGACACCATTGCTCTTCATTACTTTGGAGAAGTCCCTAGCAGCAGACTTTCCCATCGCAATACGTCTTTTAATTTCCTGGCTGCTGGTGCCAAGAGTGTTGACTGTGGACCCAAGCAGACTAAAGTTGTTAACAATCTCAATCTCTTCACCATCCATCTTGATAGAACTGAGTTACAAATAGAGATTTGTACACCAGTGTTCATGGCAGTGTTATTCATCATCTCATTAACATGGAAATAGCCCAAATGTCCAAACACAACCAAGTAGACAGAGAAATTGTGGTACATTCACACAATAGAATATTATGCAGCACTCAGGAGAAACTATTTTGAAAAACACTGTATAACTTGGGAAAGACTGGTGAGCATTATGTTGAAGGAACCAACTCATTTGCATAAAGATAAATACTATATGACGCCATTATTGTAAAAATAGACTAACTAGTAAAACATATATGGGTAAATAAGAAACGAAGGGATAGGAGCAGAGGTATGAGGATGGGTAATGTAAAAATATCAAAGTTCGCACAATTTGATAGGTGAAGAGGGAGGGTAAAAAAAATGGGAAAGATCTGGTGGGGATCTGAAAAGACAGGGTAATGGTGGGGATAGTCCAAAAGTGATTAATTTTATAAAACATAATGAGTGAGAATGACTGTATGAAACACCATGTGAATGAAAAATAATGTGAAACACAAACTTTGTAAGCAAATCAATATAAAAAATTTAAAAATAAATAAATAGATTCCTCCCAATAGCAAGAAAATAGAAACAACCCACATATTCATCAAGAAGCAAATGGATTGAGAAAGTGTGGTACAATCATATGATTAAATACTATGCAGCACTCGGAAGTAATGATTTTGAAAACTACTAACATGAGAGAGCTGGGAAGCAGTAGATTGAGTGATAAGGACAAATAATGCCTACAATTATTATTGTAAAAATAGAAGGATTACTAGTAAGATCTGTACAAAAGTCCAAAGAGGGAAGAGAAAGGGAGAGGGAAGCTGAGGAGGAAGAGGGAGGAAACCATGAGGTTGCCAAGTTTGGTGGGGAGAGGAAGTGTAAAGAATCATGAAAGACCTAGTGGGGACCTGAAAACCTAGGGTAATGATGGACATGAATCAAACATAATTCTTCTTTAACTACACTAATATTTGAATCATATTGACAAGTAAAATTGTCTATTTCCATGTAGACGTAAAAAATTAAGAGTAAAATAGTCTAATAATAATAAATAAATTGACATCTTCCCGAACTAACAAGGATTACAATAGAGAGACTGTGTTTATCCTAATGGAATGTAATCCTAGCTGTATGTAGTAGCTTCAAACTCAAAACTCTCATTGATTTAGAAAAGATTCATAACAGTTCTGAGTATTTCTGAGATTACAAATCACATGGAAGGAGACAAACAGTCCATCTTTCTCCCATGATACTGCTGGTGGATTAGAACCATCAGAGGGACACAGCCTTTGAGTCAACAGTACAACTGTCTACAAACTATACCACAAAAAACCCCTCTGGTAAAATGTTTTAAATGCTAAAAGCACTTACCGCTTTGTAAATATGTAGACGAAAGTTACTGCTAACCAGAAGGTCATGTCTTCTACAGTTCAAATCCATCAGTGGCTCCGTGAGAGAAAGAGGGACAATCTCCTCCCTGTAATATTTAGCGTGCCATAAGCCTCACAGAGATTTACTATGAGTTAACTAATACATGATAACAGTGAGTTTGAGTTTTGTTTTTAAAGTCTTTTTATATTATTTTACACAGAAAAGGGAAAACTATCTGTTCATTACTTTTTTTTAAGCTTCTTTTAACACCACTACCAAGGATACTCAAGGTTGCACTAATCTTTAGTACAAATTTAAATGCCAATTCATTAAGGTGGCTTTTCAAAATACATTTTTTTGCTCTCTGTGTGATCCTTTTGTCTCATATCATGTGTGCTATGTTGTTGTTTACAGTTGTGTCAGAACCAAGTCATAGTTAACCTTCCAGCTGGTTCTCAGAAAAGTCACAAGAGAGAAGACTGCCCACACTAACAGTTTTTAACACTTTTCCCATTTTAATATAATTTACATGCTTCTCTAGATGTCTTCATTTATCAGTGGAGGATAGCCATTTTATTATCTGTACACAGCCCTTAGCAAAGCACCTGGCTCAAGCAAAGCATTGCAGAATGGTTGAGACAAATATATACAAACAGATCAAAGGCAAACAACTTTTCAAATTAAAAATACAATTGTTTGTAATTAGATGCTAGATGTGATGAAGGGTATAAATATGTGAAGGGTATAAATGCTCTCTTCTATTATTTTGATCTGTCAATACATTTGAGATTGTATCTTAACAAAAAAAATTTAAAAACACAAGAATTTTATAACAATATAGTGATCCATACATATGTGACATCCTAAATTGGATCCTGCAGTAAAAAAAACATTAATAGTTAACAAGGTGAAATCTGCAAAAAGTTCAGTTAGAGGGAGGAAAAGAGAACTTATAATTTGTGTTTGAGTTACGAATTATGTTCCTGCTTAATTTTTAGTTTGTTGGGTGAGTTTTTCATGCAAAACTTAGAGGCATGGGGAACTAAACAAAATAACTAGCTGCTTTATTACCTAAACTTTTATTTTTCCCTGAAACATCATGTCATTACCAAAGTTGTCTTGCTGGCCTCATTATCTAGCTAAGCCTGCTATTCTTTATGCCACTGTGTATGTGTAGATAATTCTTAGTGAGAGGGGAGGGTTCAGTGACAACAACTTGAGGCCATTTTTCTTGTCTCATGAAAATATCCATTTTGGAGAAAAAAAATCTAAGTAAAAAAAAAAAAAGAGCTCAAAAATGTTTGCCTTCTACTCTGATTCTTTTAAGTAAATTGAAATCAGAAAACACAATTAGAACCATGACTCACTGATGACAATGTGAGACGCTTCTATTCCTAACAGAGAACAAGCCTCTGTGATCTTATGAATTCTAGATTAACTCTATCAAGAAACATATACGTTCCAGTTAATGAGTTAAAATTAAGAATTTTTGTTTTGTATCTAGATCTTTGTTTTTGTATGAGTGAGAATGTTTTTAGCAGCCTTCAAGGTAACTCCAACTCTTATTGACCTTATATATAACAGAGCAAATTGTTCACAGGTCCTGTGATATCCCATTGCTTTGATAATTGTAAATATACGACTATTATATTATTTTGCCAGCATATCTTTTTAAATATTTCTGATCTGACTCAATACTTTCTTCAGAAAAGTCAATGAATGCCAGTCACTTCATCTATAAATGTCCTTGGTCGCTGTTATTAGATACCATTGAATCAAGCACGACGCAAAGAAACTCGATGAACAGTAGATCCAAAACTTGTCATATCTGGTGCCATCTTCATGATCTTGGATACACTTGAGTCTATTGTTACAGTTATTGTGTTAATTTCTGTCACTGAAAGTCTTCCTCTCTTTCTTTTACCCTCAACCTTTTATAGCAAGATATTTTTCCAAGGCCTCACCCCTCCTGACAACATGTCCAAAGTATGTGAAACTAACTTTTACCCTCCTTCCTTCTAAGGAACACCATAGTGACATTTCTCCAGGACACTTGTCTCTTCTTTCTGTTGTCCATGTGATACTGACTACTCTTCTCCAACATTACAACTCAAAGACATTCATTTTTCAATTGTCTTTATTCATTGATCAAATTTTAGATTCAGAAAAAGCAATTGAAAATACGATTGCTTGGATCAGACATAGCTTATTTTTTTAAACTGGTATCAAAGCTCTTTAATACTTTGGAGCGATTCTTGAAGCAGATTCTCCTAATGCAACACATCTTTTGATTTCTTCACTGTTGTTAACATGGAGGTTGATGGGATCCAAAGAAAATTAAATTGTTGATAACTTAAATAATTTCTCCATTGATCATACTGTTGCCTACTGGTCTAGTGTTGAGGATTTGTTGTTGTTGTTGTTGATGATGGTGAGATGTTAAACTATATTGAAAGTTGTAGTCTTTTAACTGCTGCAGCAAGTTTTCAAGTCCTCCTCACTTTCAGGAAGCAAAGTTGAGTCATCTGCATTATACAGGTTGTTGATTAGTCTTCTTCCAAATCCGATGCCACATTGTTCTTCATAGAATACAGTTTTTCAAATGACTTGCTCATCCTACAGATTAAACAAGTATGAAAAAAAGGATACAACCCTAATACACATCTCTGATTTTAAACCTTACAGTTTTCCTTTGCCAAAAACTTACGACCTCTACCCAGTCAAATGCATTTGCATAGTCATTAGAGCACAAATAGAACTGTTTAAAAGGGATATATGTTTGGATATTTTGTTGTGATAGGAGTTCTGAATGAGGGTAGCATGGTAGAGTGGACTTGGTAGGAGGGATTGAATAACAAAGAAAGATTTTTTTTTTTTTTTTATTTTTTTTTTTACTTTTCAAAAAGAAAAAACGAACTTGGGAGGGATCAGCAGGGAGAAAAGTACAATGATTGGATGGAAAGTGAGGCAGAGGTTCAAAATCCTACCCGCAAAGCAGAAACTTGGTTTCACCCTCTCCAAGACAGATCTAGTTGTTTTCTTGGCTGTCCATGGTATGTTCAAGACTCTCCTCTAGCACCATAGCTCAAAGGCATCTATTGTTCTTCTGTCATCCTTAGTCATTGCCCACCTTTCTGAAACATAACAAGTAGTTGAGAAAACCAGGGCCTGGATTAAGTGCACCTTTGTCTCTGGACTGACATTGCTGCTCGTCAGCACTTTGGAAAGGGCCGTAACAACAGAGTTTCCCAATTAAATTCATCTTTTGATTTCCTGACTGCTGATGTTAAGAGTGTTGATTGTAGATCCGAGCAAGCTGTAATTGTTAGTGACCTCAATCTCTTCTCCGTCTATTATGGTGATGCCAGTTTGCCTAGTAGTAAGAATCTTTGCCTTCTTGATGTTGAGCTTCAATCCATATTGAAGACTACAGTCCTTGACCTTTTTTAAGCAAGTGCTTCAGGTCTTCTTCAGTTTCAGCAAGCACGATTGTGTCTTCTGTATATCGTAGGTTGTTAATGAGTCTCCCTTCAATATTGATGCCACACTCTTCCTCATAAAATCCTGCTTCCTGAATGATTTGTTCTCCATACAGATTCAAAAGGTATGGGGATAGGATGCTTTCCTGATGCACTCCTTTCCTGATATTGAACAAATCATTGTTTCCTTGCTCTTTTCTGAGGACTGCTTCTTGGTCTAAGAACAGGTTTCGTAGAAGCACGATCAATTGTGCTGAGATTCCCATTTTCCTCAAGGTTAGCTTCAATTTATTTTCATCCACACAGTCAAATGACTTTGCATAGTCAATGAAACACCTTGAAATTAGAACCAGCTTATACCTAATTCTGTTAATTTCCATCCTTGCAAATCGCATAAAACAGAATTATCCCTTTCTCTTCTGTGAAGCCACTGATAAGTTTAAATTGTGAGATAGGTGTAGCCTTTGGGTTGTCAGTGCAACTTCCTAAGGACTACACCACTAGAACTCCCTGTAGCTATGTGGCTTGAGCAAGTTAACTGACTGATTGTACTTCTCTCTGATTCCTTAGCTAACTCAAAGTTACATTGTTTTAAGGACTTGTTCAGGAGACACATACACAGTGATCTCAGTCAGGTCTCTTATGTAGATGTTATCCATTGATTGAAAAGGGAAATATTGAAGCAAAACATAATTTTACTTATTTTTTCTTTAGAAGTATTGGGGAAGTTGTTTTCTGGATTTTGTCAATTAGTAAAATATCCATATAATGTTTGGAAGCGTTCTACATATCTACCTTTTTTTTTTTTTGTAATCTTCATCTCTCATAGTATTTTCCAGAAGTCTATAATTTTAATTTTACCACATTGTTGGAGAAGGATGGGAAATGCCTCTTGTGTGATTTATACCTCCAAAACCTGATGCAGGGTCAGCTATACATTGGTTCCAACTCAATGGCACACTACAACAGCACATCAATAGTAGGGTCTTACATATCATCATTAGGACCAGTTGTGTGTATAATTCATCTCAAACAGCACACAGCAACAACATATCAATAGTAGGACCCTCAGTGTCGTTGTTAAGACCAATTGTGTGTATAATTTACCTTAAATGGAAGAACTCAAAGTACATTTTTTAGATTCGTTTTTGTGTGTTTCTTTTTTTATTAAATTTTATTAATTTTAATGACTATTTACAGAGATTTTGGGTTTCCATTCATTCATTGCTGCACTATTTTCTCTACCCTCCTCCCCAGTTTGGTCCTCTTTTTTTCCCCCTTGAAAGTCTATTTTAATTGTCCCATTGCCACAGTGCTTGTCAAAGCCAGTTCTAATTAATCTCCTTTGTCAGTGTGTCCTTTGCCATTCCCTATCACTCTTCCCTGAGAGAGGAGACTTCACCCTGATTCATAAGGAAAAGGGGACAGTGAATTATCTTAGCTACTTTCTGCTTAAAAGGGATTTTGTAGGTTTCAGGGTGAAGATCTTCTCTCACTACTCTAAAGGGCCCCTTTGGCAAGAGGAAACAAGTAGACTATTGTGGAGATTGATTTTGGAATTTAGATGCACTGTTATCAATTGTACTTAAAGTACATTTTCTAATCCCATCACATCTGTCTAGTTTTGAGGCTTTTCCATAATTATTTGGTTAAGATGGCTTCACTTTCAAGAAATTATTACTACCTGCATACATTCAGAAATATATTGGTGTCACTTTCTAAATGTCTTCATAACACTTTGATATTATTTTCCTTTGCTAACATGAAATAAATCAGTAATTTACATTTTCCTCCAAAATTGTTGTTGTTGTCAGTGCTGTCGAGTCACAGGCAATTCATAGCAACCCTATGAAGGAGAGTCCTCGACGCTTGGGTGCCTTTCATCCTCTCTCCAGGTTCATAGGGTTTCCGGAGGCAAGCTATTATGGAAGTGGATGCCACTCCTCCTTCCCTTTTAACATATTCTTCATAAAAATCAACAAATATTTGTATGTTTTAATTAATCTTCATTCTAATACAATGCTTGATAACTCTATTTTATTTAATTTTAACATCCATAATTAAATCCATCTCAGTACATTTATTAGTATCCCATAAATACAATCAGAATTATTATAACATATAAAACAATTTCTCACATAATCAAACTTGGAAAGCATGAGAGTAAATATTAGCAAATATCAGTTTGTAGTGTATTTTGCATTGCATAGTAGGATTGAGTAGAGTGACAGCACAGCAGAGGATGACCGTTGATGAGATGGATCGAGTCAGTGATTGTGGCAGTGGGAGTAGGTGTGTCGGAGACAGTGAGGTTGGTACAGAAAAGAGGAGGATTTAGGGCCCTTGTATATATGTTTAATATGAGTCACAAGCAACTCGAAGACACACAACAATAATAACATCTAACTCTGATTTAATAATAATAACATGTAACTCTGATATATTTTACAGTTAAATTTTGTCTGAAATGATGTCTTTACTAATTAAAGTGCAGCTATATGTGCTTTTCAAATATTCAGACAATCAGGCATATAACAAAAAGAGTATTCTATGTCAACAAAAATGTTTCTTTTAAAATCAACCTGTGAAAAGAAACCCAAAAGCAGTATGCCATGACAGATGAATAGGCAATAGTTTAAAGTCAGATTGTCTTGGTCTGAGAGTCTAGAAAGTAATTAAGCAATATACAGAAATGTTCTGTCGAGGAATTTAAAAATTCAACTGAGCCTATGGATTAGAAAAGACATATTTACTATAAGCTTCTCTATAAAAAAAAAATCTAAATTCTCAGCCATCTGCTGTTTGGGATCTATTTTCCAAGAATTGTTGAAAAGATAGGTAACAGATTTAGAAAATACACTCAGCCCAAAATGACCCAGTACCCGATAACATTCCTGTGTCCAACTACTAAGTGACTTTAGAGAAAATCAGGACATTATCATGTACATAAACTTACCAGCACTAAAAGTTATTTATGATAGGATTTTCATTATTTTGAAATACATTTTCTACAAAATATAAAGAGTAATACTCTGAGGTAATACAAGAGTTTTGAAATTAGCTTTTTGTTTGTTTTGTAAGTTTGGGCTTCATTAAAAATGGTGGGGTTTTTTTTAATTGTTTAGAATTTTGTACTGCTTTACTTTTAATTTATACCCAAAATCATTGCAGTTGATTTGGGTCTAACCTAAATTAACCTTCCAATGTGTTTCTCAGGTTATAAATTGAAAGGAGTGAATATAGTCAACTTCTTCCCAATGAGGTACTGATAGATTCAAATCACTGGAGATTTGGATTATCAATGCAACACAAATTACTACAGATTACACCACTAGAATTTTTCTTTCATTTATAGAAAACTAAATATCTGGAGTTATAATTCCTAATTATACTTTCTAATCAGTTTTATAAAATTTATTCCATAATCCTAGTAAAAGAACTCAAAAACTACAGAAAACATGAGGATGTATTTAGATTTCATGTGATTTACGTTATGGGGCAAAGTCAATCCTTACCATCAAAATAGGTAGACTAACCTCAATTGCATAGCTATCTGACAGAAAACATAGACCATGCTAAGTAATAAAGGTCAATGTTTAGTTGTCAGTGTTTTTATTTAACTAAATTGACTAAAGATAGATTAATATGCAAGTGCAAGTAATTAGAATTTAAGTAACTGATAGTTACATATAAAAATAAATTAAAAACAAATCAATTTTATCACTAAACACTCCAAGTTCTAAAATTTGTGTTGCTATATTTAAAAAGCTGGCAATTTTTAAAACTTTATTCACTATTTGATAAAT
>NW_006399773.1:7257494-7260215 GCF_000299155.1 Elephantulus edwardii
TTTATCTATTTGCATATTTAGTGTAATCATTTTAATAAATATTTATTACAACAGACACTCTGCTGACAAAAAAAGACAAAAGCATTTAAAATATCATTCTCACAATTTACAACTTCTGTTTAGGAAAATTGACACAAGAAAGTAAAAGATATAGTCTTGGATCTACCATTATAATTATCTAACATTCATTCTCAGTGTAAACTTACTCATCTGTCATTCATTCTGAATTTAAACTTACTCTTTGTCTCTCCAATCTCTACCTTTGTAACAGAAATAATTATAGTAGGCACTTAGAAGTATTCTTATAAGAAACAAATAAGACATCCCTGACTAGTTACATCACATTTAGGTTGAGGTAGCACATATATTTTTATACCAAACAAAAGATATCAAGAAGTTATAAAGCCAATTTGTAGTAATTCTTTTTGTTCTTTTGTTTTAAGTTGCCCTTTTATACACTAAGCTTCGGCCCAGGCCATTTTAATTTTATGAAAAAGTTTCTCAACAGTTACAGATGATCTCTAACTAACCTTCTAGTCCACATCCCCAATGGTTTCTATGATAGAAATTCAGCTGTTCTTTTGAAATCCTTCCTCTCAGTACCTATAGTTATTTCTTATACTTTTTTGTTCATTTCTCATACAATTCTTTATTGTAAAAATGCCTCCTTTTTCATTTGATAATTCCCTGAAGACTGTAAACTGATCAGTGAGTCTTCAGACAGTAAAGCCTAGCTAATACTACGTGGCTTGTCACAAATGTGGTCGCTCCATAATTCCATGCAGTATGGCTCAGTCCCTAGAAGTAGCTCCATGTCTGGCTCTAGTTTGTGGTGGGTTGTCGTTTGTGCCTGGAACCTATTAATAGTAAATTCTATTTGCTCTTTGTCTTTCTGCATGAGTCTCACTTTTCCATTTCAATCCAGGACACCCAAGGACTCCCTTTTGGGCCTAACAAGAAAGATCTTCCACAAGGATTCCTCTGCTATTGAATCTCTTCTTGCTCATGGCAACTCTCCTTTGGGTTTCCATGACTATAACTCTCAACAAGATCAGTGTTTCCATTTCTTCCCCCACATGAAGCAGAAGTTAGATTCAAACTGATATATGCCATCAACCTCTTTTTAACATGGTAAAACTCATAGACATTGAGTTTATTCTGATTCAAAATGATACTTCATCTGTTTTCTGGGGGTGATTGTCTTCCTCCTGAGGAACAGGAAGTGGACTCAAGCCTCCAGGGAAGCAGCCTCAGCCTTTTGCTTAGCACTGTATCACAGTATGGGCTCGGTCCCAGAGATCTATTTCAGAGGAAGTACTTACTAAGTACAATTTCTTGATTGTGTCATTTGCCTGTTGTAAGAACAAAACCAGGACCTAGAGTTATTGAATCGTATATTCCCATAACTCCTCTAGGTTTGTTCATAACTTTGTATCCATCATTTGACTTCATCCTTACACTTCTGAGATCCTTACATTTGCTAAGTTTGGCTACTTGAACTCCCTTAGTGGTTCCATAGGCCCAAGTTTTAACACTCTGCTTCTGTGAAAGTGACAGTTTAGGGCACCTTAGGGGTTGCTATGAGTCTAAATACCCAGTGGCACCTGACCACAAAAGGTTAACCTTACAACTTAAAATGAATGTTTTGCTTAAAGTTTATTTTCTAATGTTTGGTAAATATGTAAACAATTCCACCCAGGAAAGACAGATGTGTACGTTTAATGAAACGACTAATTTTATCTCTACTTTTGTGTTTAAATGTGAAACTAATAACTTAATATGTAAATAATAGTCTAATATAAGTGGCAATAATAAGCATCTGTTATAATTCTATATACCAGAGACATACCTGCCATCAAATTAATTATACAAAAATTGTTTTATAATTAATATGAATGTACTAACATTTGTGTACAAGAAAGATTACTTATTAATTTATTTATGTACTTTATAAAAAAAAAAAGAAAAATCGTTAATAATATGGGCCCATTCCAGTTTTCCTGGGTATGTATATATGTTTATTGGGTAATTTAAAAAGTCACCTGTCAAATATAAAAATAAAAAACAAACTTCTTACTAAAAGAGAGTAGTAGATTTACCCTCCTTCATATATAACTAAAAAGCTGACAAAATATTTCTTACAGAAAAATTAATAGTACATTACAGTAGGCAGCGTTTCATAAGAAAAAAATGGAGACAAACCACATAAATTCCAAACTTGTCTCAAACTTACTTCCTGGAGTAATTCCCAAACCACAACAAAGGGATCGGCAACCTTGTAGAGCACGGTGGCTTTCCGCAGCAGAGACGGTTGCAATAGGACACCTTGGTCACCAAAGAGGCCACAATTCACAGGACACGATAAAGAAGAGAAGAGAAGAGAAGAGAAGAGAAGAGAAGAGAGCTGAATAGATGGAGGGCTCTGGAAATCTGAAAAGATGCCCTTGTTAAAACTTGGCTAAGTACTTTCAAGCAGTTATACCTGAAATGATCACAGAAAGGGAGATGAGGGAACAATCACCGAGCTGACACAAGGCCAGAAATAGTTTGTATTTCTATTGACTATACCGGGTGGCTCCTTAGAGGCAAGGATTCTGAGGCTCCGTCTAACATACTTTGGACATGTTGTGAGGAGATACCGGTCGTTAGAGAGGGACATCATGCCTGGGAGGATGGAGGGACAGTGCAGGAGGGGAAGGCCCTCTATGAGGTGGATTGATT
>NW_006399773.1:7260315-7262017 GCF_000299155.1 Elephantulus edwardii
CAGGCGACTCGACGGCACATAACAACAACATCGACAATAATGGGAAAACCTAATAATTATAAATGTATTAAAATGTATTAGTAAGAGAGACTGACGAAGAATCGATATATTTACATTGTGTTGTTGGAGAATAGTATTGAACAGACCAGACCAAAAGAACAAGCAAATCTTTTTTTTGACTCAAGTGCAAACAGAGCACTCCTTACAGACAAAGATGGCAAAACTTTGTCTCACCTTCATTGGGCATATTTTCAGGAGGAAGAAGTCCTTCAAGACAGACTGGTTTTCTCTTTATAGAGAGACCATGCTGGGAAATAGAGGGGGGTAAAAAAAAATAATAGGAAGCCAGTCTGCGAGATTGATTGACATGGTGGCTACCACGCTGGACTTGAGCAGGAAAGATCTGCTGGTCCTAGAGTTGCTCTGAGTCATAACTGACTTGATGGCACCAAACAGCAACAGTAATTTGTGGAATATTCAGAACATTCTTCAGAAAAGCATTGCCATACTGTTGTTTTTGTTTGCCATCATGTTGGAAATAACGCATAGCTGACCCACCACCATGTTTGCATAGACAGTGAATCACACAGGAGGAGACTGCCTGTACATCTCCTGTGGAACTGGTGGTGGATTCTGAAAAGCATGCCTCACTAGCAGACAAAAATTGTGGCTGGAGTTTTGTATCTTCTGGAAACAAGAAACAGTAAGTACATCGTACAACGGGAGATTGTCCATCTCCTTTGGAGCAACTGGTGGATTTGAATCATGTGCCTTTGGGTCGATAGCACAGCTCCTGACCATGAACCCACTAGAAGAAGTGGCAAAGAGAGATTACCAGTAAAGGAAAACGTGCATTGATTAATTATAGGGCGTCATAACCAGCTACTGCAGTTGCTATCAATATGCTGTACATCTGTACAAAGTTAAACTGTCAAAATGTGTGTGATATCTTTACAGTGATCTAATACTCAAATGTAGCTGCTGAGGCTACTGATACAACCAAAACTCAAGGAATTTTGTTCTTTGATTTGAAGAGTAAGGTTCAAGCTTTCATAAGATATTCTAGTTAGTTGGTCTAATATCATGTTTGGTGCCTCTGATTTACCTCCTAGTTCTTTCATAACGCCTAGAGTCTTTAAACCTTACAAGCAACAAATAAGGGCACAATGATTGGTCTCTATTCACCTGGAGCAATGGAGGTAGGAAGGTAAGGAATAAGAAGTAGGGTATGGAATGCATGAGTAATTACCTCCTAGGTATAATTGCCTTGTTTGCCATGAAATAAAAAGAATACAGTGGTGCCCTAGTGGAGGAACTCCAGTCACTTAGTGGTAAAAAATGGAATTTCCAGCCCAAAGGTAAGTGTTTGTGTTTCTCTCGATAGGAGAGAAAAGTGGAAATCTCGTCCTATGCAGTATTTTGCCACTGAAAACATTTCTTTTCTTCACTTCTTTCAATCTGAGAAATTTTGAGCATGTTAGTCACCTTTTGATTTTTGAACTTTATGTTTTTAAATATTTCCTTTTAATACTTTGCTTAGTCTTCTTGATTTACCTTTTGGAAGTTTCTTTGCTTAAATGCTTATATTTCACCACTTCTAATTCACTTAACTTCTGTACGTTCTACTTCAAGTTTCAGAGTCTTTTCTGAAATCCATATTCATCTTTTCTTGCTGTTAATTACCTTTGCTTTCTTTTTTTTT
>NW_006399773.1:7262832-7342625 GCF_000299155.1 Elephantulus edwardii
TTATTCCCAGAAATACAGAACCTAAAGGAATTCGTAAAAACAAGACCAGCCTTACAGGAAACACTGAGAAACGTCCTTGAAACAGAGATGCCACAGAAAACAGGATGGACCAAAATGCAATACCTTTGCTTTCTTTATGTATAATAACACATCTGTTCTTCTACCATTACTGTTGAAGGTGTCAACATCTGTCTTGAGATGGTCTCTAATTTAAGGTAGTATATACTCAAGGTATTTTGGCTTTCATGTACTGCAGATGATTTTTTTATGCTTCAACTTAAACTTGTAAATGTGAAATTGATAATCCCTTTCTAAAAAAACTAGTTTATTTGCAAAATTCAAATACATTGCTGTTCACCCCAGCTCCTTCCCACTTCCCTCATCCCTCCCCTCACTCATCAAATGGTACAACCCCATGATTTACAAGCATATCCTGGCTTTGTTCTGATTGATAATATTGAACTTGTTCATTTCTCTTGACACAATTGCAATTGATTTAATTCGTGTATATTCTACCTGGAAGGGTCCTGAAATGTCAATGATGGTTATGTTGTAGGAAAAAAATATAATGACTAGGGATGATAAAAGGAGATTTGATGCCTTTGGGCTGTGGTGCTGGAGAGGAGTATTGAACATGTCATAAATAGACAACAAACCGGTTCAACCTGGCTCCTTGGAGGCAAGGATTCTGAAGCTCTGGCTGACATTTATTGGACATGTTACAAGGAGGGAGCAATCCTTGTGGAGGGACAGCACAAGAGAGAAAGACTCTCGGTGCAATGGATTGACTCAGTGAATGGGGGTAGATGTATCAGAGACAATAAGGTTGGCTCAGGATAGAGCAGGAGTCAGAGCTCTTGTCTGTAGAGTTGCTATTAGTCACAGGTGACTCAACAGCAATTAACAACAACAGATCATTATGTCAAAAAGTTCTGCCATGCTATCTTTGGAGTAATTTCTATTACAAAAGTTATTTTTTCAAAAAAGAACCATATTAACTTGATTTCCTTGTAGATATATGGATATTATCTCTGAGAGTATTATACTTCAATATAGATCTGGAAATGTATTTTTTAACAATGAATGTTATGGAATTCCTCTTCAATTTGTCATTTCCAGGACATTTTTATTCTATTCAAATGCTAATAATAGTCCATTTGAGCTCTGGCGACTTAGTAGTAAGGACTTGTACCATCAAGCCAAAGACAAGTGGTTCAGATGCCCCAACTCCACAGGAGAAAGATGACAGATAGCCTCCCAGTGCAAGTAACAGCTTCTGAGAACCTTTTGGTGAGCTAGCTCTGAGTTGGTTCCAACTCTATGTTGTACAACAACAATGCCATGAAAAAGTAGTATTTCTCTGAAGTTCAACTCCACCAGAAGCTCTGTGGTGATTAAGCATTCAGTTGTTTCCCAAAATTCCAGCGGTTTGAAATCAATTTTTCCACCTAAGTTGTGGCAGACTACTTTTATAAAAATATGAGCTTTAGACATCTTAAGGGTTAGTTCTATCCTGTAGGGTAATTGAGTCAGATTGGTTTCAGCAGTGATAATTAATTGCAGTCATTTAGTGGGATAATATTAAAAAATAAATTGATAGCTAAATATCTAATACTTGTGATTTGCTTAAACAGAGTCATTGTAGAGCAATGATGTCACTCTGGAAACTAATGTGCACCTGATACAGGCTATGGTCTTTGCAATCACTTGTTAGGCATCAGAGAGCTGGAGAATGGGATGGATGATGGGATGGGATGGATGACAGAAGAAGAATTGATGTCTTTGAGCTGTGGTGTTGGAGAAGAGTATTGAAAACAAACTGGTTCATTCTAGAGAGGGTTAAGTCAGGCTGCTTCTTGGAGGCAAGGAATCGAAAGCTTCGTCTGACATATATTTTGGACATATTGCCAGGAGAGATCAATCCTTAGAGAGGGACGTCATGCTTGGAAGAGTGGAGGAACAGTGCAGGAGAGGAAGACCCTCGATGAGATGGATCAATTCAGTGACTGGTGTATTTGGGGTAGGTATGTTGGAGATAGTGAGAATGGCACAGGATAGAGCAGGGTTTAGGGTTGTTGTGCTTAAGGTCACTATGAGAATCAGGTGACCCAAGGGCACACAACAACCACCACCACCACCACCACCACCATCACAGTGTTTGACTGACTGCTAACCAAAAGTCATATATTTTAAACCACCAGTTGCTCTTTCTCCCATAGAGTTTCTATGAATCAGAATTAACTTTTCAACAGTGGGTTTTAAACTACTGAAAACAATGTTCAACACATAATAGACAATAAATATTATAAGTTGCTATCAATCCCACATGGAGCTCTGGTGAAGTTTGTAGAGAGTTTTGCTGTTCTAATGTTAAAATGCTTCAAATCTACAAACAGCTTTGAGGAAGTAAGGAAGGTAATCTCTTCCCATACAATTCATAGCTTGGAAAAACTCCTTGGAGATTCAACTGTGAATCAGTTCCGATCTCATGGCAATGAGTTGAGTTTGATGTTGCTGTTGCTGTTAGGAGCCAGTGAGTCAACTGTGATTCATGGGGACTTTAAGAACAACAAATCTGAACTCTTCCCTATCCTATGCCATCTTCATAACCTCTGATAGGATTGAGCACATTGTTACAGTCACTCTATCAATCCACCTTGTTGATGCTCTTTTTCTCCTTCTTTGAACCTTGACCTTTCCAAACACGAAGTCTTCTTCGAAGGACTGACTCACCTAAAGTATGTAAGACCAAGTTACACTATTCTTGCCTCTATGGAGCCTCCTTCGTTGCACTTTCTCCGAGATATATTTGTACTTTTGGCAATCGGTGGGTTATTAAATATACTAACACTAAATCATATTTGGAAAAAAATTATGTTTGATTATTGTTAATCCTAAAACTTCTATCATCATTATTGATTTCTCCAACACATGCATAGGAAGTAATTAATTGAAAAGATCAGGATCTTTGTCAGGTTCATTTTAGTCTTCACAGTGTCATCTTCGCTCTTCAGCACTTTTGAGAGTTGAGAGGTCCTTAACAAGAGAATCTCCCAATGCAATGTGTCTTAATTTACTACCTGCTGGTACAAAGAGTGTTTATTGTAGACACAACTAAGATTAGATCATTGACAATTTCAGTGTGTTCTCCACCTATCACAATGCTGTTTATTAGTCTGGTTTTGTTCTTATATGCCATCAAGTCTTCCATGACTCCTAGCGATACTATGCACAATAGCTCTGCAGCCTGTCCTATCCTGAGCCAATCTCACTCATTCCAACACACCTAATCACATTGCCCCAGTTACTGTGTCAATTCATCTCATCTGGGGTCTTCCTCTCCTGAAATGGCCCTCAATCCTTCTAAGCATGATGTCCTTCTCCAAGGACTGGTCCTTTCTGATCATGTGCCCAAAGTATGTGAGATTGGAGATACAAAATCTTTGCCTCCAAGAGAAGACTTGTTTTCACCGTCACCGAAACAGATCTATATTTTTTTTCTAGTTTTTAAATTAGTTTGTTGCAGTTCACTAAGAAAAAGGTAGGCGGCCTCTCAAAGCATGGGAACTCCTGATAGTCCTACAAATAGATGTCTTCCATGGTGTTAGTTATGTCCCAGCCAAAGTGAAACAAGGAGTCAGGAATACTACAAATTTGTAGACATTTTTGTGACTGTACAGACTGAGAATAAACTCACTTCAATTAAATCTGTTTTAATAAACATGTTTTTGTAATTATGTTTCTTTTTCCCCTCCTTTACTTCAATATCTTCTCACTCTTCATCTATCTAGGCAAAGGAATCATAATTCTCATACTGTTCTCTCAGACCTGCATTATTTGTGTTCGATAGGAAGTAATGACTGACTTAATCAATTTTAATGATAGATGATGCTATGTATCATTCTGAGTCCAGGGCCCAACTTCTCCTCACTCTTGCTCCCAGAACATGTTTTGTTGCACATTTATCTCTAATGTAATTTCTAGTAAGCTGTTTAGGAAATCTGATGCCTCTGAGTTCATTCCTCACCAAGCTTCTTTGGTTGGCTGTGCACTAGGTGGTCTCCCCTGCCGCTCTGTGCAGGGGTTCATGGGGTCGAGTGGTATTTTATTTTAAGTCTTGTTAATGCTATTATATTTTTTTTAATGATCTTGCTAAGTTTCTCCTAGTATGTTCAATACTCTTCTCTATCATCCTTGGTCGTTGTCCAGTTCTCTGACGCATAGCAAGTAATTGCAAAGAGCATGTGGATCAGGTGCACCTTCATCTCTAGATAGACAGTTGGCCTGGTGGTGAGGATTTTTATTTTCTTGGTGTTGAGATATAATCCCTATTGAAAAATGAATTCTTTGATCTTCTATAGCAAGTGTTTTGAGTTTTCTTCATTGTCAGCAAGCAAGGTTATTTCATCTAAAAATTAGTTTTAAAATGTCTAGAATAGTACATCTACAGGGAACTACCAGTATTTCCAATTATATTTAGAAGAGTTTGTGGCACCAAGGGTATCATTGTTGATGTCAGATGGATCTTGGCTGAAAGGAGAAAATACCAGAAAATATCTATTTGTGTTTTATTGACTAGGTATACAAAGACATTTGACTATGTGTATCACAACAAATTATAATTAAAAATGAAAAGAATGGAAATCCCAGAACACTTAATTGTGCTCGTATGAAACCTATACTTAGACCAAGACGCTGAGTTCAAACAGAGCAAGGGACTACTGCATGTTCTAAAATAGAGATGTATATTCCAAGGCTGTATCCTTTCTCCATACCTATTAAATTGGTATGATGAACAAATCATTCAAGAAACATCAAATTATGAAGAAGAATGTGGCATTAAAACCGGAGAAAAAGTTAGCAACAACTCACAATATGCAGCTGACATTGGAGTCAGAATAAACATTTTATTGCCAGCATTTGTCATATGGTAATGCTTAATTCTAGAGGGTGGAATAGATATAGGTTTGAGTGAGGGAGAGACTAAACTGTTGGTATGTACTGTATTTTTAAAGATCAAATAATCAAAATAAAAATATGAACACTCAAATTTAGAGAAAAAAAAAATCACTTGATCATAAATGAAGTGAAGGTACCCTGGCGAAGTAGTATGAATAGAACTGCTAACTGAGAGGTTGGTAGCTTGAATCCACCAATTGCTCTAACAAGATAGCTTTCTCTTCCTAATTTACATTCTAAGAAACCTACTGGAGGGTGGCTATGACTTGGAACTACCTTGACGTTAGTGAGTGTGTGTGGTTATTTGATGAGTGCTAAAGATAAGGTGGCAGGGAGTGTTGAATGTATAAATCATTACACCCTGAAAAAGTTCGCCAAGGTAAAACAGGCTTTAATAACACCAAATAGAACCTTCTGACTGTTTTGGTAAAGAAATGTTTATTAGTACAACCTTTACATCTACTCGTTTCTGTGTCAGCTGTGGTTGCTTTTGTGATGCAATGACAGAACTGAAGAGCTATAGAAAATATTTCAATCCTCTGAAACACCTGAAGAATTTACTAGTCATCCATACAGAAAAGTTTGTTTGTTCTTTATTAAAAGATTCAGATTGGTAATGGAGAAATAAACAAACCCCAAACAGTGCAGTGATCTGAAGTTTTAGAAAGCTGTCACCATAGATGGTGAAAAGTCAGTTGGTAGAGTTAGCACAGTAACATAGATTAAAGTTTACTTTGGTATTAACAATTCAGATTCTTTGCAACAAATATGCCAACAAACAATGTAAACTAATTACAATATTGTCAACCACTTCAGTAACTCTAAATCATAACCATTGTACATGTATATTACAGATAAATGTCACCAATTTAAAAACAAACAAAACCAGGCAGACTACTTAAACTATCCAATGCTTCAGGCAATTTCTCCCCAAAGAAACATGACCTAAAATGCTGTTTTTCTGAGATTTTATAGAAAAGCCAAGAGAAGAATTAGGGTAATTGTGTGGAAAATTTAGACCTAAACCACACATTTGCCTCAGTTACAAGCCATTTTCAAAATTACTTTCCATGGTATAATTTGATAATTTCTAGGATTAAAAAGGATAGCAATGTTCTTGGAAAAACAAAACACCCAAAGCAAAAGCCTACGATGTTTGACTCTCAAGGAGATTTGTGGTTTAACGGTCAAAGTAAATCTTGACCACTAATGCATATTAGTATTTTTAAAATGTCATAAATAAAGATAAGAATTAAAAAGTGGTGGTAATATATAAATCTTAAATTATAGTCCCCCTTTTAATTATTATCCCATTGTTCTATTTTTATTTGACTTCAGGTTATTAGTTAACTAGACTTGGTTTATCTCCAGCCAGAAACAAAGAGAAAACTGCTTTATGAGGTATGAACAAGGTCTCATCTTCGGTTTGGGCTTTTTACCTTCATAATAGACACACAAAAAAGAAAGGCCTTCTGCTTAAAAGACTCCCTAGAGGCAATCCTAGAAACCATGTATCTTTGAATACTTGCAGTTTTCATCATCGTTTTAAATTAATAAATTAGACTAACCCAAAAGCTTTAATCTAGACAGTGGCATTGAGGAACACAAATTAGATATTTTGTTTTAATTTCTACGGTGCTTGATATAAAAAGGTTCTTTTTTTTTTTCTCTTTTACATTTGTTGAAGAATATTGAGGACCTTAATGCACCATATTGACAGAGTAATAAAAATAGCAAATTGCATTTCAGGCCTTGTGCCAACATCATTAAACTCCCAGTCATACCCAAAACAATATCATGGGCAAAACAAAAGCTGCACCTCTCCTCCAGCTCAACTCAGATCCCTATTGAACCACACTGGGTAGCCATGCCTAGGACGCCTCGGACACTGAACAACAGCTTTGGCATATTTTGACTTTAGTAATGCAGAGTATGTCCTTTCTTTTCTCAGATTTATTTTATAAAATTTTCATTTATCCTGCTCTTTGAGTTGGCTGCTTAAATGCTTCCTATTGCAAAACAATAGAGTTCCCTTCTCCCATACCCTACCACTCCACTCTTCAGAGTCACATGTTAAGAACGTAAATGTGCCAGAATTAATACTCCTTTTAGTTGAATCAGTGATCCAAAAAACTCTATTCCACAATTTTAATACTTCACTGTCCATGGCAAATTAAGCAATAGAAAGGACTGTTTGACCCACTCTACCAAAATACAACTCCATAAGTCATCAGAATAAATTAAAAAAGTAAATCTTCTATGTGGCATATTTCAGTTAGAATTGATGCATCAGAAAAGAATGATATTTTATGACTAGATCCATGGATTACTAAACTTTTGACACATGTGGTACAAAATAGTATTTTTTTAAAACTACAATTCAAAGTTCAATTTTGTAGAAAAATATATCTGATATATCTCTCACGTAAATAAACCTTAATAAGTGAGAAAATAGTTAATGTTTTATTTTATAATATTTTATTTTGGATAAGAAGCATTCTACCTTTTAAATTTACACTGAATTTTTAAGAAAAGAAGTAAGCATGAGTGGAGATATTTGTGGAAGAACAAATCGGAAGAATCATGCCATATACACTAAGAACAAAATTTTTATCTGTTACTTTTCTGGAAACTCTTTCTGGTTGAGGATAACTGTTCAACATTACACCACGCCACCTTCAATTGCTTTTTACAATATCTCAGGAAATGGTCCAGCAGGTTTGCAGTAACTAAAATGAGATTCATCTCCAGTATCGATTCACTTATCCCATGACAGAATTCCCATCTTGAAACTCCTCCGATGCTTTGAAATCCTCATTTTTGTTCAGTTGACTGTGAACTTAGCTGCTTGTTCTTTCAAAATTGCTATATGTGGTCCAGCCTTCACTACATTTCTTCATGAACCATTTAAACTAACCTACATTTAAGGACCTAGAGAAATTACAAAATTAAAATTTTAAAATAATTTCCTCTCTTTTGATTAAAAAAGATGAATTATGAACTGAATCAAGCATAAATTCAAGTAACAAAAAAGATAAAATTCATGTTGCATCTTCTACATAGTATGGGCAAGGTACCTAATGTTGTCTTCCTAACAGTCAGAAGATGATTGCAAAAATGTAGCTGTAAATTAAGAAGGTGAAAGAGCAAATTAAATTCCAAAATAATGTTAAAATTCACCTAAATATAGATGAATATGCAAAAGAGAAAAAAATAAGAATAAGGATTTAAAACATAGTTTGAAAAGTCAAATGACTTTAGTGTGAACAGAGAATGGAGCCTGAAGAATTAATAAGAGATATTTTCTCTTTTGGCTGAAAAACTAATTTTATTTTTTATTTTAAGGAAGCTATACAAAGAGATTGACTTTATTAATTGATACATGCACACACACTCTCAGAGCAATCAAAGAAGTTCCAATTTGCTTGTACTTAAATTAGAAAAATAATTAAAAATATAAAAGGGTTCGTAGACTTCAAGATAATCTAATTGTGAAATCTGCATTCCATAAAATTTGTCCAAGCAAAAGCTAAGGTAAGATAATAATACTTCAGTAAACTGAACTTGAGAGGCTAAATGATTGCTCAAAGTCCTCGTATTAATGCTGTTGTTAGGTGTTGTCAAGTTGACTATGACTCATGGCAAACAAGAGAACTGAACCTTGTCTTTTTATCAGTGCTTTATAGGCACCCAAAGTAGACTACTTGATAAAAATTTTAGTGCAGCTTCTCTGGCAGACCCATTTTCTCCCCTCCCACCGAGTAGCTACAAGGTTGAACCATCTGAACCACCCTCTCCCTCCACCAATTCTCTTTGCAATTCTTATTCTATTACAGGTTATTAATTATTGTGTGCATAGTTTATAATCATCCATTTTATTTTGAACTACAGTTTATTGACAACTAGAAATAAGGAATTATCTGTTCATAGACATCTGTAGAGAAGAAATTTATCTAGATCAAAAGATCTCACATGTGACAATGTCGTTGTTTAAGGAGTTACAGTAGATTGAATTATGTCTCATACACACACACACACACACACACACACACACACACACAGCCTAGTGGCATAAAGTATAATGTGTAAGGCTGCTAAGTGAAAGATTGATAGTTCAAATTCACTAGTGTCTCTTCAGAAGAAGGATGGATAATTTCCTCTAGTAAAAATTTGCAACATTGTAAACTCAATGGAGTATCATCATGAATAAGAAGTAAATGAAATACATTCAATCACTCAACTGAAAACCAAAACATCACAAACTCATCTCATTGCCATCCAGTGGGAACTCTGTAATAGCTGATTGGCCATTGGGTTTCCAAAGTTGTAAAAAATCATAGCAGATCATATTGTCCACCTTTCTCCTCCAGAATACTTAGCAGATTCGAATCATCAAAGAGGAGTGGCTTTTGAGCTAGCAGAACTAGAGTCAGCTGTATAAGAACAAGAGCCATTCTTCAGTAGAAAGATATGTCAATCCAAAAAATGAGGTTCATAGAAGAAATAGTCATGAAATTTGGCCATATCCCTGATGGAATGTGTCACATATGTAGCAGTTCTGTTAACAGCAATGTGTGTAACTAGGAAAGAAGTTTAGTTGCTTGTCTATATGGAAAATTTCTTACATGAATTCTTGGTAACCACTTCAGAAACAGATTGGGCAAGTAAAAAAGATAGCATTAATAATAATTGGTGAACAGAATGCAAAAGCTGGACACAAAGAAAAAGGACTGGTACTTGGAAAATATGTACATGTTTATAGAATGAGAGGAGAGATCTAATGATAGAATTTAGTACACTGCATGATTTATTCATTGCAAGTACATTTTTTAGAAAGTATAAATGGCATTTATACACATGGACCTTGCCTAATGGTCTATATATGTATCGTATTGACTAAATCTGTCCAAAATAAAATCAGAGAAGGAGCTTAGTATTAGCAGTCAAAATAAGACCATGAACTCAGTGTGGAACAACAGTTACTCATGTTCAAGTTCAAATTGAAGAAAATTAAAACTATTCCCCAAGATACAAATTGTAATCCTGAATGTATGAGACCTGATTTACAAAACCACCTCAGGAATAGATTGGAAGCATTGAACACTGATTAAAGACCAAATGAGTCATAAGATGACATAAAGAATAGCATCTGAGGGGAAGAGGAAAAAAACCCAAAAACTCAGTGACTATGAATGGAGTATAGACTATGAATGAAAAGGAATGAAAAGAGGGGGTGGAAAGACAAAAATAAAAGTCAGAAGAGATTCTGAGAATTGTACTAGAATACTGACAAAAAATGGTGGGGAATGTTGAAGTAAACAAGATGAATGGAAGATTTCAGAGGGCAGCTCAAGAAGACAAAGCAAAGTATTAACATGAAATGTCTAAATACAGGAGTTAGGAAATCAGAAGACAAGAATAAAAGAATACACTCAACATTTCTCAAGTTGATAAATCTGAAAAATCCATTTAAGTCTCAAATCATAATGTTGAAGAATTCTACTGATTCTTGAATCTTTTAAAGGAAGATGGAAAGAATACACAATCACTGTAACAAAAATAATTGGTTGCCACTGAAACATTTCAGAAAGTAGCATATGATCAAGAACAAACTGTAATGAAGGAAGAAGTTAAAGATACAGTAAAGGCATTGACAAAAGATAAATCTCTAAAATTGATAGAATACCAATTAACATATTTCAACAAATAAATGCAATCCTGGACATGCTTAAGAGTCTATGTCAAGAAATCTGAAAGACAGCTGATAGGAGAAGATTAACACTTGTTCTCGTTTCTAAGAATGGCAATCCAACATAATTTGTAAAGTACTACTGATCAATATACTACTATCAGAGAGCTCTGGTGTCCTAGTGATAATGAGTTGCACTGCCAACCCACAAGCATTCAGTTTGAATGAATCACCTGCTCCAATGCAAAAAGATGGGCTATCTTCTCCCATGATTTACTGATTCTGAAAGCCTGATGCAGGGTCATTTATGATTTGGTTCTGACTTAAAGGTATATAACAATAGAAACAGTCATTAATATCACATACAATCTTGCTGAAGATTATTTAAAACAGCTAGAGCAGTACATTGACATGAAACTAATATAAATTTAAACTGGATTTAGAAGAGGTCTTCTCAGATCAAGACATCATTGCTGATATCAAATGGATCTTGAATGAAAGCAAAGAATACCACAAGGATGTTTATTTGTGTAATTGGCAATGAAAAGACAGCTCACTGTGTGAATCATAACATATTACAAATAGCGTTGAGAAGAGGGGGAATCTCAGACCACTTGTTTCTATACACAGACTATGAAGTAGTTGTCTGAATGGAACAAGTGAACACTACATGATTTAAAGTAAAAAAGAAGTGTGTTGTAGTTGTATCCTTTCCTCACAGTTATTCAATCTGTGTGCTTAACAAGTTATTCAAGAATCTGGATTACAGGGAAGAAATGCAGCATAAGAAGTGTCGGAAAACTCATCAACAATATGCATTATGTAGATGACACAACCTTGCTTGCTGAAAGCAAAGAAAATTTGAAACACTAGCTGCAGAAGATCAAACATTACAGTCTTCAACATGGGTGGCAGATCAATATCAAGAAAACAAGTCTTCACTACTGAACTAATAGGCAACATCATCATAGATGGGGAAAATATTGAAGCTGCCACTGATTTTATTTTTTGTATACACAATCAACAAACATAAAACAGCAGTAAAGACATCAAATTGTGTGGGATGAACCAGTTTTTAAAGACCTCTTCAAAGTTCTAAAGAGCAAGACGGTGAGTTTTAAAATTAAAATGTGTCTGTGTCTGATCCAAGTCATGGTAGTTTTAATTATTTCCTACACATGTGAAAGTTAAGATATGAATCTGAATAACAGGAAGAATTGATACCTTTGAATTGTGGTGTTGGAAAGAAGGATTGACTATGTCATGGATTGTAAAAGAGAACAAAAAAAAAAAATACAAAGAAATCTGTTTTAGAGGAAGTGCAGCTAGGAGCTCCTAAGAGGTAAAGATGGTGTAGCTTGGTCTTCCATAGTTTGGACGTGTTGTCAGGAGGGCCAGTGTTTGGAAAAAAATGTCAGGTATGGAGAGTCGGAGGGTGGGTGAAAGATCAGAAGACCGTCAATGAGATGAATTTACACAGTGACTGTAACAATGACTTGGAGTATATTAGAGATGGTGATGATGGCACAGGTAGGGTAATTTTCAGATCTGTTGTTCATCAATAACAACAATTTTAGAAATACTTTGTATGTGATGAATGAACAAGTTTAAATATGTAGTGTGTATGTATGGCATGATTTAAAACTTTGGGGAAAATATCCTTCCTCAACTGGCTATGTAGTAAAATATCTCAAAAGTGAATCCCACCAAATTGGAGAGTGTATGTATTGTCTAGTAGACTTGTGTTAATTTTTTCCCAGTATGTTTCCCAGTAATTTTGAAAATCCCATTAGGGATTAAACAGTTTTTGTTATGTTAATAAGTCAAATAGATGTACTTTAAGCCCTAACGCTGTTATGATATTTTTTAAAACATCCATTAAAGGGCTGAAACAAAAGGCTAAAAAAAATGCAAGAATCATATATGCACTATGTAGATCCTCAAGGAAAGTAAAAAGAATTTTACACAAGGATTTCTCCTCAAAGCAGAGTTTATCCTTTATCTAACATACTGTATTCAGACTTCTGCCCTCATAAACTGATAAAATATGTTAATTAAAGTCACCAATTTGTGTTATTTCTGTTATAGCTCTATGGGTGGGGGGGACCCAAGCAAGGGTTTTGTCAAAATTGAGATCATACATACTGAAGTCAGATTACAAAATAATGTCTAACATAGGTAAGCTTGCCGAGTCCCTACTATTATCACGTTTAGACACCCTTCAATCCTAAAACAAAACTCACCCTGTGGCTCAAGTTTCAGACAAACAATTAAGACATGTATGACCATAATATTTTTAATTGTTTCATATGCATGTGTAGCTTGGAAAATTACTAACGACAACCAAATAGTTGATGCTTTTGAACTGTGGTGATAGGGAGAATATGGAATAAACTCTAAACCACCAAAAGAACAACTTATCTAACTTGTAAGATGTGCAACCAAAATCCTCCTTAGAAGCAAAGAGAGTGAGAGAGACTTCATGTCACATATTTTAAGCATATCACCAGGTGGGATAAATTTTTTAAAAAAGACACTATGCTTGGAAAATTAAAGGATCAGGGTAAGAGAAGCCCTTAAAAGAGATGGATTATCACAGTGACTGCAGCAAAGTGATTTAGCACAGCAGAGATTCTAAGGATGATGTAGGATTGGACAGGGTTTTGATGGAGTCTCTATGAAACACTTAACAAAAGCAGCAACACAACATAAGATATGTACTTAGAATAATTATCAACCTAAGTCCTATAGTATTACAATTAGCAATACAAGTTCAAAACAGCAGCATTTGCCCAAAAATAAATTTCAGAAGGCAGCAAGGGGTAGGGTAGAAATAAGAATAAAAAGAAAAAGAAAGGGGGGGAAAAAACCAAAACCAACGCACAAAATCAAAACTAAACAAACCAAAACTCAAGGAAACAGTGTGAATAGTATTGTTGCATTACAAGGATTACAATCAATATTACAAAATGGAACATATGAACTACTGAATGGAAAATAAATTTGCTTTCAAGTTTTCACCCAAATCCCAGTAAAAATTATTTTCTTAAATATACAATTAATGTAATTTGGTTAATTATACTGTTAACATCTCATTATTATAACAAATAAACCTACTTCCACTAATCTCCATGCAGGAATAAAATTGAGAGTGTATTTATATAATTTTAATGAAAAAAATCCATACTTTTATTTGAAATTCCCTGGTTTTAAAAGCTGTTGATTTATTAAAATACTTAACATTATGTGTATCAAAAAGGCTAATGTAATAAATATCAACTGCAAATGATATGAGCTACTCTGTTGACATAGTTACTCTGATTACACCAATTCTGTAGTTCAGAATGTTACACCATTCTGTAGTTCATATTAACTGGCATCTTTTCAGAAGAAATATCTATAATCTCCCATATGATTTATATCTTTGGAAACCCAATGTAGGATCACTTATGAGTCAGTTCTGACTCAACAACAACTAGTCGAGTTGAGTTGGGTTGACCAGACCATATTGACTCAGATATGGGATCATATTAAGATCTTTGGGGAGGAAATATATAATTTCTTACAGAATTCACTGAACTTAAAGATAAAATTGTGATTTTTGGGATATTAGCAACAAGAATTAAATTTTTGTTTTTATATGTTAAACTATGTATTTAAAAACCTCTCAAACTTAAATTCATTACTCATAGCTAACCCTTCAAGTGAGTTTTCAGAATGTTTCTCAGTTTTGTATTCTATGTACCAGAAATAAGCCACTTTGGGGTTAGCAGTGCAACTTGCTCCAGACCGTGCCATCAGAGTGTCTTAAACCACCTGTAGAGATGGTTTTCTCTGAATCTCTCTACGTGTGGTTTAGGCTTCCAACTGCATGAAGGATAGGGTCCAAGAGGAACAACTATACAAATAAGTTCTATATCTCTAGTTGCATATAGCAAAAGCCAATTGCACAGTCATATACAACACCGATTGTGCAAAAATGTCAAAGGAAGAAATCAAAGTCATGTGGCAAAGGGATGCAAAGGGAATCATAAAGCAATTTTCTAAATTTTTTAAATTTATTTTTTTTTTTACCAAAGACTATATTCAGATTGACTCTTACACTCTCAGGGATGTCCCAAATGACTTTTAATTACAAAGGTCCACCCACCAGCTCCAAGTTATAATCTTGAATCTATTCCATCTGAATTTCTAGATCATCTTAAGAAAAGATGTGTGGCCTTGGATACCAATGTTCAAAGACCATTTGAGTTCTGGGATGACATCAAGGATTTCATCCATTAAGAAAGCAAAAGGGCATAACAAAAACAGAGGAGAAAGAAAAACTGAAATGGATGGGGGAAGAAATTCTAAAAATTGCATTTAGAGTATCAAGAAGCCAAAACAAAGGGGAAACATGTTGAAGTAAAAGAGCTGAACAGAAGAATGTGTAGAGAGTTAAAATTGGCAAATAAAAAGGGAAGAACTCGCTTTGCATTTCTCAAGCTGAGAGAAGTGAAAAACAACTTTAAGCCTCAAGTTGCAATACTGAAAAATGCTATGAGCAATATATTGAATGACCCAGAAAGCACCAAGGATAAAGAAGAAATTGAAACTGTCAACCACTTCATCTTACTTGGGTCCACAAGTAACAACATCATGGGTTGTTGTTGCTGTTATGTGCTGTCGAGTCGCTTGAGACTCGTAGCGACCCTATGTACAACAGCCCTAAACCCTGCTCTATCCTGTGCCAATCGCATGGCCTCTGACACACCCATCCCAATTACCCCAGTCACTGAATCAATCCACCTCATTAGAGGGTCTTCCCCTCCTGCACCATCCCTCCACCCTTCCAAGCATGATGTCCCTCTCCAAGGACCGGTCTCTCCTTACAACATGACCCAAGTATGTCAGATGAAGCCTCAGAATCCTTGCCTCCAAGGAGCAGCCCGGTTTAACCCTCCAGGATGAATCTATTTGTTTTCTTACCAGTCCATGGAACCCTCAATACTCTTCTCCAACACCAAAGCTCAAAGGCATCAATTCTCCTTCTATCCTCCCTAGTCATTGTCCAACTCTCTGATGCATAACAAATGATTGCAAAGGCCATAGCCTGTATCAGACACACCTTAGTCTCCAGAATGACACTATTGTTCTTCCAATCAGAAATTAAGGAGACATATTGCACCTGGAAAGTCTGAATTTAGGAAACTCTCTAGATTATTGAAGAGCAACGATTTCTGTTTGCGGGCTAAGGTTTGTCTGATTCAGACCATAGTCTTTCTGATCACTTACTATGTATCTGAGAGCTGGACCATTGTCGTAGGAATGACAGAAGAATTGATGTCTTTGAGCTGTGGTGTTGGAGAAGAGCACTGAACATCCGAAGGTCAAAAGAACACACAAGTATGTCCTGATTAGGATGCAACCTGAGTGTTCTTTGGAGGCAAAGATAATGAGGCCTCACTTCACATATTTGGGCCTATTATTAGGAGGAACTGTTCCTTGGAAAGGGACGTGATGCTTGGAAGGGTGGTGGGTTAGGAAGGAGAGGAAGACCTTCAACCAGGTGGATTGACAGGATAGTGCTGCAATGGGCTCTTGTGTGTCAGTAAGTGTGAAGATGGCACAGGATAGAACAGGGTTCAGATCTGATGTTCATAGGGTCACTAATGAGTTTTACTCCACTTGATGGCACCTAACAAAAACAATAACATGTTCAGATTGTTGTTATTGTTACATGGCATTGAGTTAGAACTTACTCATAGTTGACCATCCAGCATGTTTTCAGAGACCATAACTCGTGAGAGGATATATTGCCCATCTTTTTCCTTTGGAGCAGCTGGTGGATTTATAGCAGCCTGCCTTTGGCCTGGTAGTGCAACTCCTTAACCACTGGGCCATCAGAACTCACTAAATTCATCCTACCATATTTAATTAATATTTCTAATAGATAAATAGAAGCTCTTGTGACCTAGTGGTAAAAAGCTGCACTGCAGTCCTAAAGGCATACAGTTCAGATACCCCAGGGAGAAGGACTGGCAATCTCTTTCTGTGCAAACTGCTTCTGAAAACATACTGGAGTGTAAACTATGAGTTAATTCTGACTCAAAGGCACACAACAACTAGAGCAGTAAATAAACACAAGGTGATTTCTCACGTGTTTATCTATAATCATATATTTATTAATTAAAACTATTCTAGTTGGCTATTATAATTATATAATAGAACATTTTGTCTAATTATTGCATTGTATTTACTTTAAACATTTAGACTAAAATGTAGGTAGAGCCTGGGGAGTGAATATATTATTTCATTTCATGTAATTTATTTGGAAGCTTTAAAAATCAACAGGACAAAGAGTAATTATTGTTATTAACAGTCAGAAATAATTTATAAAATTATCTAGTTATGTTTGTACTAGAGCTTTGCTGAGGTTACCCATGAAGGGTGAAGGTGCTAATCTGAAGCCTATGCTTTTCCGGCAGTTTGAATTTACCAGTTTGAATTTACTGCTTCAAAGGAGAAAGAAGGACATTCTCCTCACGTTTAATTTACAGTCTGGACCAACCCACCCTACCAGTTGCTTCTGATTCTAAGACAATGAGTAAGTGAGTGAATGAGTAAAGTTCATTTTTATATAGTTACAGATTCTTTAATAGAGCCTTATGTTAAGATACACACTATCTTATCATATTTCTGATAATGAGAGATCCAAGAATATTGCCACGATTACAGCTTTTATATAAATTTCTCAATATTCCAAACTTTTTGCAATCCCATTCGGAACTCTGTGAAAATCATCAATAAGACTGATTTTGAATTAAGCACTATTTTCAATAAAAGTTCATATATAACTATATACATTCTTAGATTAATGAACAACTTAATATAAATACATAATTAACAGTATAATCACGTTATTGGAACTTTAAAAATTCTAAGATTCTAAGACTCTCAGTTTTAGAATCATTCAGTAAGCTGGGTTCTATGAAGAAGAATGTGGCATTAGGATTGGAAGAAGTCTTATTAGCAACATGAGTTGTGATGATGACACAACCGCACTTGTTCAAAGTGAGAAGGACTTGAAACACTTAGAGGATCAAATACTACAACCTAAATATGGATTTCATCTCAACATTAATTGTCAGTGATTTCACTTTACTTGTATCCACAATCAATAGCTTTGGTGCCTGCAGTCAGGAGATCAGGATGGTATTGCATTGGACAAGTCCACTGTCAGGGACCTTTCCAAATTACTAAAGAACAATGACATCAGTGTAAAGTGCACCTGATTTATGCCACGGTCTTTTCAAACTCTTGTTATGCATCTGAGAACTGAACGACAAATAAGGATGACAGAAAAATTGATGTCTTTGAACTATAGTGTTGGAGAAGAGTATTGAATAGCCCATGGTCTGCTAATAAAACATATATTTCTTGTAAAAAATGCAGCCAAAATGCTTCTTCGAGTCAAGGATAGTGAAACTTCATCTCACGTGTTTTGGGCAGGTTGTTAGGAGATGCTGTTCCTTATAAGGAGATTCCATGCTTGGAAAAGTAAAGGGTTGACAAAAGAGAAGGTCCTCAACAAAATGATGAGTTCAGTGATTACACCAATGGGCTCAAGTGTGTCAGAGATGGTAAAGACGACAGAAGATAGGATTGGTCTTGGATCTGTTGTTCTAAGACCATGATGAGTCATACCCATCTCAATGATACCTATCAACATTTTTTTTTGCTAGATTTAGGTAACTTTCAGTTTTTTGCTATGCATTAGAGAGCTGAGCAATAACTAGTGATAGTACAAGGAGAGTTGATGCCTTTGAGCTGTGGTACTGGAGAAGAGTTTTGAATATACCATGGACTGCTAGAAGAACAAACCAGTTCAGCCTGGAGAGGGTGAAGCCAGGCTGTTCCTTGGAGGCAAGGATTCTGAAGCTTCATCTGACATACTTTGGACATGTTGCAAGGTGCTATCAGTCCTTGGAGAAGGACATGGGAGGGTGGAGGGACAGCACAGGAGAGGGAGAGCCTTAATAAGATGGATTGATTCAGTCACTGGGACAATGGGGATAGGCATGTCGGACACAATAAGATTGGCAAGGGGTAGAACAGGGTTTAGGACTGTAGTATACAGGGTTGCTATGAGTCGCAAGCAACTCAATGGCACATAACAACAACAACAACATTGTAGTGACTAAACATTGGAACAATATGGTCAAGGTAAGAGCTATAATCTTTAAATTGAATATAAATATGTTAAAATCAAGTACACTGATCCTCAAGATTTGTTTTAAAAAGTTAAGCCTGACAATATTTTTTATTTAATCTTTAAACACGTTATTAGTTAGTCAGCATCTCAGATTGTCTTTTTTATGGAACCTGACTCAGTAGTTTGTGTTTCTAGTATCAGCTTTTATATAGTGAATTACAAATTTCTAAAAGTAAATTTTGACTGTTTATACTCTTACTTATTAAAGAAACTACTGCTTATTAACAGTGATTTTATTTCTTTTCTACTTTTCAGTAGGTGTTTTTGTACTCATTTTTTGACTCGGCCTTTCCTTTAGTGATTTGATTGTTAGTGTCAGCCGTTGTTCTGAGCAGAGGTTATACAAATGTGGATAAAATCCAGACCGAAACCAAGTCATAGGCAAATGATCCAGTAGGCTGTACCTGTTTTTTAGCCTTACAAATCCGACTTTGTATTCTTTCTCTGAATTCAATTTTAATAATAGAATGATAGAAAATATTACATACATATATAAATAAGGTAAGACTTTTTTAAGCTTTAAATATAATTTAACTACAAAGTCAAAAGTAACATTAAAGAAAGATTGAACCCAAATTGATATACTGAAAGAAAAGAAGAAAAGAAAAAGATGGCAAAATTAAGGAGAAACCTTTCCTTTGTTTAAATTATTGTTTTGTGAGTGCACAATCAAATCGGATCTGACTGGTACAGGAGAAAATTGTCCCTCCTTCTCCAGCAGAGTATCTGGTGGAAGAAGAAACCTTTCTAATGTCATGATAGGAATTTCTCTTTAATGAATTAGGGCTTTGATAGACTGACTAAAAGTATCTTTATTACAATGAAATGAATGCTTTAATATTAGAATAACATCATTTTACAAATGCAACTGTACAAGATTGTAGCATCATCTTAGAACTTTCTATGCTTTTGGTTCCTAGACTAAATTCATAGAGATTGTTTTTATAGGGTTACTATGAATCATACTCAATTGAATAGTATCTAACCACAACAGACTAAATTCTGTTTCTAGTGCGTTTAGAAATTTCAGCCTAAGGTCTTTCGGTTTTTAAAAGAAATTGCAATGAATATCTTCAACTTTACTCTTAGATATAAAATGCTGTGATCCTTGTCTGCTTTATGCATTCATCTGGAAAGAGTGATTTCTGAAAAGGTTCACACATAAAAATTTGACCTCAGCAAAAATTACCCAGAAGGGTGGTTTTCTAAAATAGTGTATGAAATATAATGTATTTATCTTTTAAAAAGAAATGATAAAATAATAATCATTTGAAATATTCTTTGAGTTGAGGCATAAGTTATTAACCTACAAAAAGAATAAATTGAGTGGAACATTGTATAGATAACAATGGGGAAATCACAGCATTAAAGAATAATTGAGTCATTTCTTAGCCACAGAATCCCATAACCAAATATAAACTCACAGAAGCCTCTGTCTCGGTTTTGAATCATTCAAAAGATTCAGAATAGTAAATTCTACCATTATCAATCTACTGTGTTTGTAGGAGAGTAACCTTTGTGAACTTTGGCCCATCTATAGTTTCTAACCATCTGCTTCCAAAAGGAAAATGATGCTTTTTTCAATGAAAGACATAAAAACACATTGAGTATATGCCTAATTGCCCAGCTGGCTGAGTTTAGAATAAAACACTGCAAAACTGATTGGTGAATTGATTTTGCCATTTGCTGTGGTTTTCTGCAAGCATCTAATCAATTGGATAGTTTGTGCTGACCCATTTTTGGGTTATTGTGTTCTCTCTGTAATATTTATCTTCAATATCATTTTAACCTCATATAGGTTTACACATTTGTAAAATGAAATTGCATGCTTTATGCTGATTTTCGAAGTTTTTGTGTGACAAGTATATATTATGCACAGATATAATTTTAAAATTTTACTAATATTTAGCTTACTTAAGGGTACCTGCACTAAAAAAATTTATAATAGAATTTTTTAAAATACTTTAAGCTAAAAGATAAAACAGTGTTACTTTTACGTGAAATAAATGGAAAACTACTTTAACAATGCAACTGATCTTTCGTTTTCTTATATTTGCCTTATGAATTTATAGAGTCTAGGGTTTGGAAATGACCTTAATTGTCTTTTAGACCAAGGAGCCATCTAGAATTCCCTCTACAATACCTCCACCATGTGGTTATTTGGCCTAAGTCACTCCCAGTGACAAGAAATACAATGTGTCCAGAAGAAAAGAACATTTTTTTTTCTTTTTCAGCCTAGCTGCTGCTGCTTCTTTATATAAAATACAAACTAATGTAACTGCTATTTTTTTAGGAATGGTTTTAGTTCTACCAGTAGTGATAGGATATATTGAGCATAAGTAATCCTAACTGATACAGTCTCCTCATTGAAAGACCTTCAAGTATACACTGAAGTGTTCAGTCAGAAACTGCTGCAGAGCCAGAATTGGTTCACAGCTGACCTCACAGTGGGTTTTCAGAGGCTATAAGTTGCATCAGAGAAGATTGTCTATCTTTCCTGCAGAGTGGCTGGTGGGGAGGCCACCTGAGAAGTGTGGTCTTTTGGTTAATAGCACAGCTCTCTAGAAACTATGCCACTGGAGCTCTCTAGGTAGACATTGCAGTGGTTGTGTGCCCTCAAGATGGGACCAACTCATAGCTGACCCTCTAGTGGGTTTCCAGAGACAGTAAAACCACAGGAGAGGCGATTGCCTATCCTTCTCCCTAGGAGCAGCTGGTAGATTCAAACCACACACCTCCTTACTACTGTTCTATCAGATCAGCTAAATAGCAGCATGTTTTTGGTACTGATTTGATCTGATCAGAATAGTCTATTTGGTTGCTAATAGTTTACACACAGTGAATACTCTTTTGTGGCCACCCTGTGTATACAGAGTAGAACTGCTTCAAAGGGTTTTCAATTTTTGAGTCTTAGGAAAGCAGATTGTTAAACCTCACATCCAAGGTACTTTGAGTGTGTTTGAGTATCTGACCTTTCAGTTAATTATCATGTATTTAATCATTTCAGCAACCCACTCTTTTTAATATCCTTTATTGTTGTTGTGTGCCAACAAGCCTTAACTGACTAATAGCTAATTATCTAGCACGTTTTCAGAGGCAGTAAATTACATGGGAGGAGATTTCCCATCCTTCTATCAGGGAGCAGCTGGTGGGTTTGAACTGCATGCCTTTGGGATTGCACCTCGGCTCTTTATCACTAGGCCACCAGAACTAAAATATCCTCTGTTGTTGTCAAGTGCCATGGAGTCTTAGATAACTCATAGTAACCCTATGATAGAAAGACCTGAACACTTGTGTAACTTTTATCATTTCTCCAGGTTCATAGGGTTTCCGAAGGCAAGCTATTTCAGAAGTGGATGTCACTCCTCCTTCCAAGCTTGTTTTAATCAGGGAGTGCCACCAAACACTGTCCACCATGTGTAACCATTACCGCATTTGGCATATATGTGTCACAGAGTTCAGTGTCATAGCAACCATGAGTTACCACTAGGCCACCAGAACTCAAATATAATGTAGTTTGTTTATATTCTACTGAAATATAAAAGGTTGGAAAAGTAAAATGTCAGTGAAACAGAGGAAAATTCACCATGAAATGGATTGTTGCAGTGATTGTAACAATTCTACTTGGGAGTGGTGGGAATTGTGAGGATGACATAGATTAGAAAAAAAAGTTGAGTCCATACTTCCCATGGTTACTATGATTTTTAATGGTCTTAATAAAACATTTATTTCTTAGTATACATAAATACAGAATGTACTTTGACAGTGCCATTTTGCCAATATTGTTTTTTAAATGAATAAGCCTGACAGAAGAATCAATGGCTTTGAATTGCATTTTTAGAAAAGAGTATTGAATATCCCAAAGACTGCCAAAAGAATAAACAAGTCAGTGACGGAAGAAGTGTTCAAAACAGGGTATTTCTTAGAGACAAGAAACTTCTCGAGGCACATACTTTGGGCGTATTATCAGGAGCTGTTAATCTTGAAAAAAGTAGATTAGATAAAAAGAGGAATTCATTCAATAAGACAGATGTGACTCTTACAATGGGTTGTGGATGGCACAGGTAGTGCAGAGTTTAAATCTGTTGTTTACAGCATCACTCAGTCAAAATAGACTCAATGTCACATAAAAAACAACAATATGATTTCAAATCTCTGTCATTTCTGATGCTTGACTCTGATGTCTGTCAACAAAACTGTCCGAAAGCAGATCCCTCTCCTTTACAAAATTTCAACATGAATCTGGAACCCAGATTGAATTTTTAAAGCTACATGTTCAGACAGTAGTTCCTCTAACCTTGTCACGGACCTAACCTTCATGATGACTTTACACAATCTATTCCCAGAAAATCTTTTTAATTATGGTCAGATAGATACAACCTGTAAGTTATTGTGTGTCATCCAGTCATCTGGGACTCAGCACAGCAGCTCTGAATTCTGCCCTATCCTGAGCCAATCAAACTGCCTCCAACACACCTAGCCTCATTGCCCTAGTTACTGTGTCAATCCATCTCATCCAGGGTCTCCCTCTCCTGCATTGCCCCTCCACCCTTCCAAGTATGATGTCCTTATCCAAGGACTAACCCCTATGTATAATAGAGAACATAATATAAAAGAGCTGTGCTTAAAAGTTCTTGATCGTAGCATTATCAATAAATCTTGCAACAGATCTCCAGAAATATATTTGTTTGAGAGAGTAGTTTGCTCAAAATATGAAGTCCTAAGAGCAAATACCCTTAATTAATTGTATAATCTATAATTATTGCACATAGTGCAGGAGGGGAAGACACTCTATGAGGTGGATTGATTCAGTGACTGGGGTAATCAGGATGGGTTTATCAGAGGCAATGAGATTGGCATGGGATAGAGCATGGTTTAGGGTTGTTGTACATAGGGTCGCTATGAGTCGCAAATGACTCAACGGCACATAACAACAACAACAACAACAAAATAATTATAGAACAACAAAAGATGTTGTTGTTGTTGTTATGTGCTGTCGAGTCGCTTGAGACTCATAGTGACCCTATGTACAACAGCCCTAAACTCCGCTCTGTCCTGTGCCAATCGCACTGTCTCTGACACTCCTATCCAGATTATCTCAGTCACTGAATCAATCCACCTCATAGAGGGCCTTCCTCGCCTGTGCCGTCCCTCCACCCTCCCAAGCATGATATCCTTCTTCAAGGACCGGTCTCTCCTCACAACATGTCCAAAGTATGTTAGACAGAGCCTCAGAATCCTTGCCTCCAAGGAGGCACCAGTTTAACCCTTTCCAGGACAAATCTGTTGGTTTTCCTAGCAGTCCATTGTATTCTCAATACTCTTCTCCAGCACCACAGCTCAAAGGCATCAATTCTCCTTCTATCCTCTTTGGTCATTGTCCAACTCTCTGATGCATAACAAGTGATTGTGAAGACCATGGCCATTATCAAACGCACCTTCATCTCCAGAGAGACACCATTGCTCTTCAGTACTTTGGAGAGGTCCCTAACAGCAGACTTTCCCATGGCAATGTGCCTTTTAATTTCCTGGCTACTGGTGCCAAGAGTGTTGACTGTGGAGGCAAGCAAACTAAAGCTGTGTACAATCTCAATCTCTTCACCATCCATCCTGATGCTGCCAATTGGTCCAGTGATGAGAATCTTTGTCTTCTTGACATTGAGCCTCAATCCATAATTGGAGGCTGCAGCCCTTGACCCTCTGCAGCAGTTGCTTCAGGTCCTCTTCAGTTTCAGCAAGCAGGGTTGTGTCATCTGCATAAGGCAGATTGTTGATAAATCGTCTACCAATCTTGACCCCATATTTCTCCTCATATAGCCCAGCCTCCCGAATAATCTGTTCTGCATACAGGTTGAAAAGGTATGGAGATAGGATGCATCCCTGGCATACGCCCTTCCCAATTTTGAACCATGCAGTGCAGTGTTCCCTTGCTCTGTTCTGACAACTGCCTCCTGGTCCAAGTATAGGTTTCGCATTAGCACCATCAAGTGTTCTGGGATTTCCATTCTTCTCAGAGTCAGCCACAGTTTGTTATGATCCACACAGTCAAATGCCTTTGCATAGTCAATGAAACACAGATAGACATTCCTCTGGTATTCTCTGCTTTCAGCTAAGATCCATCTAACATCAGCTACAATATCCCTAGTACCACGACCCCTTCTAAACCCAGCCTGGACTTCTGGTATCCATAGATATCCCACCCTTAATACTCAAGATTGTCTTTCAGCTCATTGTGTATTGTAAATTTTAGTCCCTGCTGCAGCTGTAAAAAACTTTCTTCTTCATTGTTCAGTGTAGCAGCCATTTTTTAGTCTGTGAACTTGGTCTCTTACCTTTTCTGACATCTCTGGATTTTCAAGAATATTTTTCATTTATTTTTGTAGAATTGTGAAACTTTTGCTCCAGGATGCCCCCAAATTTGAAAATTTTGTTTCCACTTTCACTTTTCATTAATTGTACTTTAGAAATATAATTCATGAATATTCAAACTCAACTCACAGCCGTTGAGAGGGTTCTGACACCTAGTAAACTCCTACTGGGTTTCAGAAAGTATAGAACTAAATGGGAAAAGATTACCCATCTTTTTTTCATTACACCCCGGGTGGTTACAAATCACCAGAGACAGGTGAATAACAGTGAAAAAATGCTTCTGATTATGCATCCAGAACTCTTTCATATATATATCATAAACACAAGTAAGCACAAAGTCTGAAAACAGACAATATGTGTCACCTGACATCTTCTAAATAGAAATTAGTAGCTTTTTAAACTTTGGTTTTTGGTGACATGGGTTTATTTTCTCAGATTTTTATTGGTTTGCATATGCTCATTCATATATATATATAGTGTTTCATACATGTGCAGCATTGTGTTTTACATAATCACTCATATGCATTGTATTTTATATCATTACTCTTGATCTATGCCTATTATCACCCATCTTTCCAAGTTCCCTTTGAATCTTTTGTATTCCTTCACCTCTCTATCTGCCCACTAACCTCTGCTATCCTAGCAATTTTCCTTCTTCTCCTTTTTCTGCCTCTTCCACCCCAGTAGCAAAGTCTAACAAGACAGCAAGCAAAAAATGCTAGAAAAAATAAAGAGAAATTTGGAATCTCATACATTGCTGGTCGGAGTGTAAAATGACACAAGCACTTTGGAAAGCAGTTTGGTGGTTCCTCAAAAACCTGAACAAAGAAATCTCCTATGACCAAGCAATTCCACCACTAGGAATATACTACAAGGAAATCAGAACTGAGACTTGAAAAGAGATATATACACCTCTATTCATCGCAATGTTATTTATTTATAATAACAAGAAAATGAAATATGTCCAAATGCCCATCAACAGGCAAATGGATTCAGAAATTGTGATACATTCACACAATGAAATGCAGGAACAATTTCATAAGATACTTTAACCCATTTCTAACTTTTATTGACAACCTATGCACATGTCCATAAAATTAATTCTCTAAATTAGTACTATTCAATAGAACTTTCTGAGAAAAAAAAAGGTATTATACTGTTCAGTACTACAGTCATAAGGTTCTTAAGTATTTTAACCATGCTATTGTTTCTGTTATACCGATAATTTGTTGATATGAAATAATAAACAATTACTCTTACACTTGTTGTTGTTATGTGTCATTGAGTCATCTGCAACTCTTAGCAATCCAATATACAATAGCCCTAAACTCTGCTCTATCCTGTGCTAATCTTCTTGTCTCTGACACACCTGCCACCATGACCCCAGTCACTGAAGCAATCCATCACATGAAGGTTCTTCTTCTCTTGCGCTGTCCCTACACTCTCCCAAGCGTGATTTCCCTCTCCAAGGACTTGGTCCTTCCTTGCAGCATGTACAAAATATGTCAGTAGAAGTTTCAGAATCCTTGACTCCAAGGAACAGCCCATTTTCACTCTCTCTAGGGTGAACCTGTTTGTCTTCCCAGCAGTCTATGGTATATTCAAGACTCGTCTTCAGCACCAGAGCTCAAAGGTATCAATTCAAAGGCAACAATTACGCTTGTTTTTAATACTCAATTATCACTCTTTTCATACAAATAAAAAGCAAAAAGAATTCTAACTATGTTGAAATATTGATTGATATATGTTGGAATATTGATTGATATAAAATTAATTATGTATTTAAGGTTTTGTAAAATTTATATTTTTTAAATCATATTTTCATTCAGAAGTAAGCTGTGTATTTCAACTTGTTATTATCTTGAGATATATATATATATATTTCATGTTATAGTTTTGTATGTATAAGTCCTGTGTTTTTCTCATTAATATTTTCCAAAACATTGTATGCCTTTTGTTAATATTGTCTATAACATAGTTTCCCATTTAGAGATTTAAATTTGTCTTGTTTATGCAGCTCTCATTGTTGCTGAAAGGGGTTTAACTCATAGTTGACCCTCCTGTGGATTTATGAGACTATAAATAACATGGGAGGAGATCGCTCATCTTTCTCCTAAAGAGCCCTGGTAGATTCAAACTGCTGGAGAGGCATGGTCTTTAGATAATCAGAACAGCTCCCAACCAATTAGGCCACTACCGCACATTAAGTAACATTTGGGGATTCTCATAGGTTCTTTTTTGCCCTAAGAAATTCTTGAATTATCTTGAAATACAATATTCATAATTATATTTGATATTATTACTAAGACATAATAGACCAATAATTAATTTATGTTAACTACTAATGTAGATTTTATTTATAATATCCAAGTATTCTATATTCATTTTTTTATTGCACTTCTGGTCTAATTTCTGAGATTATTTGAAATATCAGGAGTGGTATCCACTTCCTAAATCACATTCCTCTGGAAACTCTATGAACTTTGATAAATGTTGATAGTTACAGAAAGGCTTCAGGATTTTTGTAGGCTGCTATGAGTAGTGCTCACCTCGACAACAATAATCAAGACAACAAAGTTAGTTTTCCTTTGTGTTGTTTCATTCTAATCATATTAACTTTTTACAGTTTTTATTAGAGTTAAAAACAGTCTCAAGTGTCTTTAATTATTTCTTTATAATAGCAACAACGGATTCCCTCATGGCAGAGTATAGGACAGAGTTCTGATTTGTTGCTCATATGGCTGTTACAAGTAATGTCATAAAATACCTAAGAATAATATTGTATGTTGGTAAAACGTAAGCAATTTAAAGTAAATTAAAGAGATTTTCATGTTTTTCCAACTTTAACATGATATATACATCTATTTCATATAGTATTACCTATGAAATTATTTTATTCTATTGTCTTTTTTACTGATATTCTTAAAGACAAATGCTTACTCTTTTATTTTCAATTGTCCTTGTTGAAATGTTAATTTTTATTTTTTCCAAATTTTACTATATTTTTAAGCAGAGAATATTAGAATAATGTCTATTTGTGTTTTATTGATTATGCAAAGCATTTGACTGTGTAGATCATAAAAATATTGTGGCTAAAATGAAAGAGAATGGGATCCCAGCTCATAGAAAACCTATACCTAGACCAAGAAGCTGTTGTCTGAAGAAAGCAACGAAACTCAGCCTGGTTTTAAATCAGGAAAAGTATAAAACAGGCTTGTATCCTTTCTATGTATCTATTCAAACTGTATGCTAAGCAAATCATTTGAGAAGATGGATACTATGGAGAAGAATATTACCTCAAGATTGGAGGAAGACTCTTACAACTTGTGATATACAGATGATACAACTTTGCTTACTGAAAATGAGGACAATTTTCAAATCCACCAGATGCTCTGCTGGAGAAGGAGGGGGCAATCTCCTCCTGTACCAGTCAGATCTGATTTGACGGTACACGTAAAAATAATACCATAAAAAATTTTAAAAAAATGAGGACAACTTGAAACACTAGCTACAGAAGATCAAAGACTACAATCTTCAATACAGATTGTATCTCAACTAAGGTGCACCTTATCCAAGACCTGGTCCTCGCAATTCCTATCTATGCATCAGACAGCTGGACAATGACTAAGGATAACATAGGAAGAATTGATGCCTTTGAGTTGCAGTGTTTGTGAACATACCATGTCTTTCTTGAACATACTATGAACCATCAAGAAAACGAGAGTGAAAGCAAGTTTCTCCTTGAAGGCTAGGATTTTGAAGCACCATCCCACACGTGGGCATGTGGCCAGGAGGGACTGATTCTTATGGAAGGACGTTACACTTTTAAGTGTAGAGGCACAGTACAGGAGAGGAAGACCCTCGCTGAGATGGATTGTTACAGAAACTGGGGCAATGGAGGTAGGCGTGTTGGAGTAGTGAGACTGGCTCAGGACAAGGCAGGCCTCAGAGCTGTATTACACAGGGTCACTGAGAGTTGTATGCAACTTGACCACACATAACAACATCAACATCAAGAAGACAAAATCATCACCACTAGACCACTAATCAACATCATGATTGTTGTAGTGATTGTGTACCATTGAGCCAAGATTGAGATGCAATCCATGCTGAAGGCTGCGTTCTTTTATCTTCTGCAACAAGTGCTTCAAGTCCTCCTCACTTTCAGCAAGCAAGGTTGTGTCATTTGCATAACACAGGTTATTGGTAAGTCTCACTCCAACCTGATGCCACACTCCTTCTCAGAGAGTCCTCTTCATAGAGCTCGATATCAGCAGTCAAAATCATGCCAGGGGCAGACTGTGGGTTAGATTATCAATTACTCATATGCAAGTTCAAATTGAGGACAAACAAAATGAAAATAAGTCCACAGGAACCAAGATATGATATTAAATCACTGTCATCTGCATTCCATGGTCATCTTAAAAATAGGTTTGAGGCATAGAACACCAATGATCAAAGACCAGATGAGCTGTGGGATGATATCATCGATCAAGAAAGCAAAAGGTCATTACAAAAACAGAAGAGAAAGGAAAAAGCAATTGAAATAGATGTCAGGAGAGATTCTAAAGATTGGACTGGAGCATTGAGAAGGAAAAACAAAAGGAAAACATGTGAAAGTAAAAGAGCTTCATAGAAGATTTCGAAGGGTAGCTCGGGAGGACAAAGTAAGGTATACTATGTAATGTGCTGGAATTGAAGAGCAAAAAGGGAAGAACTCATTCTGCATTTCTCAAGCTGAAAGAACTGAAAAACAAATTTAAGCTTTATATCAGAATAGTGAAAGATGCTATGGTCAATATGGAATGACCCAGAAAGCATCAAAAGAAGATGGAGGAAATACACAGACACTGAAAAATTTCAGGAAGTACCATATGAACAGGAGCCAATGGTAGCAAAGGAGGAAACTGAAGCTGCATTGAAAGTATTGGAAAAAAATAAGGCCCCAAGAATAGATGAGATACCAATCAACTTGCAACAATTAATAGATGCAGCCTTGGATACACTTACCAATCTATGCCAGGAAATTAGGAGTATAACTGTCTGGGCAACAGACTGGAAGAGCTCCGTATTTGTTCCCATCACCAAGAAAGGTGATCCAAGTGAATGTGAAAATTATTTCAAAATATCATTAATATCACATACAAACAAAATACTGCTAAGATAATTCAAAAAACAACTTGCAAAGTACATAGATAGGAAACTGCCAGAAGTTCAAGCAGGATTTAAAAGAGGTTGTGGCACCAAGGATATCATTGTTGATGTCAGATGTATCAAGGCTCAAAGTAAGGAATATTAGAAGAATGTCTATCTGTGCTTTATTGACTATGCAAAGGTGTTTGACTGTGTGGATCATAGTAAGTTGTGGCTGGCACTGAGAAGAGTGGGAATCCCAGAGAACTTGATTGTGTTCATGAGCAACCTATACCAGGATTAGGAGGCTGAGTATGAATGGAGTAGGGGAGCACTGCATGGTTTGAAATTGGGATGCGAGTGTACCAGAATTGTATTCTCTCTCTGTAACCTCTGTGGGGGTCAAGTATTAACTTCAAGAAACTCAGGGTTTTTTTTATAACAGACTATCTATCTATAATTCTCGTAGAAAGAGTCTGCATTATATCTCTGGCTACCACCTCAGTGCCAGTGACCTTCCCCTGAGCCGGAGAGTAACCCTATGTTATAATATTTATAAGTCTCCTTGTTATTATGTTTTACTTTTAGGGGTACAACACTTAGCTATTTATTAGGAAAGTGATTTTCATGTGACTCCTTATTTTATAATTTATGTGTGCATATGCTTACTTGCTCCTACAAGTACAGCATTTGCCTGCCAGTTTTCTCACTGGAGTGAGCTGGCATTTCAACTGAAGCAGGGTCTCCCAGGGTGGACAGGTGTTAGCAGAGCATCCAGATCTAGACAGTCTAGGAAGCAGTATTGGTCATCTACTTTTGAAATAACAGACATTCAATAACTGAACAACAGGGGGACCCTATTAGATGTAGTACTGGAGTTGTTGCTGTTGTTTTTAAGCACCGTCAAGTCGTATGTACACTTCACATCATAATTATTATTGGATGTTTACAACTATTTTGTCTAATTTTGAGTGATTTTTAATTTAGGCTCTCAGTATATAGGTATTGGAGGGAGACCCTAAACTGGAAATCACTCAAAATGAAGAAAAATAGTTTTAAACATCCAATAATAATTGTAATGTGAAGTGTACAAATTATTAAGCTAGAAATATTAGAAGTTGTCAAAAATTAAATGAAACACTCAGAGATTGACATTTTTAGCATCAATGAGCAGAGCTGCACTGGTATCGGTTACTTTGAATGAGACAGTTATATGATCTATTATATCTGGAATTAAAACATAGGAAGAATGAAATTACATTTACAGTCACATATAATATAAGATTATAAAAGCTGTGGATTTCCCTACTACTCCTATGCTCATTCAAGCTCTTCTCATTTGCATGTACTGCTAAAGTAAATGATGGTGTTTGAGGAACCCTATGAGAAGACCATGGCCTGGATTAGGCGCACCTTTTTATCTAGACTGACATTGTTATGACTATGCTCTTCTCAGTTACTTGTTATGCTTCAGAGAGTTAGACAATGACTAAGGAAAACAGAAGAAGAATAGATGCCTTCAAGTTGTGGTGCTGGAGAAGAGTCTTGAACATACCATGAACTGCCAAGAAAACAAATAAGTCTGTCTTGGAGAGGGTGTAGCCAAGTCTTTCCTTGGAGGCTAGGATTTTGAATCTCTACCTCACTTACTTTGGGCACGTGATCAGAAGAGATCAGTCCCTGGAGAAGGGCATCATGCTCAGAGGGTGGATGGACAGCACAGGAGAGGGAGACCCTGGATGAAATGGATTGATACAGCAACTGGTGCGATGAGGGTTGGTGTGATGGAGTTAGTGAGACTGGCTCAGGACAGGAAAGGGTTCAGAGCTGCTGTACATAGAGTTGCTTGCTATGCATCACATAAATACAATAACATACTATGACGGGATTGGAAGCAGGAATGGCATCCACTTCCTAAATAACATGCCTCCAGAAACTCTATAAATTTTGATAAATGTTGGTATTAGTAGAAGGGCTTCAGGCCTTCTGTTCAGAGAGTCATGATGAGTTATGCTCTACTAGAAGATAATCAACAGCAACAACAACAACAACTACATAGAGAAACTCACAAGGCAAAGAACCAAGGACAGTCTCTGGACCAGAGTGAACAAGGGCTTGTAATCTCCATCTAATGAGTAACTGAATGTTGACCCTAACATAAGATTAGAAGGAGATCCTTCCATAGTTTATTGTTGAGGTGAAGAAAATTTTTGTAGATTTCTTGAATGGCCGGCCATGTATGGAATTATGCACCATAGAACAGTGAGATAATAAATACTCGTTGTCTAAAGGCATATTTTGGAGTAACTGGCCTTGCAGAAAGTTCTGGGAGCACAGCATGCAGTTTTCAGAGAGTTTCCTTGCTAAACCAAAGGCCACATGTCTTAGACAGTTCTAATCCACAAATGATTTTGAGGGAGAAAGATGGACAACCTTTTTCCATTGCCTCCAAAGCAATTTGTAGCCTTGGAAATCAATGAGAGGTCATCCATGAGTTCCAACCCAAACTCAAGAAATTGAATTTGTTGTGTTGATTTTGTAGTAAATTTCTATACACTAGGCAATACATTTGTATAGTGGGTAGAAAGTTGTACTGGCAACCAAAGGAAGCTCATATTTATTAGCTGCCCCATGAGAAAAAAATGGGTAATCTCTGCTCCTGTAATTAATCACCTCTGAAAACCTGATAGCAAGTCAGCCACAGGGTTTTAACTTGACTGAAATGAATTGAGTTTTGTTGAAAGACACAGTGAAAAAAATCTTGGTAATGCTGTGGTTAAGAGCTATGCAGCTAAACAAATAAATCATCAGTTCAAACTCCTCATCCATTCCTTGGGAAGAAATAACAATCTGATCTTGTAAAAATTCAGAGCCTTTGAAATGGAAACCCTCTTGGGGCAATTCTACTCTGTCCTGTACTTCCAACCAGGAGTTGGACTACATGGAGTCAATAGAAATTTAAACCACAACAAAATTTCATGATGCCATGGCTAAGCCTTCAATTACTATCAGAAGTGACAGTGGTTAACTCATCAGCTGTTTTTTGAGAGAAAAATATCACATCTAAGTCTATGAAGATTTGCGATCTTAGAAAGTCGTTGAGGCAATGCTCCTATTTCCTACAGAATGACTATGTGTTAGAATCAACTTGATGGCATTTATTTTAAGGACACAATAAAGGATATACCAGAAAAAGCACTGGATTAATCCTTATTCAGTATTAATAAAATTCAAAATTAATAAAATATTCAGCAATAATTATCAAACTTCAAGTTATGCTACATCCTATGAAAAGTATAGTGTGTGTGACAAGTACAAAAAATCAGAGGGTCCAAAGTAATATGAGAAGGCAGTGATGACTTACCTCCAGAAATTATATTAACTCTATGAAAAGAGTAGGTAGAGAAGGTGCTTTGAGGCTAACAGAACATTTTCCTAATATAGGAATACAGTATATGAAAAGGCTCTGAGACTGAAACCTAGTAATAATCATTGACATGACTAATCTTTAAATATAATAAGGATTTAGGATTGTTTCCTAAAAATAATGATAAAACATCAAAAAACTTTAAAGAATATATGTTTTACACTTATTTTTTTTATTATTGTTATTTTATAGTATTGTTATTTTAAAGAAAGTTTACAGAAGGTAGCATTTCCATTCATTCATTGGTACCATGTTTTCCTCCCTGCTCCCTCCCCCTCCCCCCACCTTCCCTACTCCAGTTCACTTTGTAATGCACTATTTTTGTAAGGAATACCTGGAGCTATTTCCAGGCTGGGAAGATGGTGTGTTTTCTGGTTTGCGGTTGACACTAGGGTGTGGCTTTGCTTGCAGCAGGGTGTGAGCTGATTGGATTTAAAAAGGTTTTTGTGCCCTCAGGCCAGCAGACCTTGCTTTCAAGACATTCATTCATAGGGTCCCTATTGGTCTTAACAACAACAATAACAACAATTTTTGTAATGCCATTTTTATTACAGATTGTTAATTGTCGTATATATAATGCCTAATCATGCTTTCCTTCATACGCTCCTTTCCTTCATCTATTCCAGGACAATGTTGGTCATCTACTCTTTTCCTGAGCTCCTTGCTACCACCCCCACCCCCACTTCTTGTCAATCTTATTTTAAAACAGTGGTTTTACACTGGTTTTTGTCCTTATATGACTGAGATATTTAACTCAGCATAATGTGTTCCAGACTGACCTATGTTGTATAATGTGTGTTTATGTCATTGTTTTTCAATGTTGTATAATATTCCATTGTGTGAATATACCACAGTTTTTCTATCCATTCATTTGTGGCAAGGAAAGGATAAAAGAGATGAATAAGGTTTTCTAAAAATCAAATGCACTCTTCCTGCCATCTTTCCGTGCCAACACAACACAATGGTATGCATGAACGCCCTGGTTGACGCTCTAAAGATCATCAACAACACTAAGAAAGAGGCAAGCACCAGATTTTTATCAGGCCATGCTCCGAATTCACAGTTCATTTCCTGACCGTGAGGATGAAGCATGGCTACATTGGCAAATTTGAAATCATTGATGATCAAAGAGCGGGGAATATTGTTGTCAAACTCACAGGCAGGTTAGAAAAGTGGGGGGTTATCAACCCCAGAGTTGATGTGCAGGTTAAAGATCTAGAAAAGAGGCAGAATAATCTTCCTCTGTCCCATCAATTCGGTTTCATTGTACTGACAATTAGTTGGCATCATGGACCACAAGGAAGCAAGACAAAAACACACAGGAGGAAACATTCTGGGATTCTTTTTCTAGGGATATAATAAACAGTGCAATTAAAAAAAAAAAAGTCAAATCCCTCTGTACATCAAAAAAAACTTTCTCCAACTGGGTAATAAGAAAATTTCACATTGGGAAAAAGTCTTTGGCAATGACATATCTAAAAATATCTAGAATATTCTAGCACCTCAACAAGAAAAATACAAAGAACACAATCACAAAGTGGGTACAAGATATGAAGACACTTCATCAAAGAGGACATTCTGATAGCCAACACAGAAAAAAATGATCTTAATTTCTATCAGAGTAATGTAAATCAAAACAGAATAAAATACCCTCTCACCTCAGCAACTATATTAAAGTTCAATAAGGAAGCAAACAATTAATGTTGGTGAGGATAGAGATTAGAACTCTAATTTACTGCTGATGAGGGTGATAAATGGTACAATCACTACCTACAAGTCCAGCACTTTCTCAAGAAGTTGGAAATAGAAATACCATTTTACCCAGATATCTCACTACTGTGATTACCCTCAAGAAATCAGAGCCATGATGCAAACAGATGCATGTACATCCATGCTTACTGCAGCATTATTTGCAATAGTGAAGATGGCAAAGCCTTTCAACAAATGGATGGATGCTTTCCACTTTAGAGCAATACTTCTTGTTAATTTGTAGATAAATTGTGGCTGCTTGGAAACAATTAGGGAGTTGAGAGATGATAATGGTTTTGTCGCAAGTGTGGTGATGATGAGAAAGAAATATGCCATAGTATCTAAACAGGTACAGTTGTTGTTGTTAAGTGCCATCGAGTCATAGGTGACTTATAGAGACCCTGTGAACAAAAGTCCTCGACAGTTGCGTGACTTTCATCCTTTCTCCATGTTCATATGGTTTCTTGAGGCAAGCTGTTTATGGAATCGAATGCCACTCCTGCTTCCAAGCTTGTTATTTAGCCGGGGAGCGCCACCAAACACTGTCGGCCATGGGTAACCATTATCACATTTGACATGTCAGTGTCACAGTGTTCAGCTTCACAGTGACCACAAGTTGCCTCTGTGCAGCAAGTGGACACACCAGGGCTATATGACCTAGAAGAATGTTTTCACCGAAAAAATTAAAGACAGGACTGAGGGCCATGGCTTGATAGCATCATTTTCGGTCCAGTAGGACAACTGATCTCTCTCTATAAGCAAGTAGAGTACAATACCAATATGAAAATATGAAACAGTACCATTTCTAAGAGACAGACAACATTTCTTTTTTAATTTTTTTATTTCATAGTGATTTATTTACCAAGTTTGTATACAATGTTTTTCACACCAGACCTTTCCCATTTCCTTCCCCTGCCATCTAATTTTATGCCCCTATGGTTAACCTTCCCCATCCTTACCTCTCTGCTCTCCCCTTCTCCCGACTTGAATCCTCATACTCATTCTATAACAATGACCTTATACAGTATTTGTCCTTATGGGACTGAGTTAGTTAATTCAGCATAATACTCTCCAGTTCTTAAATATGAGTATCTCTTGTTTAATCAACCACAACCATATAATGATGATTTGTTAAATTGTTGTCAGTGTCATTATGTGCCATCGAGTCACGAAATGACTCATAGTGACCCTATGCCCACAACTTTGAACTCTGTCCTATCTTGAGCCAATCTCACTGTCTCTGACACATTCAGCCCCATTTTCCCAGTTACTGTGTCAATCCACTTCATTCAGGGTCTTTCTTTCCTGCCCTGACCCTCCACCTTTCCAAGCATGATGTCCTGATCTCCCCTGGCAACATGCCCAAAGGATGTGGGACGGAGCTTTAAAATCCTTGCCTCCAAGGAGCACTCTGACTGCGTTTACTCTGAGATGTATCTCTGGGATTTTCTTGCAGTCTTTGTGATATTCAGTTCTCTTATGCAACACCACAGTTCAAAGGCTTCAGTTCTTCTTCTGTCATCCTTATTTATTGTCCAGCTCTCAGCAGCAGAGTAAGTGACTGAAAAGATCACAGCCTGGATCAGGTGTACCTTAGTCCTCCTTAACATCACAGATCCTCAGTAATTTGGAGAGATTTTCCCATGGCATTATACATCTCAATGTAAACAAAACATAAATTATCACCACTAGACCAATAGACAACATCAAGATAGTTGGTGGAAAGATTATAACAGTAAGTCCAGGATCAACATACTTGGAACCTGCAGGCAGGAGATCAAGAGACATATTGCAGTTGGAAAGAATATTAATAGTAAACACTATTAAAGATTGTGTATGTTGTTGTTGTTGTGTACTGTAGAGTTGGGACTGACCCACGGCTGACTTTCTTGTGGTTTGCAGAGACAGTTAAGAGCAGGGAAGGAGATTGGCCTGAAGAGCAACTGATGATCCTGAACCATAATCGTCTTGCCCTTAGGCCACAAAAAGTTCTCTATGGACTGATTGAAGCAGGAGGGGGGGGACAAAACCAAAAACACCCCTGGGAGTAGAGGTTACTTCCCTAGAGACAACAACCCTACTAATGCCACTGTTCAAGGAAAATCTTTCTTTCCAACCTTGCTTTGTACCAAAGAGTGTGCCATAGCATTTAACATAAGCGTAAATATTACCATCAGGTGAAATAATGTCCAGATTACATATCTGAAAACAAGACTTCATAGTGAGCTTTCTTATTGGACAGATTTAAAATCACTTGGAGAAAAATTTTTAAAATGAATTTATTTTATCCTGCTGTTTTACTTTGTTTCCACCTTATAGTCTGCTCAATTATATGAATAAAAATTAAATCTTTTTCTAGCTACATCGTATGTTAATAACAAATGAAAAAGAATATACATGAAATTCAAATTACTTTGCTTATTATAAACTTGTAGAATTATACTGTGCATTCCTTCTTCTCCAGAGGCCTATATAAGTATTAGCTTTCCTAACACTGGCCCTTTTTACTGTAGCAAGTTCTACAGAAGCATCATACTTAACTGTGCCCTTTTAATATGCTAAGGGGCTACACAGAGAAATTTGACTTTATTTTGAGTTAAATGCCACCTTCAACTGCAAATTCTGTGATTCTCTTAATAAAAGCACATCTTGTTTTGCCAAATACTGGTTCTTCCCCCGAGTCTAGTTCCCTGCCTTCATTTAATGATTATTGGGCGTAATTGTTCAGGTCTCACTGATTAGCGTCTGTCACCTTGACAGCCGCTTTAACCTTATTTTGATAAAGGGCAAATACTCTGTCTCATCATCTTTGGGTTATTACACTTGGTTCATACTCAGTGATTATTGACTCTGTTCCTCTAACTCGGATTTAAATAAAAGGCCACTTATACCATACTAGACAACCCATGCTTTAATTTTATGAAGGTCATGCTTGTGTCAGGAACTGTTAAGCCATATCACAGACTCAAAACATCTGCTCAGAGTTAGCTTTAAATAGATCCCCAGAAATCCATGGTAGAAATACAATGAAACTGTTTATGGGGGGGAAATTAAAATGCACTTATCTTTAACATCACAGAGTATGCTAACTGAGCTCTCTGAAGACTTTATTTGGAAACTTGTACCCTGTTACTACTACTGCTTCAAGTTTACTTTTAAAAAAAAAGTTATGAATAAGAACTTGGTATTTACTTATTTACTAAACAATGAGTTTTACTAGAAACAAAACAAAAATTCTGGAAATAAAAACAACAGAATATGTGATTTCTCTTCTTCTTTGTTTAACATCTAGGGAACTTGCTTAAAACAAAAGTGGAAACAAAGTACTGTGATAGCAATACACCATCAAGAACAATAAAGAAGTCAGTTCCTTACAGTGTGTCAGGATTTTTGTGTTATATTTTAAAAGGGAAAGGATTATTATTAAATTATCTGTTTTTCTATATTCAGACAGATTGATGGTTGTCAATTTTTGGTGCTGGGGACATTAGCTACAATATTGGTTTTGATATGCATCTTTGAGTTGACTATAACTCACAGCTTCCCAATCGACAAATATGAACTTGGCCTTATCCCGTGCCATTGTCCTGTACTCTGTCTTGCCTTAAATCATTGTGACAGTCACATTCTCAATCCAACTACTTGAGGGTCATTTTCTCTTCCGCTGATCTACTTTCTCAGCATGATGTTTATGGTGGTGAAGTCCAGAGGCAGTTGTGCTGCTAACTCAAAGGGGACACCTCTCTGGCAATTCAAACCCACCCGTGGCTCCAAAAACACACTCCAGGGTTAGGTATAAGTAATTTTGGATGTGATTGAAATGAGTGAGTCTGAGCCCTGCTGACAATGTGACCAAAGTATGTGAGATGATTTTTCACTATCTTTGCCTCTAAGGAGCACCCTGTTTATACTTTTCCAAGACACATTTGTTTTTCCTTTGGCAGTCCATAGGCTATCCAGTGTTCTTTACCAACACTTCAATTCAAAGGCATCAATTTGCACTGGGGAAAATCTGCTCTCAGACCTCATAAAAGGGTAAGGATGTCTCTTTAGAGCAAGGATGTCAACTTAAAGGCTAAGATGTACCTGACACAAACCATGATAATCTTAAAGTTGAAGATTGAAGAAGAATCAATGGCTCGCTATAAAGAGGATGAAAACAGGCCACTTTTTCTTGGCACTGAGTTACTGTTTACAATCCACTGATGTTATTTGCTGAGTAATAATTTCTCAGTTTGACTGATCAATTGGAGTTTCCATTAATTATTTTCTGAAATCCAAATACCAAACCACTGCCATCATGTTAATTTCAACTCAATGAGACCTACTATCACCATGAATCTCTATGGGAGGAGATTGCCCTTCTTTCTCCCTTTGAGTGTCTATTTGATCCAAACCACTGACTGACCTTTTGGTCAGAGCCCAAAAAGTAAAGAACTATAGCATTACTGTTGATATAATAAACATTAGGTGCTTTCATTTCCTTCTTTACAGAGAATGAAATCATAGCACTCTTCCTTTAGGGGAGGGGGGAAACCCCAACAAAATAAAGAAACTAGTGTATAATATAAACTGGATTTATAGAAAGTGAAATAATTTTTTTATTAGGTAAGATTCTCACCTCATATTATTAATCAGATCACTTAATGAAATGGGATTACATCTCAAATATTTTGAAACCTAAATAGAAAAAAGGAATTTTTTTGGTTCAAATGTTGCCAGAAATTTAAAGATATTGTAATATTTTAGGGATGAAAATTTGTATATGTGTAGTTAACACACAACTAATTTCAATTATTGTGTTGTTGTTGTTATGTGCAGTCGAGTCGTTTGCGACTCATAGCGACCCTATGTACAACAGCCCTAAACCCTGCTCTATCCTGTGACAATCTCACTGCCTCTGACACACCCATCCCGATTACCCCAGTCACTGAATCAATCCATCTCAGAGGGTCTTCTCCTCCTGCGCTGTCCCTCCACCCTCCCAAGCATGATGTCCCTGTCCAAGGACCTGTTCCTCTTTGCAACATGCCCAAAGTATGTCAGATGAAGCTCCAGTATCCTTACCTCCAAGGAGCAGCCTGGTTTAATCCTCTCTAAGATGAACCTATTCATTCTCTTAGCAGTCCATGGTATATTCAATGCTCTTCTCCAACACTAGAGCTCAAAAACATCAATTCTCCTTCTATCCTCCCTAGCCATTGTCTAGCTCTCTGACACATAGCAAGTAATTGCAAAGACCATAGCCTGTATCAGGTGCACTGAAGAGGTCAGTAACAGCCAACTTTCCCTTCACAATATTAAGTGACAAAAATTTGCACTGCAGTCCCAAAGGCTTGAGGTTGGAGACCACCAGCTGCTCTGTGAAAGGTAGATGGCAATCTCCTCCTTTATGATTAACCATCTCTGAAAACCCACCAAAGGGACAGCTATGGGTATGTTTTGACTCTACGGTACACAAGAAGTTGAATATTGTAGCCTAGCTAAGATGTCATATCAAGTTCATCATCACATTCACTCACCAATATTTTTAATACAGCAGTACAAATTATTTTTTTTGTTTGTGTTTTGAAAAATCTTACAGTAAAGAATGCTGGTTTTGTGCTTCAAAGTATCTAGCGTTGTTCTATCTCACACATGATGATGACCTTATTTATTCTCTAACTTCACATCCAAGCTCTCTTAGTGTTTTTCCTGTCCTTGAATTTCTTAATATTTCCACATTTCCCCTTAACTTCCACTTCAAGATATCATCATAGAAAATATCTACATCATCTTAAAGTTTTTACTCAAATATTATTTGCTCTTAGAATTTTATTCTATTAAATGTGTTTGTCCTTATAATCATATCATCCACTAAATGCTTCTATCACGTCCAAAGAAGCAGTTGAAGGAGATTTTAAGGGAGGTTTTCCAAATAAGAATCTGCTAGTGATTGGCAGAATGCAGAGGAGATGTGGTAGATGAAATTATAGCTGCCCCTCCAATTCTGCAGCAGGAAGATGTTCATGACCTCTTCCTCTGTGTTCCAAGCTGCTGAATTTCTCTTCTGAGGAGCCCCCGATTCCAAGCCCTCCAAGACTAACATTTTGTAATTTATTTATTTGCATGTGGTTCTCTCTGACCTGTGGAGGGTATGTCTATGGAAAAGGAGTGATAGACATGAAACTTCTCTGGCTCAGAGACTTTTCTGACCACTTTGATTGCTGGCTTCAAAGTCCCAAAGTCACTAACTTTGCCTCCAGTTCAGCTGCCAGGTCACAATTCTACTGGATGACTAGTCCTAACCTTGGTAGCTAGAGCACAGTGATGAAGTGTCTACTGTAGTTCCTGGGGTTCAGGCTTTGAGTCCATTTCCAACTTTCCCTTATGTTGTTTTTGTAAAGTTTCCTGGCCTTTGAAAAGGAACTGAATTATAAATAGTGACTATATTGTTATTTAATAATAAAAAGTATAACTTCATTTTAGTTTATTTTTTTAAGAAATTCTTGTTAAGCCAAACATTCTTCTAAGGTTTTGCTTTCTAAAAAGTTATATAAATAAATGCATATCTTTATAGCATGACAATACCATCAAATGACAAATATAACAGATTAGAATGTATCTTCCAAAAATATGTGTTGTAAATTCTAACATTTGTGCCTATGGTTTTAATCCCATTTGAAAGAACTGTGAGAGTTACCAAGAAGAAATTAAAAATTAGTTACAAAGTATCCAAATTTGTTTCTTATTTAATGTATTAAGCTTGGAAGCAAGAGTGGCATCCAATTCCATAAACAGCTTGCCTCGGGAAGCCCTATGAACATGGAGAAAGGATGAAAGTCATACAACTGTTGAGGACTTTCGTTCAAAGGGTCGCTATGAGTAGCCTAGGACTCAATGGCACTTAATAACAACAAACAACATTTAATGTATTATGCAAGCAAAGGGGAACATGAGAGATGCTTCAGAAAGCAATCTGTAGGTAACAAAGTCAGAAAGTTTTTATCTCTTTCAAATAAAATATAATTATAATCTTATTTTGTAGAATTCTGGAGTTCATTTTTCAAAGAAATCTTCTTATACGCAAATTAGAAATGAGTATTCACACTTTACTTGTACAGACTTTGACAGTCAACTCCACAGAGAAAACTGTCTGGAATGTCCACTATTGTCCCTTTATTTTTTCCTTTGAATTTTACTATGTAAAGAATTAGAATTTTGAAGTGAGACAGGTATGTGTTTAAATTCTAGCTATGTGGTGTAAATGATTTCTTCTTCTTCATTTTCAATTTTTCTCCACTGCAAAACAGAGATAAATATATTTTACTGGTATTATTAAAATAATCAAGGTATACATATATGCATAAAATTTTAATCTTAATCAAGTGGTAGAAGAACGAGATATATTGTTATTTGCTATTATTCAACATGCCCCACATTGAGAAGTCTCTGCATTACCCTTCTTGCTTCTAAGGAGCACTCTGGTTCTCTTTTTCCAAGGCAGATTTGTGTGTTCTTCTGGTAGGCCACAGGATATTCAATATTCTTCTCCAACATCACAATATAAAGGCAATATTTTTTTTTTAGTCCTCCTTATTTATTCTTCAAACTTCAGATGCACAAGATGTGATTGAAAAGGCCTTGGCTTTGAGTCAGGTTCACAGTCATCTTCAAACTGACATCTTTGAACTTTGGTAGTTTAAAGAGGTCCTTGAGAGCAAATATTTCCAATGCTTGGTGGGGAGGAGGAATAAGGCTGCAGGAATCAATAAGAAAGCCACTAACATGTTTCAAGTGACAGATTGAGCCCTGGATGTGCTCCTATGCTAGGCAGTTTGGAGTACAGTTGCCTAGCCAATTAACTGAAAGAGTGTCATATTTGTTCCCATTCCCAAGAACAGTGATCTAACAAAATAAGGAAATTGTCAAACAACATTATTAATATGAAATTATTATTTGCTTCACAAGCAAAATACTGCTGAAGATCATTAAAAAATGGCTAGAACAGTTCATAGACAAACAACTGCCAGAAGTTCAAGCTGAATTTAAAAGAGGCCATGGCACTACAAATATCATTGATGATGTCATATAGACACTGGCTGAGAGCAAAAAATACCATAAGATGTCTGTTTGTGCTATATTAGTGATAAAGGCACTTGACTGTGTAGGTCATAAAAATTATAGCTAACATTGAGAATGGATATCCCAGAGCACTTAATTGTGCTCATGTGAAACCTAAACCAGCACTGATTCATGACAAGTAATTGGGAAGACCATGGTCTTCAAACTGACATCCTTGCTCCTCCATGCTTCAGAAAGGTCGTAGATGACAGACTTTCCCCAACACAATACATCTTTTGCTTTCTTGATTGCTAGTGCTGAGTAAAATTGTTGATGACAATTTCAATCTATTCTTCATCTATCACAGTGTTGACTGTTGGTCCAGTGATGACAATTTTTGTTTTCTTGATGTTTAGATGTAATCAATATTGAAGACTATAGCAAAGAGCTTCAAGCCCTCTCTTTCAGACAGCAAGTTCGTGTCATCTATAGAATACAACTTGTTATTGAATTGATGAATCTTCCTCCTTTCCTGATGTCCCTTTTTTTTCAACCATAGAGTCCATTTTCTTGAAAAATTTGTTCAGAATTCAGATTAGATAGACATAGACAAAGAATACATCCCTGACATACAGTCTTCTTGATTTTAAACCATGTTTTAATCTCTTGTTCTATTTGACCACACCTTCTTTTCTTTGTAAAGTTTTTGTATGAGCATAACTAACATTATTATAAAGTAGATATTTTGTCAAATGTCAATTTGTTCTTTTGTGTGTAGTGGGTTTTTAAAAATTACTTCATATTGGTTTGCTTATAAAGTTTGTATACATTGTTTCACACTATTCTTCATTCACATTGCATTTCATACAACTATTTCCCTTCATTTGTTGTTGTTATTGTTTTTATGTGCTGAAAAGTTGCCTATGACACATAGCAATCCTATGTACAGCATCTCTGAAAGCTGCACTGTCTTGAGCAAGTCTCAGTGACTCTGATACACCTACCCCCATTGCCCTAGTTACTGTATCAGTCCATCTCATCTGGGATCTTCCTTTCCTATGCTGTCCCTCTACCCTTCTGAATATGATGTCCTTCTCCAATGATCGGTCCCTCATGGCCACATGCCCAAAGTATATGAGACAGAGTATCAAAATCCTAGACTCCAAGGAAAAACTTGGTTTTACCCTCTCCAAGACAGACCTATTTGTTTTCTGGTCTCTCTATGTTACGTTCTAGACTCTTCTCCAACACCACAACTCAAAGGCATCAATTCTTCTGTCATCCTTAGTCATTATGCAGCTCTCTTATGCATAGTAAGTACTTGTGAAGACCATGGGCTATATCAGACACACCTTATTTTCTAGACTGACATTTTTGTTTTTTAGTACTCTGGAAAGGTCCCTGACAGCAGCTTTACCTAATGCAATTCACCTTTTGATTTCCTGATTGCTGGTGCCAAATGTGTTTATTGTGAGCCAAGCAAGCTGTAACTATTAACAACCTCCGTGTCTTCTCTCTACATCATGATGCTGCCAATAGGCCAAATGGTGAGAATATTTGTCTCCTTGATGTTGAGCTTCAGTCCATATTGAAGACTACAGTCCTTGACCTTCTGCAGCAAGCACTTGAGGTCCTCCTCAGTTTTAGCAAGTAAGGGTGTGTTATTTGCATAATGTAGGTTGTTGATGATTTTCCACCAATCCTGATGCCACATTCTTCCTCATAAAGCCCCATCTTCAGAATGATCTGTTCTGATATAGATTGAAAAGGTATGGAGACAGGATACATCCCTGACCCGCTCCCTTTCTGATTTTGAACGATGCAGTGTTTCCCTGCTCTCTTCTGAGAACTGCTTCCTGGTCTAAATACAGGTTTTACATAAGCACAATCAAATTTTTTTTTTCAATCAAATATTTTTAATTCCCATTCTCCTCAAGGTTAACCAAAATTTGTTGTGATTGACACAGTCCCAAAGGTACACAGTTTAAATCCACAAACTGCTCTGCAGCAAAAGGGTGGGCAATCACCTCCCATGTTATTTATTCCTATTCATTATGTTTTATAAAATTAATCATCATTGAAATATGCCTACCAATATTCTGTCAGTCTATCTGTCATAGTTTTCTTTTAGCCATTTACAAAACACAATTCACATCTCATTAAATATAATTGTTTAAAAGCTATATTTGAGTGGCTATCTTTAGAGTTGTGCAACAATTACTATGACTTAATTTTAAAACCTTCATCATCTTTACCTTTCCAATTAGCATTCTCACCACTTACCCTTCCCCCACTGATTCTTATCTTTTTTTCTGTGTTGCTCTAAGTAAATGTTTCACACTCAGCATAAATATTTTGAGACTCACCCTTGTTATAGTGTTGATAAGTACTCTTTTATTCTTTTATTGTAAAAAAGTGATCTGTTATAAGAATATGCTGTATTTTTGGTATCTATTCTATAGGCAAGAAACATCTGGATTGTTTCCACTTTTTTGTTGTTATGTATAAAACCACTAAGAGCATTTTTTATAAAAAATTTTACATGGTACCATTCTTCTTCAATACCTACCTAAAGAGGGAATTGCTGAGTTTGTGATAACTTTATGATCAGTATTTTAAGAAATTTCCAAATTGTTTTCCAGCAATTCTAGATTAGGTATATCATTTTAAATCTACCCTACTAATAAATGAAACTGCAATATTTTTTAATTAAAATCTTAGGACATTTTCTTTTTTAAAAACAATAAAATGGATACACCACATTGCGAGATTTTTCATGAATAAAATTGAGAATATTTATTACTGGAAAAGGTAATGCATAGTACTTGTAAAAATGAAAAAGAGGGTATAGTTTTTTGTTAAAGGTTTTGGAAATATGAATTGAGGCCATTTTGCCTATGAACACTGAGAAATATAAGCAATTTTAAGAAACAAGTTTGCTAGATAAACTATAATACTAATAAAATTAAAAAAACACCTAACAGAAAATAGGTAAAAGTAAACAATATAAAGGAAGTAAATTTGAATATAAATAGTCACCTTAAACACAATTTAAGAAAACTTGTTTCCCTAGGATGTAGTAAGATTAGAACATCCCTTTCAAACGTACTTTGATACTATTCACTTTTCTTCTGTACTGAGAATGAATAAAAAGCACTGTAACCATTGTTGTTGTTATGTGCCGTTGAGTCACTTGCAACTCATAGTGACCCTATGTACAACAGCTCTGAACCGTGTTCTATCCTGTGCCAACCTTACTGTCTCTGACACACATACCTCCATTACCCCAGTCATTGAGTCAATGCATCTTATTGATAGTCTTCCTCTCCTGTACAAGAAGTTGAGTATTATTAAATTGATTCCAACTCAGACTGACTCTACAAGATAGAATTGAACTGTTCCATAGTGATTTCTATGCTGTAATCTTTGTGTGAGAAGATCCCAAGTCTTTTCCTCCTGATGAATCATTTATGAGTTGGAACTGTTGGCCATTGTGTCATAACTCAAACTCATTGCAATTGAGTCAGAGCCAACTCATAGCTTATCATCCAGTGGATACTTAGAAGCTTTAAATTGCTTGGGAAGAGATTTCCCATCTTTCTCCTCACCCAATAGCTCATGAATTTGTACCATCAACCTTTGGGTTGGCAGTGCAACTCCTTAATGACTAATTTAGCAGAGCTGCCTTAAAGTAGCACTTGTTGTAAGGTGTCATTAAGTCATAATCAACTCATAGCTGACCTTCAGAGGGTTTTTCACAGGAGATTTCCCATCTTTCTCCCACAGAGCAGCTGGTGGATTTGAACTATGTACCTTCTGGATTTCAGTGCAGCTTCTTTCCATCAGTTCTCCCTTAAAGTAGTACTAAGGGTAAAAGTTTCATTTTTATTATTATCCTCTTGCCAAAAAAAAATTAGATTCTTCACTTGAGTTGCTACACAAAATCAGATAGTTCTGGTGACTGAGTCAAACATAGCTTGTTCCAAGTAGGAATTTGGTCTCAAATTATCCTTACAGCTGACCATGCTATCCTTTGATTTCCAGATGCCTAAAGCCTGCAACCCTCAAAAGAGAACACTCTTTTGTTTTGTGTTGGTTTTTTAGTTTGTGGTGCTTTGGGCTTGTTTTTTTTTTTTAGGTGAATGCTCTAAAATACAAATCTCAAGGAATAGGAAAAAGTGAAACCTTAAGAAGATTAGGTAAAAAAATGAAAAAACCCAGAGAACAGATAAAAGAGATCAACTGTCCCTGGGATAAAGGAAGTGGCAGTCTACCATAAGGATAAAGCCTGTTATAATTTCCATTTTAGTTGGCAATTTTGAAATAGCAAAGTTGGCATCAAAGTGGCAATACATACTGTGTATGGGCCAAATAGAAGAAGTACCTTCTTCCTATCCATTCACATTATTGAGTGGCATTCAAAATTGCCATTTGAAAGAATAGTATTTTGATCTTAATCAGAAAATAGTTATTAACTTTCATTTTGATGATGGACAGTTGGAAGAGGTAGGGCATAATTTTACTTATTAAAGAACTTTGAAATTAAATATTTCTTTTCAAAAAGAGACAACAAAAGCTATTCTTCAATTGCAAGTTGTTGTGTGCCATTGAATCAGAACCAATCCACAGCTGACTCTCCAGGATGATTCCTGAGGCAATAAATTACATGAAAGGAGATTGTCCATTCAAACCCCCTCTCCCGAAAAGCTGCTGTAGTTGAACCATGTTCCTTTGTGATTGCAGTGTATCTTCTTACCACTAGGCCACGAGAGTGCTCTACCTACACTATTTTTCAATTACAGTTTTTATAACGACAAGTAGTAGTTTCTGTAGTTTTTAAAAATATTTTTATTATTTCAAAAATTGTGTTCATTTGACTAGTTTTTTAAAGGGTTTTGACTACTTAAGGACTATCTTCATTTGATTAAAGTAGAAAATATTTCTTGAAAAAAAATAACTAGGATTAGTTTGAATGTTGAGTAAACTTTCAATAGCTTAAATGAAATTGCAATTTTAAATTGTTGTTGTTGTTGTTATGTGCTATCAAGTTGCCTGATACTTATAGTGACCTTATGTACAACACTTCTGAACCATGCCCTGTCTTGAGCCAGTCTCACAGACTTTGATACACCTAATCCCATTGCCTTAGTCACTGTCCAAACCATCTCATTCATCTCATCTGGGGTCTTCCTCTCCTGTGCTTTCCCTCCACCATTCTGAGCATGATGTCTTTTCCTGAAGATCAATCCCTCCTGACCATATGACCAAAGTATGTGAGACAGAACTTTAGAATCCTACCCTCCAAGGAGAAACTTGGTTTCACTCTCTCTAAGACAGACCTATTTTTTTTTTCTTGGCAGTCCATGGTATGTTCAAGACTCTTCTCCAGCACCACAGCTAAATTCCTTCTCATCGTCCACTTAAAATAAGCTCAGATAAATCATAAGTTAAAGAAAGAGAGAAATGAAAATAATTACATTCATCTCTGAATTTTTTTTTACGAAAAATTTTTTTGGCAAAACATCCATTTTTTTTTCAGTACTGTATAAACACAGTACTGTTTCAACATCATAATGAACTATTATCCTACACTATAATTGAATGTTGTCTTTAGAGTCAGTATTATTATGTGTCATCCACTTATTTCTGATCATTTGCTATGCATCTGAAAGCTGGACAATCAATAAAAATGATAAAAGAACAGTTGGTGCCTTTGAGCTGTGGTGTTGGAAAAGAACACTGAACTTCCCACGGACATCCAACAAATAAACAAATATGTCTTGGAGAGGGTGCAGCCAGAGTGCTCTTTGGAGGCAAAGATGATAAGGCTTCATTTCACATACTTTGGGCTTTTCCTTTGAAGGGACATGATGCTTGGAAAGGTAGATAGAATGTCAGCAAAGGAGAGTAAGTCACTTCATCCAAGTGAATTGACATGGTAACTGCTGCAATGGGTCAAAATTTGTGTAGATGTCACAGGACAGGACCGTGTTCAGATACATTGTTCATAGGGTCACTATGGGTCATACTCAACTCGATGGCACCTAAGAACTATAATGTTACAGTCACTGTATCAATCCATCTTGTAGAAGGTCTTCCTTTCAATGAAAGTTTGCTGTAAGTCGGAATCTAGTGCAAGACAGTGGGCAATGTAGAGATGTGAGACTCTGGAGTGGCTTGTCCAGTGCTGGTGTCATGGACACTAGACCCTTACCGTCTTTCTAGCTCTTGTTTACATCTATTGTTTACTGACTCTCCTGCACCACCCTTTTCCCATGGTTGTCAGTCCAGGCACCGTGAGCTACCGGTTAGCACAATTAGGGACTTCTCAGTACGTTCTTCAGTAGCAGAGTCCGTGGTGAGTGACGTCACAGGATTTGACTTCACCAGCAATTCTGCTGTACAAATATGATGCAGTCTTCTCTGATTTTGATTCATAACCTGGGGGAAGGTCACCTGTGCTTCAGAATTCACTCTGCTGCAGTGAGTGAGTAAGTTCCCGTCTACAACCTATGTATCAATTTACATCACCACTGCTGAAAGCTAAGCTCTGTACTCCCCTTCCTACATTTATCCCTTGGCCTCTTAAGGTCTGATGTATCTCCCCTTGGTAGTACACAGACCAGGTGGGGAAGCCCATATTTATCCTGCGTGTGAGCTCTAGGACATTCAGCATGGAAATAGAGTCCCAGGTGTTAGAATGGCTCAAGAAGAGTTGTGACAATGTAAGTAGGTGCTTCTCTTTTAATGATGAATAACACTCCTTCCCAAAGAGGATTCAGCTTGGGAAAGCCTAGAGCAGCTCTAGTGCCTAGACTCCAAGCAGTGCTTTCTCTAGTTCTACATTCTGTATAGTAAAAGTCATGATCCTGTTCAGAGAGAGGTCTTTGGAAAAGAGTCTGTCTTTATATGAACCATTCAAGTCCTCACTCTATATCTGAAACTAGCCTTATTCAGGAAATGCACTAATTAGGATTCCCTTCATCCTTAAACTATTACTCTTGTAATTAATATTTCTTGGAAGGGAACATCATGCTTGGATAGGTGGGAGCTCAGTGAAAGAAATACCTCAGAGAGATGACTGCTACAGTGACAGTGACAGTGGGCTCAAGGGTGTCAGACATGATAAGAATGACATGGGGTAAAAAAGGGGTCAGATCTTTTGTTTATAGGGTCACATTGGGTCATATGAGACTAAACAACACCTATCAACAAAAACGTTTTCTCTTTCTTAAAAGAACAGTGAAATAAAAATTGTTGAAAGATTGTTACCATATCTAAGAAAGTTTTAAAAAGTTAAATAATGCACTAAGTGAGGTGACTAGATTAGTGATCAGTAGGAAGTTTTGAACAAATCAATGTTTTTTTTTCTTATCCTGAATAGTGTACATCCTGAAAAAAAAAATATTAGGAAAAAGAAAAATAAAAGCTAAAGTCAAGCCAGTGCACTCAAAGCCCTTCTGATTCCTTGACTTTTAAAGTAAGTTGGAATCAATATAGACAGATGAGTGATAAGTTCTTAAAACCAGATGCTAATATCACATTCTCCTCAAGCACAGAAGGTGAAAGCCAGGTACACTTAACACATATGTCAACAGTGAAGTGGTTTAGATTTTTCTGTCCCTACAGTAGTGCTGAGACAATGATATATGAAAATGTATTGACTTGAAAGAAGAAATTAATTAAAAATGAGAAATTCATAAACGCGGAGGTTGAAGAATTCTCGGGGGTCACTGCCTTCGTGCAAAGTAAAGTTTCGTCAGGTTCTTGCTCTCAGTAATACTCCCTCTCTGCCAACTTAGTGTGACGGAAATGAATGGAGAACGTCCCAGCCAGCTCTGCGGTTTGATTCTTCCCCCTCCCCCATACCTGTTCAGGTAATCAGTCAGAAAACAATGTGAATGCTGTTGCCTATGCCAATTAAATTAGGTCAAAAGTGTAACAGCAGAGGAAAAAAAAAAATCAGCAGTTAAGGCAATGCCCAAGACAGTGAAGCACCTTATGGTATGAGCAAACAATTCACTACACAATTTCTAGAGAAAGTCAGCTCGCAAACTGGTGAATACTATTTTCCTTTGGGTAAAATTTTAATTAAAAAAGCGGCAAGGATGCAGATTTCAGATCGTCACTATTCAAATAGATGAGAAGACTGCTTGCATTTTAAAACCTCCTAGTATATCACTTAAAAGCACATTTTGCGAGGTATGGATTTACATATGATTTTACTAAGTTTGTAAGATCACAGTAGAACAACAGAAACCTAGGATAAGGTGTGGTATGCACTCTTGGGAGAAGTTAGAGGTTTACTTGCTTATTTTGTTATTAGCTTATTCTTTCCTAAGAAAATCATACATTTCATAAAATCATATATTTCATAAATTCCTTTAAAATTATCAAGTCAGATGCTTTGCTTCTTGGCCAAGTTATTATTAATATTTTTTTTTAAAAAGAATCACAAGAAAGTAACTAGTTTTAAGAAGATCTGGCAAAAACCAAAACATTCTCTGAGTTGAATTCTGACTCACATGACCCTCCATCAGGTTTTTCTTTGTTTTTTGTTTTGTTTAATTTTTGATTTGTCTTATTTAATTTTCTACTAGTTTATTTACAAAATTCAAATACACTGTTTTCAAGAACAAATTCTTTCAATTTCCTTCTCCCCCCCATCAAATTGTACAACCTTATGATTAATCTCTCCCCCCTCCTGCACATCCTCATCCCTCTGCTTCCAACCTCTCCCACCCCTCATATATCTTTATACTCATTCTACAATAATGGTTTTATCCGATATTTATCCTTGTGGGACTTAGTTCACTCAACATAATGCTCTCCAGTCCCTCCCAAGTTAGGTAATAATTTACAAAATCATTGCTCCTGTGTGCTGCATAGTATTCCGTTGTGTGAATGCACCATAATTCCTCAATCCCTTCATTTGTTTCACAGCAGAAGATATTCAGATGGCAAACAGACACATGAAGAAATGCTCCAAATCACTGGCAATAAGAGAGATACAAATCAAAACCACAATGAGGTACCATCTCACTCCAGTAACAGTGTCAAAGTTTAACAGGGCAGCAAGTAATAGATGTTGGAGAGGTTGTGGTGGGATAGGAACTCTTATGCATTGATAGTGGGATTGCAAAATGGTACAGCCATTCTGGAAGGCAGTTTAGAACTTCCTCAAAAAGCTGAACATAGAAATTCTATATGACCCAGCTATTTCACTGCTTGGAATAATCCCTGAGAAAATGAGAACTGAGATACAAACAGAGATTTGTACACCAATGTTCATCGCAATGTTATTCACCATTGCAAGAACATGTCAACAGCCCAGATCTCCATGAGGTTTTGAGACTATATATCTTAACCAGAAGAGATGGCAGCTTCCCAGGGATATGAGGGATATGAGGGATTTGAACAATTAATCTTTAGTTACAGCAAAACAAGTAATAATACACTATTCCATGCCACCTGACCTTCTTAAAAAGAAAAAATATCAAGGAAGAGAAAACAAAGACAGCAACAACAATTAATAATAACAAAAAGAATCTAAAAAAAAACTGACTCACTTCTTCATTACAGAGACTATATATTGTGGCACTATTTATATAACTTCAAACTGAAAAAGCCACTGTGATGGAATGCTAGGTAAAAGCCAAGGAAATTTTTTAAAAATAAAAAGCCCTTGAACACTTAGAATTACACTTTCATATTTTGTTTTTGTTTCATATAGCTCTATTTAAAAATATTCTCATATTCCTAAAAATAAACCATACAACTAGTCAATAAACATAGACCTTATTTATGTGGCTCAAGAAATTTCATTATTATGCCCAGAGCAATATTTATCAGTTCAAGAAAATATAGAACATAAGCACTGAATTTAGTGAATATATTATAGAGCTTTCCTTGTTATTCCTTTGATAGCATTGCTAACAAAAACATTTTCCACAATGGAAGGTATAGCTACTCAAAATTTTATTTATATGAATTACACACATACATAAACAAGGCATAGAGATTTATGTACTGTGTGACCCTTTTAACTCTCTGTACTTGCAGTTAAGTTGTATATTTTTCCATTGAAGCACGTAACTCATGAGAAAATGACTAACATTGAAAACTCAGTTAAGTCTCAAAAAATAGGCATTAGTTCTCAGACATGGCTCTCCTTTTGGGAAATCAAAGTTTTTATTGCTGGATAAATTAATGTTTCAAATGTATGAATACAGATGCTGTTTGCAAATTTGTCACAATCTGTCTTTCAGCAGAAGAATTTATACTGTATACAGTAATAGAAAACAGAAAACTGCATATTTCACTAAATTGCAGCAGTGTGTGGAAGATTTATGTGATTATTTTTTGTCAGTGAAACATGTAGTGAAACACCCATGTATTTCACTGGAGTGTTGTAAATGGACCAAGTATATTTATTTTTAACATATTCCACATTTACTTCTTAAAATATATAATGTTCTTATCACATTAAGAAGGTATTAAATTTTAGTTTAGTACTCACATATTAAATTGGTTAGAGTAATTTTGTTCTTTCAAATTCAGGCTATATTTAAGATATTTAACTGATTTTAACTTTCAGTGTCAAAATACTAGCTCATGGGAGAGGGGATTTTTATTTTTAAATAGAAGAGTAACTCATAATCTTACAAGGAACATTTCCTTAAAAGCTGTGTCTGTATCCAACAAAAGAGCTTATAAACTTATCCAATATGTCATAAACTGGATTATTATTGATAACTAAAGCTAGGTATGGCAGGCCCAAAGGTGAACACTAAGTAGTTCATTATCTGTGTCATGCATGTGCACACGTAAAATTAATGATGTGATTTCTGTGTAAATTTTTTCTATCTTGCGTTACTGGATGGGAAAAGTTTCATATTATGCAGTATGTCTCACTGTTTTGGAACTAGAAAACAAAGCAATCTTTTAGATATTGAATCTAAACTAGAAGAAAGTAATCTTTTTTCAATGAAATATGAAAATTCTTCCTCCACCATCATCAATCATAACACTACTGTTTATCTGAAACTGATGTCAAAGAGCGCTGATCCGACAGTGACGTGCTATCCTGGAGTCACACAGCATTCTAACTGGAAATCTTGTAACAACATCATTTCCAGAAGTACAAAAGTAAGCCAGACTTTGTACTTCAACTAAAGTCAAATTTTTTTATTTAAAGAAATATGAATACACGTAAGAGAGCTTTCTGGAAAACTGGAAGATTAATTGGGTCTTAAATAGTCTTCATTTCAATATATAACACAGTAAATTTCAAATTGTAATGTTGTTGTTGTTATGTGCCGTCGAGTCGTTTGGGACTCATAGCGACCCTATGTACAACAGCCCTAAACCCTGCTCTATCCCGTGCCAATCTCATTGCCTCTGACACACCCATCCCGATTACCCCAGTCAATCCACCTCATAGAGGGTCTTCCCCTCCTGCGACGTCCCTCCACTCTACCCAGCATGATGTCCCTCTCTAAAGACCTGTCCCTCCTTACAACATGTCCAAAGTATGTCAGCTGAAGCCCCAGAATCCTTGCCTCCAAGGAGCAGCCTGGTTTAACCCTCTCTAGGATAAATCTGTTTGTTTTCCTGGCAGTCCATGGTACATTCAATACTCTTCTCCAGCACCACAGCTCAAAGGCGTCAATTCTCCTTCTATCCTCCCTAGTCATTGTCCAACTCTCTGATGCATAACAAGTGATTGCAAAAACCATGGCCTATATCAGGCGCACCTTAGTCTCCAGAGAGACACCGTTGCTCTTGAGTACTTTAGAGAGGTCCCTAACAGCAGACTTTATCATTGCAATACGGTTTTTGATTTCCTGGCTACTGGTGCCCAAGAGTGTTGACCGTGGAGCCGAGCAAACTGAAGCTGTGAACACTCTCAAATCTCTTCGCTATCCATGCTGATGCTACCGATTGGTCCGGTGGTGAGAATTTTTGTCTTCTTGACATTGAGCCTCAGTCCATACTGAAGGCTGCAGTCCTTGACCCTCTGCAGTAAGTGCATGAGATCCTCCTCAGTTTCAGTGAGCAAAGTTGTGTCATCTGCATAACGCAGATTGTTGATAGATCGTCCACCAATCCTAACGCCACGCTTCTCCTCATAGAGCCCAGCCTCTCGGATAATCTGCTCTGCATACAGGTTGAAAAGGTATGGAGACAGGACACATCCCTGGCGTACACCCTTCCCAATTTTGAACCATGCAGTGTTGCCCTGCTCTGTTCTGACGACTGCCTCTTGGTCCGAGTATAGGTTTCGCATTAGCACGATTAAATGTTCTGGGATTCCCATTCTTCTCAGAGTCAGCCACAGTTTGTTATGATCCACACAGTCAAATGCCTTTGCATGATCAATGAAACACAGATAGACATCCTTCTGGTATTCTCTACTTTCAGCTAAGATCCATCTAACATCAGCTACAATATCCCTAGTACCAAGACCCCTTCTAAACCCAGCCCGGACTTCTGGCAACAACAACAACAAAAAATCATCAGCAAAATCTAAATGAGGCTGCAACCCCATATAATAAATATTTGAAGATTTGACACTAGAGCAAAACAGATTTTCATTTCAAGAAGTACCCACTCAAAATTGAACTACCCACTCAAAATTCATAATAGGGACTATAGAGTCAACAAAATATGGAGAGTTTTCATTAATGCTCCCTAATTTAAAAAAAAAAAAAAAGACTCTGCATTTCATTATAATCTGTTTTCTCACTTTGAGTTACAATTTGAAATCTTCTGTTCAACTCCTTTACTTGGGCATATCGTCCCTCTGTTTTGACTTCTTAATTATCCCATTCAGTTCATATACTTTCTTCTGACATCCATTTTGCTCTGTAATCCTCCTTTGTAATGAACTTTTGCTCTCTACATGAAATGATAGCCTTGATTTTATCCTACAACTGCTCTGGTTTTCAATTCTTCCTGAACAAAACTGTCCTTAAGACAAGAGTCAACGTCATATTTTGCTTCTTGTGGATTTGTTTGATCTTCTTCAGTTTAAATTTGATCTTACACATAAGTAATTGATGGGCCGGCCCTCGTTCTGACTGCTGATATGGGGCTTCTTGGTTGATTCTTTCCACAGATGTAGTCAGTTCACGGCAGGAAAGTTGGAGGACACCTGGCTTGCTGACTAACTGGAAGAGATCTATATTTGTCCCCGTTTCCTAGCAAAGTGATCCAATGGAATGTGGAAATTATTAAATAATCTCACTCATATCACATGCAAGCAAAATATTGTTGAAGATCTTAAAAAAAAGGGCTAGAACAGTTCACTGGCAAGAAATTTCCAGAAGTGCAAGCAGGATTTAGAAGAGTCCCTGGCATCAGGAATATCATTTCTGATATCAGATGGATCCTGACTGAAAGCTGAGAATACCAGAAGAATGTCTATCTGTGTTTTATCCACTATACAAATGCATTTGACTATGTATATCAAAATGAACGATGCCTATCACTAAGAAGAATGGGAATTCCAGAACAATGAATCGTGCTCCCATGAAATCCATAACTAGACCTAAAAGCTAGCTATTGTCCAAACAGAACAAGGAAACACTGAATGGGTTAAAAGAAGGAAGAATATGTGCCAGCGATGTATCTTTTCTCCAATCCTATTCAAACTGTATGTCGAATAAATTATTTGTGAAGTCGAACTCTATGATAAAGAATGTGGTATTAGGATCAGAGAAAGTCTCAGCAATATACAACCTCTGTTATGCATATGACACAACTTTGCTTGCTGAAAATAACGAGGACTAAAAGTGTTGATGGCATATGATCAAAGACTTCAATTTGGATTACATCTCAAAATCAAGAATACAGATTTCCTTCCATTTGATCGATATATTACATCATGATAGATGGAGAAAGGATTGGAATTGTAAATGTTTTAACGTTACTTGGATCCAAAATCAACACCCTTGGAACCAGCAGTCAGAGATGCATTACATTGGGAAAGTCCACTGTTAAGAAACTCTGCTGTTAATAATACTTGAATAATTCTTAAGAGCAATGATGCCAATTTGAAGACTACTAATGTGTGCCTGATTCAGGCCATGTTCTTTTCAATCATTTACTATTAATAAGAATAGTAGAAGAATAATTGATGCCTTTAAGTTGAGGTGTTGGGGAAAAAGTACTGAATGATCCATGAACTGTCAAAAAAATAAAAGGTCTTGAAAAAGGTACAGCCAACATACTCCATTGAGATTAAGATGGTGGAGATTCATTGCTTATACTTTGGAAATGTTGCTGCTATTGTTGTTATTGTGAGTCATAGAGTCAAAACAGACCCATAGCTGACCCCACCATGGGTTTTCAAAACCAGTAAATCATATTCTTTTCCCATGAAGCATCCTGTGAAATTGAACAATTTGCCTTTGGGATTGCAGCATACTTTTTAGGGTATATTTTAATTCTAAATTTTTATTTCTAAGATATATAAATCTAAGTCACAAAATTGATACTTTCGAGTTGTTGTGTTGGAGTGCTGAATATTCCATGGAATGCCAACAAAACAAGCATATAAATCTAGGGAAGATGCAGCCAGAGTGCTTCTTGGAGACAAAGATGATGAAGCTTCATCTATATAACTTGAACATATAGCTAGAATAGTCTATTCCTTGAAGAGAGACATCATGCATGGAAAGGTGAAAGGTTCATGAAAGAGAAGAAGACCATTAAATCAGGTGGATTGATACACTGAGTGCAGTAGTGGCCTCAAGTGTGTCAGAAGTTTTGAGGATATATGGGATAGAAAATGATTCAAATCTGTTATTCATAGCATCACTCTATGAGTTATACTCTACCTGATGACACCTAACAACAAGAAGTCACAAAAACAAAGACATTTTGGAGCCCTCAATATTTTTAACAACTAGGAATTGATCATGAGACCACAACATTTGATTATCTTTGGAAAAGAAAAATAGGCATGTTAAGATATTAAAAAATAGAAGAAAATAAAAATAAAAGGATTATGTATTCTATTGTTGTTGTTCCATCAAGTTAGAACCAACTCATAGTTGGTGCACTAGTGGGTATTTTCAAAGGCAGTAAATTGTACAAGAGGAGATTACCCATCTTTCTCCTATAAAGTAGCTTCTTGTTGTGTACCGTCAAGTTGGAACTGCCCCATAGCTGAGCCTTCAGTAAGTTTTCAGAGACAGTTATTTGCATGGTAAGAGATTGCCCCTACTTCTCCCATGGAGCATCTGGTGGGTCTGAACCACATACCTTCAGGATTGCAGCGCAATATCTTGCCTCTTGGCCATGACCTTTTGGAGTGGCAGTGCATTTCCTTACCAATATGCCACCAGATTTCCCAACTGTTATATAGTATAATGTAATAAAATAAACTCAAGGATAGAGATTTCATAAAATTAACATTTATTTAAAATTTACTTTTTTGTTGATTTGCATAAAAATTAGTATACATTGTATTTCATTTGTGTATCTTGTGTTTCATGTACCTCTTCATTCACATTGTGTTTCATATGATCATTTCTGTACATTGTGTTTTATAAAATTAATCACCATTGCTCTATGCTTGCTGTTACTATGTCTTTTAACATTTCCACTGGCTCTTTCCTAATTCCTTCACCTTCTCCATCCCCCACCAGACTGTCACCTCATTATTTGCCTCTCTCCTCATCTTCAACACCCCTCACATTTTCCCTTCTCCCTTTGGGCTTTTGTACACACCTAATCCTATTATTTTTGCAATAATAGTCTTATGTAGTATTTGTTCTCAAAAAGCTGAACACACAAATTCCAGATATTCCACTGCAGGAAATAGGCCTCAAAAAACAACTGAGACAAAAACAGAGATTAGTACTCTCTGTTTCATGTACAGCATTATTCACAATAGCAAAGAAATGAGAACAGCCCAAATATCCACCAACAAACAAAAGGACTGAGAATTCATGATATATCAACACAATGGAGTACTATGCAAAACTCAGGAGCAATGCTTTAGAAAAATAGTATAATATGGAAAAAACTAGAGCGCATTATGCTGAGTGAAATAACTAAAAATTACAAAATTAAATATTGTAAACTTTTTCTGCTCTTTAACACATTGTCACTTCTAAGGGCACTAAGAAACTTGCTCTTTTTTCTTTACTTTTTCATTTTTGTTTATAGGTTTTTCAGTGATTCCAACTCAGATGCATAGTTTGAATCCACCATATGCTCTGCACGAAAAAGATGTGGAATATTCTCCAGTTTTATTTACAAACTCTGAGAAACCCCTGGAGTGTCAGCTATGAGTCAGTTCTGCATTGACAGCAATGCGTTTGAGTGCCTGACAGTGAAGAATACACTACCAGAACTATGTGTGTGTGTGTGTGTGTGTGTGTGTGTGTGTGTGTGTGTGAAATATCCTGAATATATAGCATTTATGTCCTTGACTTTCCTTTATTAATTCGAAAGTCCACGTAGTGGGAAGTCAAATGTGTCATATGTGACTATTTTGGACATTCTATATTTTCTAGATTTCATAGGACCACAAAGCTTTGCTAGCCACACTATGAGAACTCCTAATCAATAATGTTAATAGTGCTTAATTTTTATTTGTGTATTGGGACTTATTCTATATGACACAGAATAAAGACTGATAACCTGACATCTTATCTGACAACCTTTGGGATTTACAGGCTCTGAAACTGACTAGAAAATCAACTGTGAGTTAGGTCCAACTCCATGTCACAAAAAATTTACTTTTGTGTTTCAGCTGTATATAATAAGTAACATTTTAATAAGGGAACAAGGTCATACTTAAAAACAAAGGGAAAGGATGAGGGACCCATTGTTTTAAAAATTACTCTGAACAAGATAAAACAGTAAAATATAGTAGCAAAAACAATTCAGCAAAGAAAAATTAACTCTTAAAAGGGAAGATTAAAATGCACAAAATGTGTAGAATAGAGGCAACATAAAAAAATTGTTTCATGCACACTAATGTTGGCCTAGTGGAAAGAAAGTTATGCTACCAAGACAAAGGTGGGTTATTTTAATCTGCGGCCCTCGGCTGGGTTCAAATTGTTTTCCTGGCAAACGTTCTTCTAGGTGGTATAGCACTGGTCTGTGCGTTGCTGTACAGAGGTAACTCGTGGTTGCTGTGATGCTGAAGCCTGTGACAGTGATGTGCCAAACGTGGTAATAGTTACACATGGTGGACAGTGTTGGCTGGAGCTTCCCAACTAAAACAAGCCTGGAAGCAGGAGCGGCACCCGGAAACTCTAAGTAAGAACAGTGCTCAGGCCTCTCCTTCATAGGGTCGCTATGAGTCGTCTACGACTCGACAGCACCTAACAACAACAACAACAACAATATCCTCTGGTGCACATTTTAAATGTTGTGCTCTAGTACACATTTTTATTTCCTGCACACAAATGGGCACATGGTTCTAAGCCATCAGATACTCCACAGGAGGAGGACGGGCAAGCTCCTCCAGAGTGATTAACTGCCTCTGAAAACCCATGAGAGGGTTAGCTATGGTCGGTTCCGACTCTACAGTACACAATAACAACAATGGGAGAATTGGTCGCCTAGTGGTAAGAAGGTGCACTGCAAGCCAGAAGGCTCACTGTTCGAATCCACCAGATGTTCAGAGGGAGAAAGATGGACAATCTCCTCCCATGCTCTTAACTGCCTCTGAAAACCACTGGAGGGTTAGCTATGGGTCAGTCCTGACTCGAGGGTACACAAAAATAACATAAACTACAACAACAATCATCACTTATTTTCATACTGAAAAGGAATTAAGAGTCTCATGAACTAATTGTATATTGTCTATCGTTTGATGTGCACTAATTTGTAAATACTTCTAAGTGTAGACAGTCATTTAAATGTTTTTATCATCTTCCTTAAGATTCTGGCGAAGAAACACTGACAATTTCAAATTTGAGAGCCCATTGTGAAGAAAATCATAGAGGGGTGTCCTCACAGAATCGTCTCTTTCCTGGTCTCTCCCAGTGTCAAACTGTCTCTCTCTCTCTCTCTCTCTCTCACACACACACACACACACACACACATCATATAGAATCATCTTCCAGTCAGGCAATTTGTATAGATTCCATACATACAGCATAAGAGTAGCATTAGACTTTTTATTTTCTCACATTAATGTTATATTTCTTCATTAGTAGTGAATTTAATAGAAAATATCATCACTTGTTTTATTTATGATAGACAGAGTACCCCATTAATTATTCTGAATTATCCCTAACATAAAAGTACATGTAACTTTAAAACAGAATATATTTTCATTTTATTAGAACAATTGTTATTTCACAGACTACTTGTAGCACGCTTGTTTTCTGGTATCATCCTTTTAGTAACAAAGATTAAAATTTGAAGGCAACATTTTTTCAACTGTGAAGTATGGGATCCAATTACTCACAGCAACTAAAAGCAGAGTTTATTTTAATAGGATTTGTAGTAAAACAAGGCATATAAAAATCAGATGCATAGACAAGGACTTTTTCATCTTTAATCATTAAGCTACCAGTACAAATTGAGCCCTGAAGTTATTTCATTCCCAAAGGAGATCAGAGATTTAAAGAATTCAAGGGGATTAAACATCCGTGTTTGAGTGAACATGCTAAGTGTTTTTGTGCTATCATTAGAATAGTATTTGCAATACTTTAATTTAGATGCATAGAACATTTTTTTTCTATGTGATGGCTTGTAACTTATTCTAGGAGTTAGTATAAAGTATGTGTGCTATGATTAACTATTTCCCCGTGTTACCTTAGAGATATTCAAGTGAATTCTCTTCCCTCCTAACCAGGGTTTCTGAGTTTCTAATTGTCTTGCTTATCTTTTATCTTGTAATTTTTGTGTTAAGGAAGAGAGTCAGGAAGAATGGATGAAAACTACCCATTAGGTCACAGTTTCCAAAGTAAAATTTATATGGTGACTACGTAGAATTTGAACAACCAACTTTAAGAAATTTTAAAATTTGTAAGATAAGATGTTAGCATGTAAAATACCTTATAACCTTAGAAAGACAATATGAATCCACTATAAGAAAATAATTGGTATAGGAGTAGGTGTTCTGGTGGCAGATTTCTCTATTAGAGAAATAATAATATGGTCACATAAATGCATAAACATTATGGTTATATGTGACAAGAGTCAAGCAAGAAGCTTCATTCACAAAATAGTCCATCTATTTAAGGATTTCTATGTGTTGCTATATCAGTGGTTATTTTTGCCACGAAATTTTAAATCATAAGCTAACTGAATAGAAAACATTTTTTAAATTAAAAATATGAAGTGACAACAAAGGTAAGGATCTTAAAAAGAGAAGATTCATTGACCGATAGTATTTTCTTAATATGCTGAAAAACCTCTTGACAAAATAAGAATCAGCATAAACCAGTACTAACTAAAAATATCCATGGGCTGAGCACTGTGGCAGGTGCATTACTCATTTATTTAATTTATTTTTACAGTTTAATATGGGAGATAGTGTATCAGTTATTGTGTTTCTCTGCAAGTAACAGAAAACACCAAGTCAAATTGCTTTAAATATTAAAGAAACTTAATATTGCACAATAATTGGAATTTTAGAGATAAGAAAGGCATGGGTACAGTTATGTCTTGGGCTCCTTCATGTCATCAATAGCTGAGAAGCTTTCTCTTGTTCTTTTCTAATTTTTTTAAAAAATTCTTGGTCTTGCTTCATTTATTTCTTCAGTGTGTAAGATAATGATCTCAGTGGAAAGTGAAGGTAAATATTGCTTGTTTAACTTCATTTAGAGACTATCTTATTTGTCTAGTGCTGCTATATCAGAAATATTACCTTGCTATTCGTTGTTGTGAGGCGACATCAGGTTAAACCAACTCATAGAAGCTCAGTGAACAATGTATCTGAAGCTTGGCTATTCTGCACAATTCTCACAATCAAGCTCATTGTTACAATCTTTGTATCGATTTAACAAAAAATAATTTCTTTTTCACAGCTTGTTATATGCTGTTGAGTCCCCTTCGACCCATAGCAACACTATGTACAGCGGCTCTGAAGCCTGTTCTGAGGCAGTCCCACTCACTATGACACACCAACCCATATTGGCCCCAGTTATGTAGAAATCCATTCCATCCAGGGTCTTCCTCACCTGCTCTGTCCCTCCACACTTCCAAACATGATGTCCTTCTCCAAGGACCATTCCCTCCTGCCCACATACCAAAAGTTTGTGAGATGGAGCTTCAAATCCTAGGTCCCAAGAAGAAACTTGATTTCACTGTAAGATAGACTTACTTGTTTTCTCAGTGGTCCATGGTATGCTCAAGACTCTTCTCCAGCACCACAACTCAAAGGCATTAATTCTTCTTCTGTCATCATTAGTCAATGTCCAGCTCTCTGATGCATAACAACTAATTGTGAATACCGTAGCCTGGATCAGGTACATCTTAGTCTCTAGACTGACTTCATTGTTTCTTAGTACTCTAGAGAGATCTCTTAGAGCAGATTTTCCAAGTGCAATTTGTCCTTTGAGGTCTTGACTGCTGGTGCCAAGAATGTTGACTGTGAATCCAAGTAAGCTTTTAGAGAATAGAATTCTGAGTTCAGGGTGCCAACGTTGGAGGAGATTTTCACTCTCTGTTGGCTCTGGGGTAAATAGCTTGTCTTTTTACTCATTTAGAGATACTGCTGTTACTGTTGTTAGGTGGCATCACGAGAAGCGTGACCCATAGCAACCTCACGAACAACAGTTCTGAACTCTGGCCTATCTTTTGCAGTCCTCACACTTCCTGACACTCTGGAGCTCATTGTGGCAGTCACTGTCAATCCATCTGCTTGAGGGTCTTCTTCTCTTTTGGTGACTCTCCACCTTTCTGAGCCTGGGGCCCCTCTCCAAGGAATAGCTTCTCCTAACAACATGGTCTAAATACATGAGGCAGAGTTTTAACATATTTGCCTCCAAGGAGCACTGTTTGCACTTTACACTTGCTTGTTTCTTGGTAGTCCATGAGATGTACTCTTCTCTATCACCACAGATCAAAGGCATCAATTTTTCTGCCATTATTATTCATTGTCCAGCTCTCAGATGCATAGCGAATGATCAGAAAGATGATGGCCTGAATCAGGCACACCTTAATACACAAACTGACATCATTACTCCTCAATAATTTGGAGAAGTCCCTAACTGCAGCCCTTGCTCGTGTAACACATCCCCTGATTTCCTGACTACTGGTACAAATGATCTTTTCTTATTTCCACATAATGGTACATCTATGAAGTGAAAACAGATTCTTTTTCTTTATACTTTAAGTTTAGAAATTTCAAAATGTCACCTGCTGCTGTCAAGTTAGAACAGACTCATAGCTAACACTCACAGATTTTTAGAGGCTATATATCACATGGGATAAAATTGTGCATTTGAATTACTAGCCTTTTGAGGAAATTTCCCTCTCGTCTTATTTTGTTGAGTGTTTTAATCAGAAAGGGCTATCGGATTTTGTCAAAGGACAGGTTATGGAATTTTTAAATCATTTGCTATGCAATTGAGGCAATGTATAAGGACGATAGAAGAAAAAATTATGCTTTTAATTTGTAGTGTTGGAAAAGAATACTGACTAGCCCATGGGCTGCCTAAAAAGCAAACAGATATGTCTTGGAAAAGAGCATCCAGAGTGCTCCTTGGAGGCAAGGATGAGATGGTTTCATCTCATTTCTTTTGACATTTTGTTTGGAAAGGCTATTCATTGGAAAGGTCCATCATACTTGGAAAGGTGGAGGGTCAGCAAAAGAGAGGAAGACCTTCAGTGAGATGGGCTGACAAATTGACTACAGCTATGTGTCAGGGATAATGACACAGGATAGGACAAGGTTCAGATCAGTTTTCATAGAATTATTATGAGTCACACTCAATTCAGTAGCATCTTAGAAGAACAACAACCTATTTATATATGAAATAGATCTCTAAGTAGAGATCTCTACCTACATAGATATTGACATATATATCAATCGCATTGTTGTTATGTGTCATCGAGTCACCTGTGATCGAGCCACACACTCTCTGTACAATAGCTCTGAACTTTACCCTAGTTTGTCACTGACAAACTCATCTCCATTACCCTAGTTATTATGCCAGTCCATCTCATCCAGAATCTTCTTCTCCTGAGCTCTTGTCCTATTCTGCATTATCCTCACCACCTCACATGTGATCATATTCATTGTTATATTCACTGGTGTAAATGAATCTTGATAAAGATCTTCCTCTCTTTCTCTGACTTTCCACCTTTTCTAGCAGGTTATCTTTTTCCAAGGAGTTTTACTATCCTTGCTTTTAAGGAACATCTTGGTTGCGCTTTATCCAAGACAGACTTGTTTGTTCTTTTGGAAGTCCACAGGATATTCATTACTCTTCTCCAATACCTCGGTTCAAAAGCATTCATTATTTTCTGGTCTCCTTATTCATTTCAGATCTATAGGTAACCACTGAACAAACCATGCACCTTATCATGCACCTTATCAGATGCACCTTAGTCTTTAAACTGACATCCTTATTCTAGTATTTTAGAGAGGTCTTTGACAATGGGTTTTCTCAATGCCACACATATATTTACTTCTTTCCTACTCTCACCATGGGTGTTGACTGTGGATCCAAATAAAATTAAGTCATTGACAATTCAATCTTTTGTGTAATGTTACTTCTTGGTTCAATGGTGAGGATATTAAGTGTTTTTGATGTTGTATAAACTATACTGAAGGGTGTAAGTTTTGATCTTCTGCAGCAAATGTTACAAGTCTTCATTTTAATTTTTATTTTATTATTTTCTGTGTGTACTATTAAATTGGATCTGACTGGTACAGGAAGAGATGGCCCCTCCTTCTCCAGCAGAGCATCTGGTGGAATCGAACCACATATCTCTGGGATTGCAGTGCAGCTTCTTGCCACTAGGCCACCAGAGCTCCCCAAGTCCTCTTCATGTTATGCAAGCAACATTGTCTAAGAAACTCAAGTTCTTGAAAGAGTCTTTGTCCAAAACGGATGTCACATCCTTTTCACAGAGTTCAGTTTACTGAATGATCTAATCAACATACTGATTGAATAGAAATGAACATACTGATTGAATAGAAATGGTGAACTGTTAAAAGGTTGGCACATATTTTCTTTAACTGTGATTTGCTTGTTCTGTTTAAACAACAATTTTGTGGTCTATATAAAGGTTTCTTCCAAGTAGTACAATTAAGTGTTCTGGGATTCCCATTCTTCTTAGTGTTAGCCATAATTTGTTCTGACCCACATAGCTAAATGTCTTTACATAGTTAGTAAAATGGAAATAAAAATCTTTATTATATTCTGTGTTTCCAGCCAAGATCCATCAGACATTGACAATGTGACACAGCTTCTTCTGAATCCAGTATAATCTTTTGCAGTTCCTTATTAGTCAATGTCCTATTCTAGCTGTTTTTAAACAATATTCAGCATGATCTTACTTGTTTGTTATAGAAATGTGACTGTTTGACAATTTTTGCAATCTGGTATCCCCCCCCCCTTTTTTTTTAACATGAACAAATACAGATCTCTTCCAGTCAGTAGTCCAGGCAGACAGGCAGTTGTTGCCTAACTGTCCTCACATGGACTACTAAGCATGTCCAGGACTGCATCTATTTGATTAAACATGTCAATTGGCATTTATTCAATTCCAGGTACCTTATTTTCTTGCCAGCCTTTGATGCATGGTAGCTCTCTTCCAAATTTCTTAGCATACACTAGTAAGCAAATTTAGGGTGCTTGTTTGTGGAAAGATGTCAGCTGCTATTTCATCAATTTCTGGCACTTTTTTTCTTCTTCTTGCCAATGTTTGATGCACTGAACACTAACCTATGACCAGATATGTTGTAGGATCACATCAAGGAAACCACTTACGAAGAAAGCAAAAGTTCTTTACAAGACAAAGGAGAAAGGTAAAACCTAAATATATCAAAGAAAACTCTGGAAATTGCACCATAATATACAGAAATGCTAAAACAAATAGAAGAAATGCTGCAGTAAAAAAGATGAACAAAGCTTTCAAAAGGCAACTTGAGAAGAAAAAGCAAAGTATCAGAATGGCCTAGTGGGAAGGAGCTGTGCTGCATGCAATTCTGAAGGTACACTGTTCAAATCCACCAGTTGCTCTGCAGCAGAAAAATGGGTTATCTCCCATGTGATTTATTGCCTCTGAAAACCCACTGGAGAATCAGGCTAGCTATGGGTCACTTCCGACTCAATGACACACAACCACACAACATATACCCAAACATGTTAGATATTAAACTTGTTTTGGTTAGCTTCAGATATATTATAAATATTTTTTTAATTTAATTAAGATATTTTGGTAGTATAGTCTGTGACACAAAGACATTTTTTATTTAGCTGTTTAAATCTGTGAATGACTCCAAGGGAGAAAGCTACTCCGTTTCCTCTGTCTAAGATTTACAACCTCAGAAACCCAAAGGACAATCTCTATGAGTTAGAAGTAACTCAATGGAAGTGAGTTTGGAGTTTGATGCTGTTGTTGTTTGAGAGTCCTAAAGCATTTCTACTAATCATATTCTCAATCCCAGATATATAACCACTGTATTTAATTTGTTAGTTGTGATCTGACTGGATATTTGTATCTTTGTCATGTATGCAAGCAAGCATTTATAAATAGTGTTCATTAGTGTTATATATATATATTTTTTTTAAAAGCTAATTTTTATACAGTGTTTTCTTTTCTGATGAAGATCTAATGCTACAGCCTTCAGTATGGATCACAAAGGAATATAAAGGGAACAAAAATTCAAACAACTAGAATAATATATAACAGAACGATAAATAAAAATAGATGTCTGTGATAATAAATGTAGTTTTGTTCATTTGCTTCAATTGTACTTTGACATTTTACTTTCTTGGTATTTTGCATATTATCATTTTGTTATCTTCTTGGTAAGACTAACTCCAGATTCTCACTATCATTTAATTCCCTAATTACTACGAGGGCAAGAAACTTGTGATATTTACTAGTTTAATATTTTTTCCTTCCTTTCCTTGGTCCCTTTCTCTTTTTCCTTGTTATCATCTTATTGCATGCTTATTTCATATTTGATAAACTATTTCTTTATACTGTGTCTTACTCTAGATTCTCTAAAGGATCAAAACTAGTACCAGAGGTATAAAAACAAAGACATAATATTTACATGTATATAATATGTTACTTAATGATACTTCCCATATATAAAGGGATCTCTAGTTTTGTAGTCTATAGGGAATTATGCTGCTAACCAAAAGTCAGAGCATCTCTAGTGGTTAAAATTAACCAAATTCTCAAGAGCTCCAAGGGAGGAAGATGGGCAATCTCTTTCCATGTGACTCGCAATCTGGAAATCCCTAAAGGGTCAGCAATGAGTCAGTTATTACTTTAGTGCAACAAGTTTACACATACATCATATCATTTTCATATCATCATATCATATCATATCATATGCATATTTAGTCATTCATGGTAATAGTCAAGAAATCAAAAGAAGTATTACACTGGGAAAATCTGCTGTTGAAGACCTCTCCAAAGTCCTAAGGAACAATGATGTCAGTATAAATATTAAGGTGCTCCTCAACCTCAATTACATCCAACACATCTGAAAATGGGACAATGAGAAAAGGTGAAAGAAGTAAAACAGATGTCTTCAATTTATGTTGTTGCAGAGGAGCACAGAATAACCCTTGGAATGCTAGAAGAACATGTAAATGTGTTTTGAAGTAAGTACAACTAGTTTGCTCCTTAGAGGCAAGGACCCTCTCATACATTTTAAGTATCCTGTAAGGAAGGGCTGGCCATTGGAAAAAGACATGATGCTGGGAAAGGCAGAGGGTCAGAGAAAGAGAGGAAGACTCTCAACAAAGTGGAAGGGCACTACGACCGTAGCAATGGAGTAAGAGAAACTTTCTATCTATTGTTCACTGGGTTGCTATGAGTTATGGTCTACTGATGACATGTAACAACAACACCATGTTGTTGTTGCTGTTATGTACCAACAAGTCACCTGTGACTCATAGCTTCCAAATGTAAAACAGCTCTGAACCCCTCTCTATCCAAAGCCAACCTTATTGTCTCTGGCAACCTACCCCCATAATCCCAGTCACTGAGACAATCCATCTTATCTAGGGGCTTCCTCTCTTGCACTGTCCCTTCACCCTCAAATCATGACGTCCCTCTACAAGGATTGGTCCCTCTTTGCAACATGCCCAAAGTATGTCAGACAAAGCTTCAGAATCCTTGCCTCTCCAGGACAAACCTGTCTGTTCTCTTAGCAGTCCATGGAATATTAAATACTCTTCTTCATCACCACAGTTCAACGGTATAAATTCTCCTTCTCTCATCCCTAGTTATTGCTCAGCTTTCTGATGCATAGCACACAATTGCAAAGACCATGACCTGTATCAGGTACACCTTAGTCTCCGGACTGACATTGTTATTCTTCAGTACTCTGGAGATGTCCCCGATAGCTGACGCTCCCAATGCAATTCATCTTTCTATTTCCTGAATGCTGGTAACAAGAGTGTTGATTGTGGAGCCAAGCATAATATCATAGGAATTAACAAATCCACTGATCAAATATGAAGCCAAAGATCTATATAGGTTCAAGTAGTTGAAGTGGCTGACAAAGTGGAAAATAAAATCTACAGTTCAAGCAGTAGATTGTGGGTCTCTATTGGCTCTGATTTAGCAGAAGCAAAAATCTGCACAGAAGGCAATAGGACATAGCCTTTGCAGGCTTATGGCCCAAGAACTGGAGAGAAGGTGAAGAGAAGGGTTCTGGATCAAGTAGAGAGCATGTTTTGCCAGTACTGTATTAATTTAATATACTGGAAAATGGCTATATGACCAAGGAAATTCCTCCTTTGACTGATTTTATCTGCTCATATCAGATTTCAAAATGGAAAGTAATTACATGATGAAAAAGCACATGTCAAACCACTGAAAACCATGGCCTAGTAAGTTCACATACACAATCAGCTATCACACTCTTATTTATAACAATAATATTACTTATTTTGTCTTTATTTTTCCATTTTTTGGTATTATTTACTACATTTATTTATTATGTTAAAATTATTAACTTACTCAATGATCCACTTATGTATGCATTGGAGAAGGCAATCTATAATGATCTTTTAATTCCTGCATGTTTTCAGTATATTTTTTAAGAATGCATGATATCACTAACTCTTGTATTAAAAGCATTTATTGTGGTCATATTTTTAGCAAGCCATTGTGAAGAATAAGGTAACTGTTCTAGACATAGCAGGACCATTCTTAGCATTTGTTATAGACATAATTTTGTCTCCCTACAATATGTGTTGTAAAATTCTAATTTCTGTAACCTGTCTACAGGTTTTGTGGCATAATCTATGGGGAGTTGCACTGTCAACTCAAAGGTGTGCCTCTATACAGGTTCAAATCCATTGGTCACTCCTTGGAAGAAAGATAACCATTTCTTCTTTTGAAATTTACAGCCTCAGAACCTGGTGAAAATCTCCACAATGAGTTTGTTCTGACTCTTTGTCAACAAGAAAGAAATATCTTTTTAAGTTGATATAATTTCACTCATTAAAAAGTTTTCTTTGCTTTGTTAATAAGGTCAAGTAGTATAGTTGTCACATACCTTGAGAACCTAAGCATAGCTAATCCTCAACAGAGTTCCAGAGGTGATTAACCATCTTTTTCCGGCAAAGAAGCTGGCAGATTTAAACCAAGTGCCTTTGGGTTGGCAACACAAATCTTTACCACCAAATAAGTTACCAGAGTTTCCTCAAGAAGTTGTTGTTGTGTGTCTGTGACTCATAGTGATCCTATGTACAACAGCCCTAAACCCTGCTCTATCCCTTTCCAATCTTATTGTCTCCAACACACCTATCCCCATTACCCCAGTGACATCATCAATCCATCTCAGCGAGGGTCTTCATCTCCTGTGCTGTCCCTCCACCCTCACAAGCATGGTGTCCCTCTCCAAGGACTGGTCTCGCCTTGCAATCTGTCCAAAATATGTCAGATGGAGCTTCAGAGTCCTTGCCTCCAAGGAACAGCCTGGTTCCACCCTCTTCAGGAGAGATGAACATGTTTGTTCTCTTTGCAGTCCATGATATATTCAATACTCTTCTCTAGGACCAAAGCTCAAGGCATCAATTCTCCTTCTATCATCCCTAGTCACTGTCCAGCTTTCTGAAGCATAGCAAGTAATTGTGAAGACCATGGTCTGGATCAGATGCACCTTAGTCTCCATATTGACATCATTGCTCTTCAGTACTCTGGAGAGGTCTTACAACAGACTTTACCTCCTACCATTCAATTTACAATTTCAGAATGACAATAGCGATTCAATATCAATGTGTCAAATATCAATGCATCTTCAATATCAATGAGTCTTTTTCAGTTTTAAATAGTAAGAATATAAATTTTAGTCTTGTAAATCCAAACATTTGTGGTATTTCTGTCATAGTGGATGTGTTGTTGTTGTTGTTGTGTGCTGTTATGTTGGGACCAATCCATAGCTGACCCTCCTGCATGTTTTCAGAAGCAGTTAATCACTTGGGAGAAAATTGTCTATTTTTTCTCTAGAGTAGCAGTTAATGGATTCAAACCTTCTGCCTTTGAGATTGCAGCACCTTTACCAGAGCCATCAGAATTCCTTACTAGGCTACCAGAACTCCCTTCAGAGTAACTAGTTGTTGTGTACCATCTGGACTTACCCAAAGTCAACCCTCAGTGGGTTTTCAGAGGCAGTTTTATTCTCACAGGAGGAGATTGCCCGTCTTTCTCCTGCAGAGAAGCTGGTGTATTTGAATTGCATGACTTTGTTACAGATTGCAGTGAAACTCCCTACCTGTAGGCCACCAGAGCGCCCTAGAGTATCTTAGCAGTAAGGAATTGTGCTATCAATACAAAAGGACATGGCTAGAATCCCTCAGCCATTCTACTGGATAAAGCTAGGTAATTTTGTCCTGCACTATTTACAGCCTCTGAAAATCCCTGGAGAGTCAGCTAAGAGTTTATTTCAATTCAATGGTAAACAAGGATAACTCATATTCAAAGAGGCTAACTTTTCCCAGCTTGATGACTTACAGCTTAACACATCACATTTGACAGGTCTACCTGAGCCTGTGTACATAGGGTTTCCAGAGGCCTGCTATTTTGGAAGTGGGTGGCCAATCCTTCTTCCTAGTGTATGTCAATCTGAATGTTCAGATCTAGAGAAGTATCTAACAGATAAGCATTTTATAGAAAAAGTGAAACTATATCCCTTATTGTGGAATTAACCATTAGTTTCAGTGTTGTCCCTGCCCTTGGCTCAAGTGCCCTGACCTACTTATTTCTTTGCTCCACCATCCATCAAGATAACCCTCCACTTCTACCCACTCCCTTCTTCACCTATCTCCCATTGTCTAGCCCTTGATCTGATAGCTTATATCTAAAGCTTCCTTGGTTTTTGTGATTCCAGATTCATCAGCTGCTAACAGTTTCTTATGCTGTGACCAGAGTGTCCTAAGTGTAGTGGTAATGTGTCCCGAACAGAGATGATGTGTCCTGTGGAACTGGTGAGTAGAAGTTTCTTTTTGACCTGAGGGACGCAGGCCCGAGGGCCCGACCGTGTTGTGCGCAGCTTTGGGGGTCCTCTGGTTACCTCTTCAGGTGGTGGGGGGGGGCTGTTTAGCTCTGCTGTGGTGTCTTTTCTTTCGCCTGCCTAGTGGTACTAGGGATATTGAAGCTAATATTAGATGGATATTGGCTGAAAGCAGGGAGTACCAGAGGAATGTCTATCTGTGCTTCATTGATTATACAAAGGCATTTGACTGTGTGGATCATAACAAACTGTGGCTGACTCTGAGATGAATGGGAATCCCAGAACACTTGATCATGCTAATGCGTAACTTATACTTGAACCAAAAGGAAGTTGTCAGAACAGAGCAAGGAAACACTTCATGGTTCAAAATTGGGAAGGCCATACGCCAGGGATGTGTCCTGTCTCTATACCTTTTAACCTGTATGCAGAACAGATCATTCGGGAGGCTGGGCTCTATGAGGAGAAATGTGGCATTAGGATTGGTGGAAGAGTCATCAACAAGCTGTGTTATGCAGATGACACAACCCTGCTTGCTGAAACTGAAGAGGACCTGAAGCGCTTGCTGCTGAGGGTCAGGGATTGCAGCCTTCAACATGCATTGAGGCTCAATATCAAGAAAAGAAAGATTCCCACCACTGGACCAATTGGTAGCATCAGTATGGATGGTGAAGAGATTGAGATTGTTCACAGTTTTAGTTTGCTTGGCTCCACAATCAACACTCTTGGCACCAGCAGCCAGGAAATTAAAAGACGTATTGCCATGGGAAAGTCTGCTGTTAGGGACCTCTCTAAAGTACTGAAGAGCAACGGTGTATCTCTGGAGACTAAGGTGTGTCTGGTACAAGCCATGGTCTTTGCAATCACTTGTTATTCATCAGAGAGCTGGACAATGACCAAGGAGGATAGAAGGAGAATTGATGCTCTTGAGCTTTGGTGTTGGAGAAGAGTGCTGAGGGTACCATGAACTGCTAAGAAAACAAACAGATTCATCTTGGAGAGGGTTAAACTAGGCTGCTGCTTGGAGGCAAGGTTTCTGAGGCTTCGTCTGACATACTTTGGTCATGTTGTAAGGAGAGACCGGTCCTTGGAGAAGGACATCATGCTTGGGAGGGTGGAGGGCAGGCACAGGAAGGGAAGGCCCTCTGGGAGATGGATTAATTCGGTGACTGGGGCAATTGGGATGAGTGTGTTGGAGGCAGTGAGATTGGCACAGGACAGAGCAGAGTTTAGAGCTGTTGTACATAGGGTCGCTATGAGTCTCAAGCGACTCGATGGCACATAACAACACCACCACTATCTGAGCATGTATTATATTACCCTGTATTACTCTTCTATATTGATCAGGTATGTTGACAAGTCAGTGTTTGTATGGGTTACAAAGATCTCAATTCTGAAATTAGGGTAAATCTAGAGCTCATGTGAGGAAAAATGGAATAATAAGAAATAGCTACTTTTATTTTTAAAATTATGCAGATAAATAATCTGCATGTGAGTATATTGATGTTGTTTGGTACCATCAAGTTAGCCTCCAATTTGTGTTGACTCTTTCACAATGAAACATGTGAAACGTGCCTGGCCCTATACCATCAACCTTGCTTGCTGAAAGCAAAGAGAACTTGAAGCATTAGTTGCAGAATATCAAAGAGTACAGCCTTCAATATGGAGTGTATCTCAACATCAAGAAAACAAAGGTCTTTACCATTGGGCCCGTGGGCAACATCACTATAGATGGAGAAAGTATTTTAACTATCAATGATTTTGTCTTGCTTGGATAAACTATTAACACCTTTAACATCCAGTCCTCAGGAAATAAGAACAAGTATTGCTTTTGACAAATCTGCTGTCAAGACCCTCACCAAAATACTGAAGATCAATGATGTCAATCTGAACACTAAGATGCACCTAGTTAAGTCCATGATAATATTTTCCATTGCCTACTAAGCATCTTAAAGTTGGCAACTAATAAGAACGACGGAAGAAGAATTGATTCCTTTGAGTCGTGGTGTTGGAGAAGAGTACTGGCATGGACTGTCAAAAGAAAGAACAGGTATGTCTTGGAAAAAGGAGGTGCAATCAGAGTACTTATTGGAGGCTTAAATGGCAAAGCTTCATCTCTCATATTTTAGACGTAGTGCTAGGAGAAGCCATTCCATGGAAATGGGTATCATGCTTGGAAGTGTATAAGGAGAGAAAGAGAGAGAGAGAGAGCGCTCACTAATAAGATGAACTGGCAAAGTGACTACGACAGTGGGCTTACATGTCAGAGATGATGAGGATGGCACAGGACACGACAGGATAGAGATCTATTATTCACAGGGTCATTATGAGTCTTACTTGAGTCAGCAGCACCTAACAACAACAATATGCCATCCCCATGATCAGTTGTGTATTTCAGTATTGTGATGTATATAATTTTCAATGGGTGATTTACAGAAGTTGATTACCAGACATTCCCTTCTAGTCTATCTTAGTCTGGATGTTACACAGAAATATTTTCAGAATCAAAGTAACACATAAACCTTACTGCCAGACAAGTGGTGGCTGCACATTTTCTAGGTTATATTCTAATGACTCATAAATTAATGAGTCAGAAGGAGAATTCTACCATTGATCCATCATGCCACTTGCAGATGCATATAAAATGTCATATTTTCTGGCAATCATAAACAGACGAGTTAAAGTAACCTTTTGTGGTATTGTACATCTAGCATTCTTCTGGCATATTGTTCTAAAACATAGCTGTTAATCGAAACCTAGAATACACACACACACATACACACACAGAAACTAATATATTTAGGCAAAATAAGATAAAATGCCAGAGTAAGTTTCAATTTAGCCTTACTTGGTGTGAAGATTATAGAACAATAATTTCATGGTTATCTTCTATTTTCTGCATGAAAGAATGCATGGGATCTGTAGGTAGAAGACACAGGAGAGTAGATTTTAAACAGAAGATATTGTCTATAACATTTAGAATTATTAAAGTAAGGATTTGCCTTTTCATTTCTGGGTTTTAAAATGTTGGAAATGGGACTTATCCATTAAAAAAGGTGTTTCCAAAGCATAATGATTAAATATTATGATAGCATGTTGATCGATTTTTTTCTCAATAGGACTATAGCTTTCAGAAATTAATTTTGTGCCCAGGTGTATATGCAACTAAGTTCACAACAATTGATTTTAAATATAACTGAATATTCTACTTGGTGAAACAAACTAATGACCATCAAGGACTGAAATGTAAACAATGAGAAGCTATTGAATACAAATTCTTATTTTAATTAAATGAAGTTATATTAAGATAGCTATTTTTTAAGAAAACAGAGCACTTAAATTATTCTTAAAATTGCTTTTCCTCTGTTTTTATTTATTTTTTAATAAGAATCTTAATGTTCAGAAACAATGGCCTAAACTAACATCCTAGGTTGCTTTCCATAAAGTCATTGGGGAAAGTTCAAAAATCATTCCAGAAGTTTGCTTGTATAGGGTTTGAATCTTGAATAGTTTTATTCATCATTTAAGTTATGTACATATTTATTCTTTACAATGTTTCATACATAATTTAATATTTAAACCACTTACCATCTTTGGGAATTTAGCTTGACATTTCATTCAGCATCAACTAGGGCCTTTGTTTCTAATTACATTTTTCAAAATTCCTGCGTGTTCTGTTTTCTACTTTCAAAATTATTTCTGAAATTTAATTGACATCTTAATGAGTACATATTTTCTCATATCCTTTGAAAGTCAGCCAATTATAGAAGCTTTCCTAAAAAGGTTGAAGCCTCCAAAATGATTATAATTCAAAAAGTGTGAGGGAATAATAGTAATTTTCTCATAAAATAATACTGTTTAGAAATAGAATTTAGTCTTTTGACTTTCTGTTTAAGAGATAAACCTTTGTAAATTGTTGCTAAAAGTTGTTGCCTTTGAAAAGAAAAAAAAACACATTGGGAAAAAACCTAATGATAATTCTTTAGAGATACAAATTCAAAGCATGGAAAATCTTCTTCTAAATAATTAGTTAACAGGAAACAAATAAAAATTAAAAGTCCTAATAAATATGTCACATATAATTTACATTATTATTTCCATATTACTCTGAGAAGATAACTAACAAGTAATTTTTTTACCATTGAGGCTTCATATTTTTCTTCTATGCCTAAGAAGAATATAGTGTAAAAGAAGTACGGCATGCTTTGTTTTGTTTTGTTTTTTATAACTAGTGTACTCAGAAATAAATTTCATTGGTAAATAATTTATATGTTAGTAAACATAAACTAAACATTTTGCTTAGATACATTTCTCATAACTGTCTTAAAATATCTCACTATGATTGCACACACACATAAAAATATATACATAAATTAGCAATGAGTTTAAACACAGTTTAAGTGTTTCTAAAGAAACTTTTATCAAGAAATTTGAAGTCTTGTTCCCTTCTTGCATAATGTAAATATCAATTGATCAAGTGTGACTGGTTCATTAAAATAAATCTAAGAGTGGAATGTACTGGCGGGCGGGGGGGATCTTACACCAATGAAGGAATTTTTCTTTTACTTTTCAAAGAGAAGAACAAACTGGGGGGTTAGGGAGGCAGGGAGAAAAATGCAACAATGAATGAATGGAAATCTAAAATCTCTGTTAATGTTCATTAAAATTAATAAAATAAAATATTTTTTAAAAAGTTAAAAAAAATTAATGTAAGAATAGAGTTACTGTGTGCTGTCAAGTAGGAACCAAATTGTAGCTGATCCTCCTTTGGGTTTACAGAGGCTGTGAATGGCACAGGAAGAGACTGCCCTTTATACTTTGGGCAGGTTGCCAGAAGAGGCAGTCCTTGGAGAAGGACATCATGCTTGGAAATGTAAATGGTCAGTGCAAGATAGGAAGACCTTCAACAACAAAGGTTGACACAGTGACTGTAGCAATGGAGTCAAGTGTGTCAGAGATGGTGAGGTTGGCTCAGGATAGGGCGACGCTCAAAGTCATTGTTCATAGGATCAGTATGAGTCGTAGTTGACTGGATGGCAAGTAACAAAAATAACTACAGTACAATTAACTTACTTTCTACCTTTCAATGGTATGGTGAGAGACTAGGATAGCATTTGTTGACAGGATTATTTATATCTAGTCATTTGTACTCTAAATGTCATATTTTTTACCCCTTCATTCATGAACATGGTTAATGAATATTTACTGGATTCAAGGCTAAGGTATGAGGTACAAAAAAAATGAGAAATAGCTATTTTACCTTTGAAGAACCTGTAATCTACTATAGGGAACCAATTAAGGAAAAAAGTGAAATTCGATTAAGGGTATACTCTGATAGAAAGCATGGAGTAGCGTAGGAATCACTTAGTAGGTATAATGGTGGCAAAGACTTCACAGAAGTTAAAATATTTTAAGTTACAATAGTCACAGAAGGTAGATATTTTATGAAATGACTATATTTGGGGCAGGCAGTGGGGTAGTTTGGAGCATTGACTTCAGAGAAATGACCCCGTGTGGAAGCATTTCTGATTGTCTTAACTAGAAAGGAGGGTGCTTGTGGCACCAGTGGTTAGATACCAGGGATGTTGCCAATTATTCTGCAATGTGTAGGACAGCCATTTTTTCCCTGCCACATTATTCCCTTGTCCCAAATATTAATAGCACTAAGTGTGGGAAACCTGAATTGTAGGCATTGTAAGTGGGAGGAATGCCTGAGGGGAATCATGCTACAGAATGTAAAAATTTAAATTGTCAACATGCATAGAGGAGTTGAGGAGAAGAGCCAGAGTGGATGATGGAGAAGAAAAGAGCCTGTATTATACAATAGTACAAATAGAGAAGCAGCCATTTTTAGTTTCTGTGCAATATAGTAATTTCTGTATAATAGTATACAAAGAAAGTAAGAGTTAAGTGCTAAATCCACTACTTTAAAGAAACAACATAACATACATACATAGTTTAATTAATCATTTAAATATCTTAAAATAGAAAGAAACTGAATGAAAATTAATATGCCTATCTAATTTGGGTTCTAAACTAGCATAGATCTTGTGCGTGCATGTGTGTCTGTGAGTTTAAGTTCTTTTTTTAACTGAAAATACATTGAGGACTCTTTCTATGACAGAATACGACTGTTTCTGCTTCCTAACGTTCAAACATGGAAGAGGTTGTTCAGATGGATTGGTAACAGGCCCTGACAGATCAGACAGTTTTGGAACAGATAACTCATATACAATAAAAACAAAATATTATTAATATGTACATTAGAGGTAATTTATTAAAGACGGTTCTATACTTAAGTTAGTGCTTTGCACAATGTTTGACAAATATTCATTTTGTGGTTACTTATATGAATTAATTTTTTTTTAAAAGTAACATAAGGGGGAAGAAAAGGGAAAAAGTGAAAAATCCAAAATAAAAGGGAGAGAGGAAAAGAAGAAACATGGTTATATCTTTAAACTCTCAGAATATAAACGTTGTTGTTCAGTGCCATTGAGTCAAATAGGGCTCAGCGTGACCCTATGAACAACAGACC
>NW_006399773.1:7343675-7352595 GCF_000299155.1 Elephantulus edwardii
TCCATGGTATTCTCAATACTCTTCTCCAGCACCACAGCTCAAAGGCATCAATTCTCCTTCTATCCTCCTTGGTCATTGTCCAACTCTCTGATGCATAAAGATTGAATTTATATGGAGAAATTATATCATACTGATGCACACTTTTCTTAATTTTAAACCATGCACTATTTCCTTACTCTGTTTGCACATTATGCTCTTGGTCTATGTATGTGTTTTGCATGAGTACAATTACGGTTTCTAGGATAATAATGAACATTTAGAAAAAAGAACTTTTGAGTGTTTTCTCCACTGCTGAACCTCCAATACTTAGAAATATGCCCAAAATAGATTAATGGTGATATATTTTATGGTGAATGGAAGTTGTGCTTTTGACCAGCTCATTACCCTTAATGGAGCTAGTATTCTTACATTTTTAAGATTTCAAATATTTTGTTTGCTGCAAACATGCATAATGAAATATGTCATTTGAATTCTTAAGTGATGTTTTCTTTGGTGCTGCCAGTTGATGCCAGTAGAAGGATATCCTTGATAAAATAAATTTAGTTTTTATTTATCATTCTGTTATATATTATTCTAGTTGTTAGAATTTTTGTTCCCTTTATATTCCTTTGTGATCCTTACTGAAGGCTGTAACATTAGATCTTCATCAGTAAGTGCTTCAAATTGTCTTCATTTTTGGCAAGCACATGCTATCATCTTTATATCACAGTCTTTCTCCAACACTAATGTAGCATTCTTCTACATATAAACCAGCTTCTGAGATAATTTGCTTAGTATAAAAATTAAGTTATTTTATTAATTTTTTGTGTATGTGTACCATCAACTTGGATCTGACTGGTACAGAAGGAGATTGTCCCTCCTCCAGCAGAGAATCTGGTGGATTTTAACCGTGCACCTCAGAGATTGCAGCACAGCTTCCAGAGCTCCCAGTATAAAGATTAAGTTACTAAGGTTAAAAGATACAATCATCCCAAAATTTGTTTTCCATGTTTAAACCAGAGAATGTGCGTCCCTGTGTTTTATTTTAACAACCACTTTTTGATCTGTGAGACTGATTCTTGTGAGAAAATTTAACTGTTCTGGAACTCCAAATAAACCATGCTGTATCAGAATTATGGGGATAACAAAAATCCTTACCACTGAGCCAAAAGTCAGTGTCATGACAGATGGAGAAAATATTGAAGTTGTCAACAATTTCATTTTTCTTCAATCCCCAATCAATACCCATGGTGACAGCAATCAAGAAACCAAAATATGAGTTACATTGGGAAACATCTGCTGTCACAGACCTCTTCAAACTGCTCTTCTTTCCAGGTTAAAGGCTGTTGTTATGGGCCTTCGAGTTGAGTATGATTCATAGCGACCCTATACATCTAAACCCTGTTCTATCCCATGTCAAATTCACAATCTCTGACACACTTGAACCTCTTGCTGCAGTCACTGTGTCAATCCACCTGGTTGAGGATCTTCCTCATTCTTCCATCTTTCCAGACATGATATCCTTCGCCTCCAAGGAATAGCCTCTCCTAGCAATATGTCCATAGTATGTGAGATGAAGCTTCACATTCTTGTCTCCAAGGAGCAATCTGGCTTTACTTCTCTGAGTCATACCTGCTCATTCTTTTCAGTAGTCCATGGGATATCCAGACAAGTACTGAATATCTGAATATCCCAGTCCACAGTATAGTCTTGTTTAAAGACTAGGATGTTTGTAATCCCACCCCTTACTCTTTTCAAAGCTTACTGAGTATCTGAAATTTGCACAATTGGAGATGAGTATTGAAAATACCATGGACTTGGCAAAAGAAGAAAAAGATGTCTTGTAAGAAGTGCAATTAGATTACTCCTTAGAGCCCAGGATGTTGAGCCTAAAAATAACACTTTAGTAACACTTAGATCTTTGGTAATAGTGTTAGTACTACCTGTGTTAAACCTTAGATTTCAAAATTAGGAATTAATTGTGTGTTTGTGTGCATGTGTGTGTGAGAGAGATAGAAAATGAGAGAGAGAAAGAGAAAAGTATAGAATACTCTGATAAGATAAAAACAAACAAACAAAAAAACTGGGTGTAAAAATAATACAATTATCACTGTCTTTCTACCGTCCATAAGCTTTACAGATACTTTGATGAAATGTTCTGATATTTTTATGGTTTTTTTCCCCTAATATGTATAGTAGAATGTTCTTTATAAAATAGTACTTTCTATTTGTCCTTCATTCCTTTCATATTAAAGTACAGGTTTTTGTGTTGGGGAGAGTTGGGGAGGAAAGACAGGTCCTCTGGCCAGGACAGATCACCTAAGCCCTAGATAAGTGCAAGCCTCCCAACACCCTTTAATGCAGGGTAGAGAAAGCTCCCCTGTGTTTGGCTGTACCTCCTTGAGAAAGCTCGCCACCTGGGAAGACAGCTGCCCCATCTGTTAAGCTGGGAGTAGTCCTCACAAGGCTGAGGTTCTCCTAATCAATCCACATGTCCCACGTCTGTAAGCCCACCCTATCCTGTCTTCCTGTTTACTTGCTTATATATAAGTGCACTGCAGTCCCCAATAAAATTGAGATGGATTGATACTCTGAATGGCTCCCAGAGTGGAGTGTCTCCATCGTGCTTACCCCTATCAGGGTGTTGCTGTTCTTTACCAGCTAACAGACCACAACAGTTTTGTACTTTTTTTTGTTTAGTTTTGTATTTTTTAAAGTTTTTTATTAAAGTACAGATTTCTAAAAAAATTCTCCTTTTTGTCAGTACTGTTTGATTATATAAGCTTATTGTGAGTTATTATTAGTTAACAAATTATCTTAAATAACTGGTGTTTTTATAATTAACTGTAAGAGTTATCAACAAAAGAAATGTTCAGAGAAGATAAAAGCAAACTTCAAAACAGTAATACTCTTCAAGAAGCCAGAAATAAAGTACCAGGTTTTGTTGCTTACTCTTTGCATAAAGACACAAATAACATTATGCTTAATATTTGGGGTATTTAATACTTATTATAGGGAGTTTCTGTCGAGGTTTTAATTCTTAAGCTTGTTTTATCCACCTTTTAATATCATTCTTGCCTCTATGACTTTAATTTCTTTATTTTCTTGGTGTTTTTATCTGTCAAATAGGAAAAATAATTCAATTTCATTTACCTAAACAAAGAAAAATTTAAGAAGAGTCCAAAACAATTTTGAAAATTAGATTTGGTACAATATGTGAATTCTTTAATAATATTAAAAAGTGTTGCTACTTATGTGAAAAAAATCAATTTCATTTGCAAGAAATAGTTTTGGAAGAAAACTATATGCGAGTTGGAAAACTATCTGTAAGATTTTATGACTTGTGGAATCCTAAAAACTTAAAATGAGTTGGTTTTGTTTTTTGTTTTTTGTTTTTTTTAAAAAAAGAACTTTCAAAAAACATATACTGGTACTTGACTTTTCAAAGAAAATTTTGCAGTAAAAATGCACCAGAAAAATTCTACAAATTAAAAGCACGTTTTTCTGTCTTTTGTTATGATATGTTTTCTTCTTTAAGAGTATCCAAAATAAGTGTATTTTTTCCATTGTAGTTTGCAAAATTCACTTGCGCAGTTACTTCTGATAGCCTTTAATCTTGTTTGTTGGTTTGTTTCTTATATTATTCTAAGATTAAATTATTTCTGTAAGAAGTCATTTGAAATTCCATATGACTTAAAATTACTGCTTTGGTATACTAGTTTTACTGCCAAGCTCCTTTTCCCCAAGCTTGGAATCTTACTTAGGAAAGCTATAATAATTATGCTTGCTATTTTCTTTTGTTTCAGTTGCGTTTACAATGTGAACAAATGTTTAGGTGAAATTTTGCCTTTTAAATATCATAAACATTAACAATTGCAGTTTGATTGTCTTACAAATTATAGGAGAAGAGCCATGAAATTTTCCTAACCTTTCTTGTAGCTCAATAAATCACAAACAGACAAGAAAGTTAAGCACTACTTCAGTGGAAAATCAGCAGACAGATGTAGCACACATTCCCCTCAAAATAATTCAGAACCTGTTTCAATTTATCAAATGCCTACTTTATCTGTCAAAACAATGTCCTTTCTGAAATAAAGGGCATTGTTTCTGTAGCAAGAAAAAGGTTCTGATGTATTGTTATCTGCAAATGGATGGCGGAATAATGGAACAACAGGCAGTGTTTCAAATAAGAGATCAAAGGCCAGAATGCATTACAAATCTTGTTAAAATAAATGAATGTAAGAGAATTATTCCAATAAAGACATTTATAGTCTTAAACAATCTCTCTCTTTATAAAAGAAATCTTTAAGTATGAAGCGAATCCTCCCCTCCAAACACCAAAAATACATTGCTGGTTGCCTCAGAGAAGTTCAAAACTGAAAAAAAGAAAGATTTGTAGAACTCTAATGCAAACTAGATACCCATACATTTCACATATGCTGACATAGTCTATTACACTGGTGTTGCTAAACTTACTATTTATCAAATTTGTCCTTGCAAATAGTAATCAAGGAGAAAAAGTTGTCTTCCTATAATATCAAAGTAGAAGAAAAAGTTTTTCTGATAAAATACATAAATAAGTATGCTTAAGTGGTGAAACTCAGTTGAAAGCCAGTCTATTTTGTTGCAAGCAACTTTTCCTCTTACGTTATATTAATACTCAAGAGCATGGTATCTAAAATAAAAGTTTCAATTCTAACGTGGCATACAATTGTTTCTTTAGTGGGTTTAAGAAAATTTAAATAATTTAGTCCAAACTAGGTGGTATATAACCATTTAGTTACAATTTCTTGGTACTGTCATACTCAAAGGTTTACCTTCACCTTAATGTGCCAGATATTTATGATGCTTCTGCAGGGTGGTTGAGCAAGAGCTGAAATTGACAATGTAGTCGGGTATATCTGTCTTGTATATGATTACTGGTTGCTCTCTTTTCTGTATTCTAGCTCTTTGTGTCATTTCATTTTCATTTAAAATGTGACCATGACCTTTGTTAGTTGCTGGAATACCTTCTTAAAACAAATCTATAACAATCTTGTCTTGAAAAAAAAATTCTATATTCAGAAATAACCTTGGGAATTGATGACTATAAAGTGCATTAATTCACTATTATCTAATGATAAAAGGCATTTGCGACTGTAGATGTTTTTAAAATGCTGTATCAGAATCATTTTAAAAACTGCTAGAAAGTTATTAAAGTCATTTTGACCACATCAGGCATTTGAGAACAATTCCTGGAAATGAAAAATGTTTTCTTGCAGATTATGTAATAGAATTTGTGATGTTTCCTGACACTAAGATTTTAAGATAGCACGATTAAATTTAAAGTCATAAACCATTCTAACTGATGTCAATATAGCTATTGGAGAAACTAACATATTAATTAGAGGCAAATCAAGTATGATCTGTTAAAGGCTTATATGAAGTTAAAATTATGACTTCTCAACATTATTTTATATTAAAAAGTCATCATTAAAATGTGGGGCTAAGGAAAGTTTACATGTGTACCATTCTTTCTCAAATCTATGGAAGTAAAATGTTCATTGACATCATTGTAGGGCTTTTATAGTCACAAGTTATCTACTCCGTGTTCATAATTTGTAACAAAATGTTTCATTAAATCACAAACACCTATTCACACACACTGAAATTCCCTGCTATGGAGTATCACCTGTGCTGGACATTAGAGAAACAAAGAGTACTAAAATCCCGCCTGCTTCATGAAGATCATTGTCCTATAACAACAGAATAGTTTTGAAACTTTCAAATGTTTTGTTTACATTTTCCTAATCATTTTACATATTCTTGATAAGTCACTCAAGTAGTGCAACAAAATAAAAATTCCTGGTTTCAATTTAAAATTTCATGATGTTGTTTTGATTCACAAGGTATTCTGAAAAAAATACAGGTCAACTCTTCTGTTACTGACAGGAGTTCCAATGGCCTGATGTTTCAGAACTGGATGGCTGTCCGGCTTCTTATCTGCTTTAACCTTGAAACTCTGCTGAAACCTCTCCATCATAGGTGACTTGATAGTGCTTTAAATACCAGTGGCATAACTTCTAGTGTCATAGCAGCATGTAAGCCATCACAGTACAATAAAAAGCCCTGTAAATGCCACATTTCATTTTGTTTGTGGAAAATCTATATATGGACCAAGAAACCACTGTTCATGCAAAACAAGGAAAAATTGCATGGTTAAAATAAGGAAAAAGTATGTGTCATGGTATACCCCTTCCCCATACCTATTCTGTCTGTATATTGAGCAAATAGTTGAAGAACCTAGACTATGTTTGGAGCAATATGGCACCAAGGTTGAAGGAAGATTTGTCAATAACCTTTATTATGCAGATGAAACAACCTTTTTATGGAAAGAGAAGATGAACAGAATCACTTGCCAAAAAAAGATCAAAGATATAGCCTTCAATATGAATTACATCTCAACATAAAACAACCAAAAGCCTCACCACTAGACCAATAGGCAGCATCATGCTAGATGGGAAAACATTGCAGTTACCAAAGATTTCATTCTGGAGTCACTGAATTGCTGCACTGGGAAAAATCTGCTGACAAAGACTGCTATAATGTGCTGACAAGCAAGGATATCACTTGAAAAACTAAGGTGCGCCTGTTTCAAGACATGATATTTTGATTGTGTTGCATGCATCTGATAATGAGTAATGAGAAACAAATAACAAACAATGTCTTTGAATTGTATTGACAAAAGTAGTGAGTTTCGCACGGTTTGCTGAAACAACAAAAAGACCTGGCTTGGACTAAGTGACTCAGGATGTTCCTTAGAGACAAAGATGCTACAACTTCACCTCACATACTTTAAAAGTGTTATCAAGAAGGGACAAATACTGCATGGTGCCACTGTTGTAGAATGGGTCTGTCATCAGGGTGGGGTATGACAGAAAAAATTGGATAAATTATGTATATCGTATTGAAACAGATGAGGGAAAGAACAGATTAGAAGTGATATATGATTGAGTATTATGGTTAGCACAGGAATCCAGAATTAAGGTTGCATAGAGAAGTCTACTCGGGGTAGGGGGTGGGGGGAAGGGATGTGGGAATTGTATACTAATGCAGGAATTTTTTTCCTTTTTTCTCTCTTTGGAGGGGGAAGCGAGCTGGTGGGGAGGGGTGGGAAGCGAGAAAACTGCGGCAATGAATGAATGGATTCCAAACCCTCTGTAAAAAAAAATAAATAAATAATTAAAAATTAGAAAAAAAAAATGTTATCAAGAAGGGCCAGGCCTTAAAATAAGACATCATACTGGGGAAGGTGGAGGTTCAGTAGAAGACTGGAAACCCTCAACAAGTTCAATTGGCACAGTGACTGTATCAATGAACTTGAACATGTTAGAGATTATGAGGTTGGTGAGGATAAGACACAGTTCTACTCTCTTGTTACCTTGGTATCTGTGAATCATCGAGGGCTGGACAACACATAACAAAAACAGTAATGGCTTATGTACATGACCTTTGGCAGGTTTTATTACCATTTGGTACCTCATTTTCTGCATATTTGAAAATTCGAAAAATAATATCTACTTAATACAGTTATGAGGAGCTCTGGTGGCCTAGCAAGGAGCTGTGCTGCAGTCCTGAAGGCACACGGTTCAAGAACACCAGCAGCTCCACAGGAGGAATATGGGCAATCTCTCCTCCCATGCGATTAACTGACTCTGAAAACCCACTGCAGGGTCAGCTATGGGTCTCTTCCAACTTTGTGGTACACCACCACAACAACAATGCAGCTATTGTTATATATTAATATGCTTTATCTTATATTTAAATGTGTATGTGTGGTATATAAAGATTTGAAATTACTCAAAAGGGCTCAGTCATGACGGACAGAAACAAAAGTAACATCCCGTTTGCATAGCAACCAAACAAGTTGTACATTGGATTTAAGTCTAGTCATAAAGTGGCAGCAGTGTCCTCTTCAAAGGTATTGACTTGTGGCACTGCTTTGCCTCTTTGACATAAGCACCAGTTGCTATTTCCTACTTTCGCTAATCACCAGTGCAAAAGATTTGTTCAAACAGTGATGTTGCACTTGTGTATGTAAGCAATGACCGAACAATTTCAAACAACTTTAAAGCCTTGAAGTTAGGAAAGTATGTAAGGCACATAGAAGGTACTAGGTAAGAATTTGTTACAGCTATTATCTTCTTGTTGTTGTTGTTGTTGTTGTTGCATATTGTCGAGTCAGAACCGACCCATAGCTGACCCTCCGGCAAGTTTTCAGAGTCAGTTAATCTCATGGGAGGAGATTGCCCATCCTAATCCCATGGAGCAGCTGGTGGCCTAAAACCACGTGTCTTTATATAATTTTAAACATCTTTATAGACACATTGTCTATAAGGAATGAATAAATGAATTAATAAAAAAAAGTTTTTGTATTCAGAGGACTTGAGGAAAAAGGAAGTGTGTGTATGTGTGTGTGTGTGTGTGTGTGTTTTCTTGATAGTCTTCTGTAATTTATGTGTACTATTTGCTCCACCTATTTGCAAAACCTATACTTGGACCAAGAGGCAGTAGTCAGACAGAGCAGGGTAACACTGCATGGTTCAAAATTGGGAACGGTCTACGCCAGGAATGCATCCTGTCTCCATACCTTTTCAACCTGTATGCAGAACAGATTATCCGGGAGGCTGGGCTCTATGAGGAGAAATGTGGGGTCAAGATTAGTGCACGATTTGTCAACAATCTGCGTTATGCAGATGACACAACCCTGCTTGCTGAAACTGAAGAGGACCTGAAGCGCCTGCTGCAGAGAGCCAAGGACTGCAGCCTACAATATGGATTGAGGCTCAATGTCAAGAAGACAAAGATTCTCACCACTGGACCAATTGGCAGCATCAGGATGGATGGTGAAGAGATTGAGATTGTACACAGCTTTAGTTTGCTTGGCTCCATAGTCAACAGT
>NW_006399773.1:7353030-7384738 GCF_000299155.1 Elephantulus edwardii
CAGGATAGAGCAGGGTTTAGGGCTGTTGTGCATAGGGTCACTATGAGTCACAAAGGACTCGATGGCACATAACAACAATAACGTTTGCTTCACTTAACATATTTTGTTTAATTATATGAAGAGATGTAAACGATCAGGAGTAGCTACAAGCATATATCTAGAAGAAGTTTTATGTCAAAGACAACACTTAGTAAATGAATATTAGTCTTTTCCTATTAAAATTGCCCACCTAGTTCTTAGTCTCTTCTGTCTTCTCGCACACAAATTGAACCATGAACGGTATCAAATTCATTCCCTTTTATGTCTTTCTCCAAACCTGATTGACTGCCATATTAAAGCTGACCTTTATTGATTGTTTTGAAATTTGTAAGAGTACTTTTTTCATTTCTCTTATATTTATGTTTCCACTGATAACAAAGTTTTAAACTTTTAAATATTAATGGTTTTCCTTTCACCATTTAGTTAGATTTTGGCTTGTCTGAAAGTCTAACCAATTTGTAATGCTCACTTTATAAAAAATATATTTTTGTCATCACACATACTATTTTTTCATGAGATATCTAGACTTTTAATTGCATTCCCTGGCACAACTGTGACAGTCACGGTAATTTTACAGATAACCCCGTTCTCTAACCTTCATAACTGAGTGGGGACAGGAATGAGTTAAATTTTTTTTTTCCTTGAGTAAACTAAATCCCAGAAGATATTTTTTCTACAGAAATTTTGCAAAATGTATTACTTAATGGAATATGTGAAATGAGTTATCTGGGAAAGAAGTACATAAGAGCTTACCTGACATACTTAGATTAATGGGGATTATTTTCTGAAAGGAAATGAAGATATGAATTGAATATTTAGGATCAGGGAATTCTAGAGTTAGGGAGCACTGATAACCTAGAGGTAAGAATCTGTGCTGACAACCCAAAGGTGTGTGATGTGAATCCATCAATCACTACCTAGAAAAAAAATAGGAAATTTTCTCCTAGGTAGTTTATTGACTCTGAAAACCTACCAGGGTCAGTTATGAGTTAGTTCTGACTTGGTTCTTACTGGACAGTCTATATATAACAAAAGAGAAATATATAACATGCCTTTATTAATATATTTGAAATAAATAGAGGACTTTCTTCCTAACACTATATACACTGAAAATGGACATCCTTTCTAACCTTTTAGTTAAAATCTAGAATTACTGATACCTAGATGCTTACTGAAATGTCAGTAATCTGAACCCACGAGCCACTCTGAAGAAGGAAGGTGTGGCATGATCTGCTTTCTTAAATGAAAGCAACAAAATTTTGCCTTCAATAATTACACTGAATGTGAATGGTTTAAACACATCATTGAAGAAAAAAAGATTAGCAGATTGGATAAAAAGAAAAAGAAACAAAACATCAATACCCTGACTACAAGAGACACACCTGAAAAGTGAACATAGACTAAAACTCAAAAGGTAGAAAAAAGTACACCAAACAAATGACAACTAGAAAAAAATCAGCAGTAGCAATAGTAATATCAAATAAACTAGATTTTGGCTACAAGTCATCATAAAAGAGACTGTATAATGCTTAAAGGGTCAACGAACAAGAGGACATAACAAAATAAATATCTATGCATCAAATGATAGAGCTGCAAAATACAAAGCAAATATTAACAGAAGGGGGGAGAAAGAAATGTATAATACCATTATATTAGTAGAAGACTCAATATATGACTTTCAAGGAATGATATGATGACCAGAAAAAAAACTCATCAAGGATGCTGAAGAACCAATCATGGATTCAATCTCATAGATATATACAGGATAATGCATGCTAAAAATGCTATCTATATTATTTTGCAGCACACACAGGATATTCTTCAGAATAGATAATATTTTAGGTCACAAAGCAACTGTAAATAAATTTTAAAATATAAAAATAATACAAAGTATTTTCTCAGAGTACAAAACTATAAAATTAGAACTCAACAAGAAGTTAAAAGAAAAATTTATACATCTGGGAGCTAAACCTTGTTTGAACCTGAGTGGGAGGATAGAAGAATATTTTTTAAATGACATAAAAATCTTTCTTGAAAAAAATGAGAGTGAAAGCATAACTTAACAAAACCTCTGGGATATAGGGAAAGCAGTACTTAAAGATTAATTCATAACAATAATCAAACACATCAAAAAGGAAAAAGAATTAACATTTACTCTTTAACTAATATCTCCAATAAATAGAAAAAGAACAATAAGAAAATCCACAATTTTGAAAGAAAAGAAATTCTAAAAATTAAGGCAGAAACAAATGGAATAGCAAAGAGAATAATAATTAAAATTATCAACAAGACTAGGAGTTGGTTCTTAGAAAAGATCAGTAAAATTGGCAAACCAATAGCAAAGTAAATGAAAGAAAATAAAGAAAAGGCACAAATAATCTTAATAAGAAATGAAAGAGGCTGTATCATGATAGAAGCAATTAAAATAAAATTATTAATATTGAAATTTTATGTAAAACTAGACTCATACAAATATGAAAACCTAATAGAAATGGACAAATAATCAGAAACATACAACTCACTAAAGCTTACAAAACTTAACGTAGAACATTTGAACAAACCAGTCAAAGAAGAAGAAGAAATTGGACAGGTCATAAAACTTACAACAAAAAATAATCTTGGACCAGGTGGCTTTACTAGCAAATTTTACCAAGCATTCAGAGTATAGCTATTACATAAAATATTTCAGAAAATAGAAAAACAAAGAGTACTCCCACTCCTCATGTGAAAAGTCAGATGTAGAAAGCACAAAAAGGAAAATTAAACAAAAACACTACATAGCAGTATCTCTCATGAACCTAGACACAAAAATCCTCAACAAAATCATGGCCAATAGAATTCATCAGCATAACCAAAATATAATTTATCATGATCAAGTGGCAAAGTTAACAAAGGAAAGTTAACAAAATATTCATAACACGTATACAAAGATATGTCAAACCAAGAAAAATAATTAACAAAACAAAGCACCAGCATCACATGAGTCTATGAATTGATGTATAGAAAGCCTTTGACAAAATCCAACCCCCTTTCCTGATTAAAACACTCAACAAAATAAGAGTAGATAAAAATATTAACTAAAAATAAAGAAAGCCTAAAAATGGTAACAAAATGGGAATAAATGGAGATTTCTTCAACACACTGAAAGATATATACACAAAACCAAGAGCCAACATAATCCTTAATAGAGAGGAAACACATACTCAGCGGAATAGAGAGAGATTAACGGCATTTCCATGAAGAACAGGGACTTAGCAAGGATCATCACTCCTCTTCAATATTGTATTGGAAGACTTAGCGAGAACAATAAGGTGAGAGAAGGAAATAAGAGGCATCCAAACTGGGAAAGAGGAGGCAAAACTATCTCTATGCAGATGATATGATAGTATACTTAGATAGAAAATATAAAGATTCAGCAAAAAAAAAAATGGTTAGATACGGTCAACCAATTAAGCAAAGTAATAGAATATAAAAGCAATATAAATATAATAATAAAAGAAAAATAATAATTTTCATTTCTCCACAGTAACAAAGAGACCAAGGAAATAAGGGGAGAGGGTGGAAAGAAAAACAATACCAATACTATTAAAATAGCTGAACACAAGATGATATGCATAGGAACAAATCTAACTAAAGACACAAAAGGTTAATACAAATAAACTTGTAAAACTTTATTGCAAAACCAAAAAGAAACCTAGAGAAATGGAAGAATATACCATGCTCATGAACAGAAAGACTCAATATTGTAAAAATGACAGTTCTACCAAAATCATTCTGCAAGTTCAATGCAATCCCAATACAGATATTAATTACATTCTTTAAAGAGAAGGAAATGACAGTTTCCAATTTTGTCTGGAATGGAAAGGGATACCAAATTAGCAAAGCACTACTGAAAAAAGAAAACCAAGATAGTGAAGAGTCATCCTCTCTGATCTCAAATCCTACTACAACCATAGTAATGAAGACATGGTACCGGTACTAGTACACTAACAAACACCTATTCAGTGGGATAGAATAGAGAGAGAATGCAGAAATCAAAACATCTTCTATGGTCATCTAATCTTGTCATGGAGACAAAATCAATAGCATCTTTAATAAATGGTGCTGCAAAACCATCTGCAGAACATTGACGCAAGACCCACCTTGTACATCATACACGTAATTCCACTCAAGGTGGATCAGGGACCTAGGAGTAAAATCAAAGACTATAAAGTTCATCATAAAAATAACTAGAAACAGCTCTAGAAACCATAACCTACAACCAGGAGAGGAAAAATAAAGGAATGAGACCTTCTAAAATTCAAATACTTATGCACATTAAAAACTTGTCCAACAAAGTATAAACGATGCCATATACTGGGGCAAAAATATTTGGCAATGGCATATCTGATAAGAGACTCACATCTAAATTTTATAGACTATTCCAATACCTCAACAAGGAAAAGGCAAACAAACTAATTACAAAATGGGCACAAGATAAGAATAAATGAAGAAATTCAAAGAAGAAATCCAGATGGCCCACAAACACATGAAGTAGTATTCAAAATTCTTAGCTCAGAGTGATATATCAAAATAACTGTGAGATATCGTTTCAACCCAGCAACAGTAGCAAAGTCCAACAGGTCCGTAAACAACAAATACTGGTGAGGATGTGGAGAGATTGGAACTCTCAATCATTCCTGCAGAGAATGTGAAATGGTACAACCACAAAGGAAAGCAGTCTAATGCTTTCTCAAAAAGTTGGAAATAGAAACAATATTTGACCCAACTATTCTGGTGAAAAACTGTGCAACAATCTCAAAGGCATGTGTTTCTAATCCACTAGCTGCTCTGTGGGAGAGGGATGGGCAATCTCCCCCTGTACGATTCACCAAAAGGTCAGTTGTGGGTCAGTTCTGACTCAACAATATGCAACAACAACACAACAATCCCACTTAAAGGAATATCTTCTAAAGAAGCCAGAGCCATGATACGGACAGATGTTTCACACTCATATTTACTGCAGCATTATCGACAACAGGGAAGAACTGGAATCAGCCCTAATGCTTGTGAACAAACAGATGAATGAAAAACTGTGGTACATACACACAATGGACTATTACTCAGCCCTGAAAACCAATGAATCTGTAACAATCTACAGTACTGAATCTGAAGCATTCATTATGCTAAGAGTGAAATATCTCCATCACAGAAGGACAAACACTATCTGGGAACATTGTTATAAAAATAGGATGGGCATAAAGGAAGAGACAGCAGGGAAAGAATGGATGGATAATGAACACTACATGGGAATGGGAGAAAGGAGGAACTATATGAAGAGAAAGGGACATTATTGTGGGCATAGCAATTGACAATCTGTAACAAGGCACATATTACAAAGTGAATCGAGGGAGAGGGATGGAAAGAAAATGTTTATCAAGGAATGACTGAATGAAAATCCATCCTTTCTGTAAACATTCATCAGCAAGGACCTAAACAGACAAGGTAATGATAGGCACAGATCAATGATGATTGATATAAAACACAATGCACAAGAATGATTATATGACACACAAATGTGAATGAAGGAAAGTGTAAAATATGATATATATATATAATTTTTTATTTAAACCAATATAAAATAAAATTAAAAACCCCAAATATATCCTAATATTTTAATTGTAAGCAAATACAAGTTGTTGAACTAATACCTACAGTAATGTTCAATTTACATAAAATAGTATGCATGTATCACTTTATCTACTTTATATAAATGCTTTCGTTGATTGAAAAATAAACCAAATCAAAATAAACAACAACAAAAATCCACATAACCTTAGAAACCATCTGAGGTGATTCTACCCCTTACAGGGACAACATAGAGATAGTCTTGATGACTGTGTAGTTTCTTTCTTGATGACAGTCTTGATGACATTCTGTTTTATGCTTTGAAGAACTCCTTCTCATACTAGAGAGGCTTACCAGTAATACTGATTTTTCCAAGTACTTGATATGAGGTAAAGTTTAATGGCTCAGAAAACCCATGGGGAAAAAAAAAGATATCATTACACTTTAACTTGACTCTATGTAGTAACCAGTTGAGCTGACACAGATACACATGAACTCCATCTGTGTTAGAGTTGAATGCTGCACGGTTTGGTTTTTAATGGATGATTTTAGGGGAACTATATAACCAGAATTTTCTTCTAAGGAACTTCTGATGGATTCAAACTTTCAAATTTGTGATTAGTAGCTGATTCTTTCAACCTCATGCATCACTCAGGATCTCCATCTCAAGACTTGTTAAAATGAGAATATATTATGCATTTATTTGGAAATATAGATTAATCTATTTATTTGCAAAGATAAATGAATACTTTATAAGCATTATCGTTAATATAAACAAAGACACGTTTGATTAGTTATCAAAATAAACTATCATCAATTCACTATTTCAAATACCAGTCAATGAAAATATGTAGAATGCCTCTCTCCCCGTAAAAAGGATACGAGTACTGAAGGAGACATGTTAGTAAAGGGTAATATGAAGATATGGAGAAAGGATCAGTCAGGGCCTGATTTTTGAACACTGTGGCTGAAATTGATAATCAAGTTCTATAGATTATCAGGTAAAGGCAGAAAGTTTGAGTCCACCAGCAGAAGCATGGGAGAAAGATGCACAATCTCTTCCTATGTGAATTACAGTTCCTTAAAACCACTGGACGCTGGGCTGTATGAGGAGGAATGTGGCATCAGGATTGGTGGAAGAATCATCAACAATCTGCGTTATGCAGATGAAACAACCCTGCTCGCTGAAACTGAGGAGGACCTGAAGCGCTTGCTGCAGAAGGTCAAGGACTGCAGCCTCCCATATGGATTGAAGCTCAACATCAAGAAAACAAAGATTCTCACCACTGGGCCAATTGGCAGCATCAGTATGGATGGTGAAGAGATTGAGATAGTTAACAGTTTTCATTTACTTGGTTCCACAGTCAACACTCTTGGTAACAGCCAGGAAATCAGGGGACGAATGCATTGGGAAAGTCAGCTGTGAGGGAACTCTCAAGAGTACTGAAGTGCAACGACAGGATGGAGACTAAGGTGCACCTGATCCAGGCTATAGTCTTTGCAATTACGTGCTATGCATCGGAGAGTTGGACAGTGAATAGGGATGATAGAAAGAGAATCAATGCCTTTGAGCTGTGGTGCTGGAGAAGAGTGTTGAATATACCATGGACTGCTAGAAGAACAAACAGGTTTGTCCTGGAGAGGGTAAAACCAGAATGTTCCCTGGAGTCAAGGATTCTGAAGCTTTGTCTGCCATATTTTGGGCATGTTGCAAGGAGGGACTGGTCCTTGGAGAGGGACATCATGTTTAGGAGAGTGGAGGAGCAGCACAGGAGAGGAAGAACCTCGATGAGACGGATCGATTCTGTGAGTGGAGTGGTGGGAATGAGTGTGTCTGAGATGGCGAGGTTGGCACAGGATAGACCAGCGTTTAGGGCTCTCGTACATAGGGTTGCTATGAGTCACAAACGACTCAATGGCACATAACAACAACAAACCCTCTGGAGGGTCAGCTAAGAGTAAACTTTGACTGAACAGCACCTAAAATCACAGCAGCAACAACAGTATTATGCCATGGAAAGAAAATACTTGAGTTGAATATAAAGGGTATATAATATATACATAACTTATAAACCATGCCTTTACTGGTCTTTGGATCTTAAACCCGAAGAAGAGAAAAACATTAATAACAGAAATGTAGAATATGTTACAGAGGAAACTATTAGCTGATTGTTCACATTTTTTATTTAGATAGCATTTTAAAGCTGGTTTCATTTGTCCAATCTTTAAAATAGATTTAAAAATGTTTTAATAAACAATGCAATAAATTAAAGGATAGCCTATTTGGGTAATTTTTCTATGGAGTATCATTTAACAGGATTATTTTATAATACAAATGGAAAATAAACATTTAACATTGTGATCATTAGGAATGTTGGTTAACTTCTCCACTATTGCATATGACCTAAAAAGAGAAAAGAAACCCCAGTCATCCACTGATCATGTTGGAGATTATAGGGTTGGGGTATTTTTTTACATTTCTAGGGGTGACATCCTCTTCCTAAATAACATGCCTCCAGAAACCCTATGAACTTGATAAATGTCGATAGTTGTAGAGGGTCTTCAGGCCTTTTGTTCATAAAGTCTCTATCAATCGTGCTCAACGTGAAGGCAATCAAGAACAACAAGAGGTGATATTAAAAATGTTTTTAAATCTTAAAAGAGAATGTAACAGAATATTTCCTAAAAAAACAGGGTAGGAAAATTAGCTTGTTTAATTATAAGGATATTTGATGGTAAACGTACATACTATCTAAATTTCTGATTAATGTGAAGAAAGCATCAACAGACTGAAGCAGCTATAATAGTACAATTTAAAACCTAAAAAAATGCCTCTGTAAATATTAAGCCAATAACTCTCTTCTGAAATACAAAAAGTGCACGGCACAGAAAATTAATATGATTTCTTGCATGTAAATTACTATATTTTAAACAAAAGATATCTTCAAGAACCATTTTAATCTTTTCTATACTTATAGTACTTTCAAATTCATATTTCAGTGTTGACATATTTCAAATAAAGAAAATGGACTGTTGTAATCCTCTGTATGGTGTTTTCATTCAATTAGCTCTATCTTTCTTTTTCTAAGCAAACAAGATGGCAATTTACTCAAAGTCAACCCATAATAACATATATCAGCCAAAGTCGAACAAACACAGTGCTGCTCATACTACACCTTTTAAAAATCAAACAATTTTAAATAAAAGCAAACATGAACATAAATAGTGTTTCCTTTTGGAATACAACTGTTGACAGAAAAATGATAAAAACATAAAAATGGTTTGAATTTGTGAGGAAGTTAAATAATTCAGGAAATGTTTTATTAACTGATAGCGGAGAGAACAGGATTTTGGTCTTTGCATTCTGTAGTAATGAAAGAATAAAAGATATGATTTGTGGTTTACTTTTTTTAACTAAAAACAACTCTTTCTAACCGTATTAAAATTTCAAAAGGTAGTTGAAAACCACACTCTTATCAAGCACACACAAAAATATAATTCTGCTTAAATATGTTTCTTTTCTTGAAATGTAAGTTGCAACATTTTCAAAGGTAAAAAAAAAAGTAATGTGTCACTGCATAGTTTTTACAAATGACTTGTGGTTTATATTTTCAACACAATTTAACAGAAATTTAAGGGAAGTAGAGTTTGAAGCCACAAATAGATAATTTTTTTTTTTACTTTTGATATTTTTTTGTTTTGGGATGTTTGAAATGTTCATTATAAAGGAGTATTTCTATTACTCTTATACTTTAGAAGTATAAAATGTTTTCCTCTAAAATACTAATTATAAATCCTTTGTTCTCTTTTAATTTAAAGAATACATATGAAGATATAATATGGGGGAGATCTCCCCACTGCGGAGCAGGTGGTGAATTTGAGCTACATCCTTTCAATTGTTGCATAGATTCTTACCACTAAGCCATCAGATCTATATTTGTGTCGTAAGCATTTTAATTGTAAATTTTAAATGAATTTTGTGCATGTTGTTTTTAGGTGCCCTTGAGGCCATAATGACTCAAAGCTCATCCCGTGAACAGCAGATTGGAAACTTACCCTCTCACAATCTCTGTCATGCTTGTGCCCTTTGTTACAGTAATTTTGTCGACATATGTCCTTGAAGTCTTCTTTTCTTTCACTGACCTTCTAACTTTTCCAGCATCTTTACAAACAATGGTCCTACCTGTCAAGGAGCCCAAAACATGTGAGATGAAGTTTTATTACCCTTGTTTGCAAGGAGCACCCTGGTTACATTTCCTGCGAGACAGATTTGTTTGTTCTTTTGGCAGTCCATGATATATTTCATATACTTCACCAATACAACAATTCAAAGCCATCCTTTTTTAGTTAGTCTTTTATACTCATTTTTCTGGCTTTCAGATGCATAAAAAGCATTTGAAAACACCAGGCTTATATCAGATGCACCTTGGTTTACAACTTGACGTCCTAGATATTTAGCACTTTGAGAAACTAGACTATATGAAGAAGAATGTGGCACCACGATTGGAGGAAGAGTCATCAACAAAGTATATTATGCAGATGACACAATCTTGAGGAAAATGAAGAAGACTTGAAGCACTTAGTGCAAATGACCAAATAATACAGTCTTCAATATGAATTACATATCAACATCAAGAAAGCAAGTCTTGACCATTGGGTCCATATCATGATAGATGGAGGAAAGATTGAAGAGCATGCCTTGAGAGAGCAGGGGAATGGTGAAGGCTCTTTCATTAAATAGCTTTATTGTTGTTGCTGTTATGTGCCTTTGAGTTGGAACCTACTCTAGTTGACCCTCCAATGCTTTTTCACAGGCTAGAAACTGCAGCAGTTAGTGAATTCAAACCATGTGCCTTTGCATCCAAAGTGCAGCTCATGCCACTAGGTCACCAAATTTCTTTAATATTAAATCATTACTTATAATAAAATGTTGCTACTTTTAAAATTTTGTATAGCATCACAAGAGTTTCCTTCCTTTATATATTAAATATAAAAGGTTCATTAATGCATTACTAATTATTTGAAACATGTTATAAAATCAAGAGAAGCACTTGATTTTCTTTAAGGTTAAAATTGATATGCAAATATTCCTTATTATTTTATTTACAACAAATATAGAATAATATGCCACAATTTTATTTTGTGTCAATTGCTAATTCTGTTTCAACTTAATTCTTTTTTATTAGAGCCACTAGTTTAACAGAATAATTCTCATTGTTTATCCATGAAGTGTTTTGGCTTTGTTTTTGTTTTCCTCTTTTACCACTCAAGTGCTGTTTACATATATCATCTGAAAATGTCTGTGTATGGATGGATGGATAAAACCATCATTTACCAGGATAGAACTGTTTATGTGACCATGGGCTCTACAAATTTTTCTAGTTGACATGGTGCATTCTTCAACCATAAGCACGTCAGAGTTTCATATAAATTAGTGGATAGTATGTCACTTTCATCAAAAACATACTAATTTTTTTAGGAAAATTTAAGTATGTTTAAAGTAAGATTTTATAAAAAAAGTATTTACTCATAAGACTTTAAACATATAATGATGTCAGATAAAATTGTACTAGAAAAAATATTTGTAGTAGAGTTTAGTTTTTTTTATTGTGTGTGTTACAAAGTAAGTAACATTCACTTGGATTCAGGTGGTAATAAATGGGTGCACTTAAATATCTCTCCTTTAAAAAATATTTCTCAATTAGTTTATCACTTACTCAAGGCATCATCTTTACAGATTCCTTGTTCCAGCCCATCTGTACCATAGAAGAGGAAGCAAAACACAGAAGAGAGTAGTGCTTGAGATGAGTTTTATTCTAGAGTCCTGGACAGATTTTCTAAAGGCTGTCTTACATCAACTTGTTGATATTTATCCTAAGTCTATTTCCAAATGCTCATAATTTAAATCCCTGGAAATTTATTTGATGTAATATAAAATTACTACTAGCATAATTCCACATAATAAAATTGTACATCAAAGGACACCAGTCTAGGCATTTATCTAGAAATACTAGAAATATTTATACTATGATGGTGAATAATAACTGAATAGAGATCAAAGATGAATGACAAGATCAAAGAGTGGTAATATTTGCTAATGGGTGACAATTTTCCAGGCACTATGATAACCTCATTCATAAATATTACAACATTTAAATTTTTTCTTAAAGATTTATAAGAAAGATTTTTTTCATGTTAATTTTTAAGATCAAGAACAGAAGTCTCAGAATATATAGTAACTTGTTTTAATATGCTTAGGGATTTAAGATCTTGATTAAATTGTATCTACTGTAAAATACAAATATGGTTTTTGATAACATAGGGTAAGCCAAGATGAACTTTAATTCTGGCATACACAAGTGGTGCGCATTAATCAGTGAAGAAAGACAGCATCATTTTTTTTATTAATTTTTTTTATTATTATTATTTTGTGTGCGTGTACCGTCAAATCAGATCCGACTGGTACAGGAGGATATTGCGCCTCCTTCTCTGGCAGAGCATCTGGTGGATTCGAAGAGACAAAATCTTTAAACTCACTTTCATTCAATTGATTCCAACTAATAGCTAGTTTCCATCAATTTTCTGAAACTGTCATTCTTAGGGAGGCAACAGCTCATCTTGAGCCACTGGTGGATTCAAACCACTGGAGAAACTCAAACTTCCAGTTTGCGGTGTAACATCCTATCAACTACACTACTTGATCTCACTAATGAAATTAATGGAATTTAAATATTGAAATCATATTCAGTTAATAGAAAAAATAATGAAAGCTTTCTTTTAAAGTGAATAATCAGAAGTAAATTTAAAATAACCAATATTTTTTAAACTTTTCAGTGCAGTTTTAACTAAAAAACCTGCAACACACAAAATTGATGCTATATAAGCACAACACAAATAGTAGTAAAGTAAAATAATAGGTTATAAAAATAAGCTAAGACTCCATGTTTTGTTTAAGAGGCTACCATTTTTATCCAGAAGTTGAGAAAAGGGGGAAAGTCAGTGATACTTAGAAGAATTTGTTCTGACAACCATTTATCTTCCTCGGTTATAATAAGCATGACACTAAGTACTGTAGTATTTAGAAAGATATACAGTATCAGAGACTGCTTAATGACAACTTTAAAATGAAAAATTTCCTGACTAATTAAAAGAGTGATAATTAATGATATCTGTATTAAATGCTTCTGGAATTCTTGTACACTTTGAGTTACAAATCAAAATCAAGGAATGTCCTATACTTGAGTTCTTCAAGACTACAGTAAGTTAATGATGCATAATTTATTTAACTGAGTCTTCACTAACACTTAGAGAAAGAATTATTTGGAAATTTGTGAGACATAGGGTTATATGTGTAATACTAGGCATTACCTATCCTCATGGACCTTGGTTGTGGCCCAATAATTGAATATTCTTATACTTCTTTGATGATTAAATATTGACTGATGATTTGGCTAGTCAGTCATCATTGACAATATTGATAATTAATGCCACATTAAAATTAATAAGAAATATTTTAATCACATACATTATTATTTTATGGCACATACAGGCATAAACTTGGTCTGCAAACCTATATGCAACCACAAAAAAAGGCAAATGGGATAGCTTTATCTCAAAATTCTACATGGACTTCTGAATTTTAAATTCCCTATATGACTTACATATGCTTTCAATATTTCTTTTAGTTCTACTTTAACTGAAATATTTTTATAGAAGGTCATCAGAGATTATCAGATAACATTACTGGATATGAATGGGTAGAAATTGTCGGTATGGAGTAAAAGGAATCCAGCAACACAAATAATATGTAAGGACTGAAGCCTTTACTAAAACACAGGGCAGATTCAAGGAAATCTGCTACTGCAGAGGGGAAAAATAAAGGCAAGGTTTATAAAAAGTTTAGACCCCTGGATGTTTGACAATCCACAAAGCAGATAGATAAGAGCTTACTAAAATAATTTTTAAAAAGTTTCCACAGTACCTAAATAGGGAAGAAAAAGACAAAAATTCAATTTGGAGTCTGAAGAGGACTCAAAATGAAGAATAGCATTGCTGTTGTCAGATAGATCTTGGCTAATAAAAGTAGAAAGAATGCATTATGATTTTAAGAAGTATTATTAACAAACTTCAATATGCAGATAGTGTAACCTTGCTTGTTGAAAGTGAAGAGGACTTGGAGCATTTGATGAAGATCAGAGACTACAGCATTCAGTATGGATTAAAGAAAGATTGGTGCATTTGTATTACAGTTTTGGTGAAGAATAGTGAATATATGATGGACTGTCAGAAGAAAAATAACTCTATCTCAGAAAAAGTACAAGAGTATCCCTTAGAACTAAACTTGGCAAAACTTTTCTTTCACTTACTTTAGGTATGTTATCAAGGAGCACCAGTTCCTAGATAAAGTAATGATGTTTGGAAAATATGGGGTCAATTAAAAAAGAACACTTCAGTGAGAGAGAACACACACACACACACACACACGTATAAAGAGAGAGGGATTGATTTTATATTTTATATATTGTTGTTATTAAGTACTGTTGAATCAAGTACAACTCAGAGTGACCCTATGGACAATAGTTCTGAACCCTACCCTATCCTGAACCAACCTTAACATCCTGACACACTAGACCGATTGTTGGAAACATTGTTTCAGTGCATCTCATTGAGGGTCTTCTCTTTTGTTGACACTTCAACTCACCAAGAATGATATCCTTCTCTTAGGAATAGCCTCTTCTTAAAATATGCCCAAAGCATGTGAGGTGCAGCTTCGTCATCTTTGCCTCCAAGGAGTATTTTGGTTGTACTTTCTCCAAGATATATCTGTTTTTTCTCTTGGCAGTCTATGCAGTTTTCAGCACTGTTCTCCAAAGCCACAGGGAAAAGGCATTAATTAATCTCCTGTCACCTTATTTATTGTATAGCTCTCGGGCACATAAGAGGTGATTGGAAAGACAATGACTTGAATACTCTCAATGCTATTCCGGACTTTGGACTTTCCCAATGTTTTGCATCTACAACTTTCCTGACTGCTAGTATCAAGTATGCTGATTGATTGTGAACCCAAACAAGATTAAACAGTTCATCATTTCAACCTTTTCTCCATCTATTACATTGTTGCCCTTTGCCAACTGGTAAGGATTTTAGCTTTCTTTATGCTGAGATCTTTGTAATTCATACTGAAGTCTGTAGTTCTCGATTACTGTAAGCACCTCAGACCTTCCTCATTTTCAGCAATCAAGATTGTGGAATCTTTAGAGCATTGGCTGTTGATGAGCCTTTCTCTAATCCTGATGCCACATCCTGCTTCATAAAGCCCAGCTTCTCTAATGATTTGCTTGGTTAACAGATTGGATAGGTATAGTGAAAGGATACATCCCTGGCACACATTTTTCCCGATTTTAAACCAAGCAATATTCCTTTGTTCTATTTGGACAATAGCCTGCTAGTTATAGGTTTTGTATGAGCACAATTAAGTGTTCTAGGATTACCATTCTTCTCAGTGTTAGCCATAGTTTTTTTAATAATCTACACAGTCAAATGCCTTTTCATAGTTAATAAAAGTCTAATAGACATCTTTCTGGTATTCTCTGCTTTAAATGAAGATCCATCTGACATCAACAGTGATATTCTAGTGTCAAGGGCTCTTTTAAATATAAACTGAACTTCTGGAAGTTCTCTATAAATGTACTGTTCTAGATATTTTGAGGTATTCTTCAGCAATATTTTGCTTGCATGTGGTATTATTTGATAATTTATTAATTCTATTGAATCATCTTTCTTAGGAATGGGACCAAATATGAATCTGTTCTAGTCAGTTGGCACAGACCAATGAGCATGTTCAATGTTGCATCTGTTAGTTGTTGTTGTGTGTCATCAACTGATAGTGACCCCATGCACAATAGCTCTGAACCCTGCACTATCCTGAGGCAATCTCATTGTATCTCACATGCCTCCCCACATCACCCCAGTCATTGTGTCAATCTATCTGACATCCAGGGTCTTCCTCTTCTGTGCTGTCTCTTAACCCTTCCGAGCATGATATCCTTCTCCAAAGACTGGTCCCTTCTGGCTACATGGCCAAACTATACGATATGGAGTTTCAAAATAGAGTTGCTAGAGTTTCTGGAGGCATATTGTTTAGGAAATGGATCATGAGAGGAAATTGCCCATCCTTTTCCCTTGGAGCAACAGGTGGCCTTGAACCACCCACGTGCTGGTGAGATTACAGCACAGATTCTTGAAACTAGGCCACTAAAGTTCCACCTAAAATAGCATTACTTAACTACAATCATGTTGTTATTAGCATACTCATAAATTAAATATTCTTGTATCCATTTTTTAGGAATAAGTAGCTTAAAACCTGACAATGTAAAAATAAAAACAATGTGAGCTATGAAATAATATATACTATTACCATCTTCCATGAGAATCATTTAAGCATAAATCATCCACCTGCTAAGAGTATAAATATACATATAATATAAACTTAAAATATACATATGAACTTGTGAAATATTATGTAGTTGATGAGAAAAAATGTAACATTTTTCTTATTGAGTAGACATATAGAACATACTGTTGTTGTACATACAATTGAGTCAGAACTGACTAAATTATCCCTCCAGTGGGTTGTTAGATGTAGTGAAGTGCCCAGAAGGAGATTTTATGTCTTCTGCAGAGCAGCTAGTGGATTTGAACCGTGTGTATTTGGGTTACCAGCTCATCTCCTTACCACTAGATCACCAGAGCTACCTACAACATATTTTTTGCTTTCTTGTTTTTGGAATGTTTCTTCCTCTCCCCTTTTATTTCACCCACTTCATATATAATTATATTATAAATGTGTATTTGACACTCACAGAACTCTGTACACTTTTCAGTTCACTAGAGTTGGTCATGGATAATGTCAGAAGCAACAAATAGTGTTTATTATAAACCATGGACATTTCTATTACCTTTTCACATTATTTAACATTATTCTTACCACTACAAAGCTTAATTCAACTTCCAGAATACAAAACATTGGAGTTTGACAACATTTCTTAATCAACATTTTAGTAAGAAAGTGACCGATAGAAAGAGAACTTTCATGCAGAACTATGACTCTAAGCCACTCTGCACTCATAGCTCCTCAAAGGTCAGTAATTTCACAGCTGATTTTCCAGTTTTACCACTCTGTACTGATTCAAGATATTGATTTAAATATGATAACTTGTTTAGGACCATGATATTTAAGTCTTAAACAGTTCAGATACAGACTTGAATTATCACACTATTTTCGAAGCCAATCCCATGCATTCTATCTGTTGGAATTCAAGCTCAGAAGGGAAAAAGTTCATAAGTATAAGTGAAAAATTGACCTTGATTCAAGCTTAAAGACATCATTTTATTGCTTTGGTAGAACTTATAAACGTGGAAAATGAACAGTACTATATCCAGAGGTGACAGTCTGTCTTCATCCTCTGATCTTCAATGACTCTAAGTAAGGAGGATGGTCATATAGGGCAGTGCACATACTCTCAAACTCATAGGTGTTGGCTAATAATCAAACCATATGACATTGGGAGAAAGAAAAGTCAAGGTGTCTGATGCAATAAACTCCAAAGTTGCTGGAATCTGAGACTCAAGGAAAAACACACTTCAAGGCTTTTCATGGAAAATAGGGATAAAATCTTAGCTCAGGTAAGCTCTAACTTAATTTGACTCATATTTAATGGTTTTGGTTTTTTAGGTAGGTTTTGTTTGTTTGTTTTGTAATTTCACCATCCCATACACCATTCAATAAATGTGGAGACTGTTTACTACTTTTTTAAAAAGATATTTTTTTAAAAAAATTTTGTTGTTGTGTATTGTCAAATCAGATCTGTCTGACGCAGGAGGAGATTGACCCTTTTTTCTCCAGCAGAGCACCTAGTGGATTCAAACCATACATCTTTGGGATTGCAGTGAAGCTTCTTGCCCTTAGGTCACCAGAACTCCCCTAATTCCCATCACACACTTTCTTAAACAGTTGTTGTTTTGTTGTTAACTGCTGTCTACTTTTAGACCACTCATAGTGACTCTATGATTGATCGAAAGACCTGAACACTTGTATAACTTTCTTCATATCTCCAAGTTCATAGGGTTTCTGGAAGCAAGCTATTTCAGAAGTGGATGCCACTCCTGCTTCCAAGCGTGTTTTAATCAGGAAGCTCCACCAAACACTGTCCACCATGGATAACCATTATGATATTTGACACATCAGTATCACAGTGTTTAGCATCACAGCATCCACAAGTTACTTCTGTACAGCAAATGGACAGATCAGGGCTATACCGCTTAGAAGGATGTTTGACCAACATCAATTAAAACCAGGCCTGAGGGCTGCAGATTAAAATGACCCACCTTTGGCTTGGTAGCATCACTTTCTATCCACTAGGCCAACAGAGCTCTCTGCTTGGTGGTTGTTGTTGTTGTTGTTGCTGTTGCTGTTAAGTGTGGTAGAGTTGTAGATGACTCATAGTGACCCTTTGAACAAAGACTTGATCACTTGTATAACTTCCGTCATTTCTCCACGTTCTTAGAGTTTCCAGAGGCAAGCCATTTCGGAAGTGGATGCCACTCCTGCTAAATTGACTCAAAGAGACTGCAGGGCTCCAAAGTTTTCTATCTTGAAATGAACCAGTCTTACCACATTTTGTACCTCATTTTTGTATGGAGAATATTTGAGTTTTCCTTTTTTGAGAGATCTAAACTTCAGACCGCTTCTAAGTTTCTTAAGTTTTACAGTGTCTCTTTTCCAAATAGTTGAAATAGGCTCTTTGAGAGCATGTTCTACTGATTAACAGGGAATTTTAGACTAGCATTTTTATCTAGATCATGGTTCATCCATTTATATAGCTAGTGCCTGATATGCTTTGAGCTGTCACATCCACATCCACAAAGAAATGCTGACATCCTAACACTTGATACCTAAGAACATGACATTGTAGATAGGATCTTCAAAGATATCAGCTAATCTGAAGTTACACTAAGTAGAATGGGTCCTAATCCCATCAGAGTGATACTTATAAAAGAGAAGAATAAATGCAGAGATTAGGACAGAAAAAATCACATATGATGACTGAGCCAGGTGAGGTTCAGTAAAGAAATACTATGTATTAGCAAAAGCTAAGATAGAGAAACTGTAGTGTCAAGGGTTTATTGTGAAAATTATTTCTGTAGACACTTAGTCACCATGAGTCGCAGGCGACTCGACAGCACATAACAACAACAACAACAGACACTTAGTCACTTTGACTTTGTCATATGGATGGGTGGGAATATGCGTATAGGATGGGTTAGCGCATCCACAAAGGAATTGGCTAGTCTTGCCACTAAATTTAGGTTTAGTGGCAGATTTTGAGAATCTCACCACCAGCAAGAAAGAAGCAACATGAAATGTGCTCCCTTTGGGGCCAAAGAAAGATTCTTGTGCCAGTCAGACTTACAAGATAGCAGAAGGAGAGGCCAAAGCCGAGAACCAGATGCCTGACAGAGACAGAGTCTGAGAGGTTTATAACATTGACCTAATATGAGAAAGCTCAAGACTGAAGTGTCTTTGAATACATTTCAGATGTTGCCTTGACTGAGTGATTGTGTCTTGTTTCAGGCCAGCCTGAATGGCAGCGTTTTGACTTCCCTGATAGAGTTCTGTGTGCTATGGTCTGTGAGCTATTCCAACAGATTTTGGACAGAGTAGAACAGTATGATTAGTGTTGGGATGAGCAGAAAAAGGTACAGAAGAGTGGGGAACATGTCTGACTTCATAGAAATTGGATTTCTGTTATTAATGGATACAGTTCCCCTTTGTGATACTGACAAATATCACACAGCTCCATCCCCACATAGCCCTTTCTCTTTTTAGGCATTAAACTGTTTATTTTCCCTCAGTGGTTCTAGAAGTAATCACCCTGGGCAATACTCTGCTTTGGGCTTCCAACCTCCAGTACTATAAAACAGTAAATTTCTGTTTTTTAAAACCCATTTACTTTGAAGCATTTTGTCACAACATTTCTGCATAACTGAAACAAAGCCCTTGGAGAGCACATTATCCTTTCTTCAGTTTATAGATCACTCATCTACAAACTATTCCTTGACGGTACAATGATTCAATGTGTGGCTATCACCTGAAAGGTTTACCCTTGAGCCCACCAGCTGCTTCATAGGAGAAAACACTTAAGATACACTTTTCTCAAGATTACAGTCTGGGAAATGCTAGGGGCATTCCCTCACATAGGGTTGTTAGGATTCAGAATTTTCACAGTGGCAAACAATAACTGTGAATTGGAGCGGCCAGCCTCTCCTTCCTTATGAAGACTTGTCCTCACTAACTTATAAAAGGCTCTGTAAACAACTCTTAAACTTAACTGTTTTAAGGAGATACTTTTAATAATGAAGTCTTAAGTAAGATAGAACTCCATTCGCTTTGAATTTCTATGAACTGAGTAAGGAGCTAAGTGTAAGATCATCCTTGTGAGTATAGGCAAAAGATGTCATGTTTCATTAATCTAGAAGAACCAGTCTTTGTAAGAAATGACGTACGGAAATATTATCTTAGTGGATTGTAAAGAAGAATATGTATGCAAAATGAAGATAGATTTGATCTTTCTGTGGTAAGAAAATGAAGACTTTTGAATATTTATATTTCAAAAATGGTTCTAAGATATAATCTGTAGCAGGGTAAATCTTTGGTTGTATGTACATGTAAGGAAGGAGGTGATAAAAACTTAATGGTAACATTAAAAGCATTTAAGTTAGAAAGATGGATGGAGAAATAGTAAACACCAGAAGAAATTAAGATACTTACATACATCCCAGAAGATTTTCAACATTTTCACAGGCTATGTAGTGTGAATAAAATAGGTGTCATAATTAGGTGGTCATTACATTGTTTAGCGATGTCTTTATCAGACTTTGAATCCAGAAAGGACAATGCTTATTTTCAGTTGTTTCCCTTGTATTTTACCTAAAATATGTTGATGAATATTTGTTGAATGAATGAATGCTACAAAATCATTTAAACTGTATAGTTATCATGGATAAGACTATCATGTTTGGTAAAGTAAAAGATCATAAAAAAACAAGGAATAGCTTTAATGGGTTGGATTGGCATAGTGGTTGGAACAATGGGTTCAAGCAGAGAAGTGATTGTGAGCTGGCACAGGACAAGACAGCATTCTTTTTCTGTTATCAGTAAGGTCACTGTGAATCTGAACCAACTCAAAAGAACTCCACAATAAAATATTATCTCATGTTTCTATATTGTGTACAAAGATGACTTTTGTGTAATAGGCATTTGGTGTGCTCTTTAGTAAAATTCTTTGGATACAGGGCTCTAACTCTTGGAGAAAGAAAGAAAAAAACAACTCACCTTTTAGAGATAACCTCTTTTTTCATATAAATTTAGCACTAATTCATTGCTCATAAAAGGACAATTAGATTACTCTAGCTGACATGATTGTTACATGATAGTTAGTTTCTGAGATTTTAACCACAGTGTGTTTAATAGGCCACTCTATTTAATTCAAACCTTAACTCTTAAGAAGTCCCTATCCCCACACCCCAGGTTATACCATTCAGATCTATCAAATACCTCTACAAGAGAAAACATTTTAAAAGCAAAGCCTAGGAATGCTGCTAAATCTGCAGAAAATCTTTTACAAAATGGAAAAAGTATACTTATACGACAGAGATGTCCCATGGTTTCAGTATTGCCATTCTTTAAAGTTGCCTCTATTCTTTTAGGCTGTCAAGGTATTATTTAAATAATTACTCGAGTTGTGAAGTCAAGAATAAGAATAAGTGTATTCTTGACTTGTAGAAGAGTTAATACAACTTTTCAGTAGCATTTCTCATGCCCAAAAAGGAATAAACAGTGGATAAATGAAACTTAATATTACTTTAAAAAGCATATTTTTCAAAAGAATGAGTACCCAGTAATACACATCCTACTTGTGTACAAATTCTCACAGACTCACGTCGAAAGAAGCGGCCTCTGTCTGGAAATGTCAATGCAACGAAACATTATCATAGAATAATGATCTCTTGTTTCCACATAAATGCCTAGGGAAAACTAAGATGTTCATTTTCAAAGCTGGAAACATTGATTCACTGGCTATGTCCTATTAGAATGACTTTATTTTATTCCATCAAATAGCTGATAAAAATTCAGTCATTCAGGCTGATACATGTGGATTCCGAGAATGACAGTTGTTGTGCTACAGTACTACTAAGCAGACAAAAATCATTGTATTTTCTGTGGTTTATTTGTGAGCAAAAGAAAATTAGGTTTTCTCATGAATGCTCTGAGGCTTAATGTTAGCAATATAGAAGTGGTCTTTACTGATTTTTTTCCTTTTATTTCTTTTAAGTAAGATATTATTTTCTTGTTCTAATGGTCATTCGTTTACACAATTCTGAACTATATAGATCCTACAGAGAATTCTACATATTTTATGTTATTATAGGCATAATAATATATATTATAAAAAGGTCGGTGGTCAATTACTGTTCAAATGAAGATAAATATTTACTCAACTAGAAAAAAGGCTAGAGAGATTCATGCCTATTTTGATAGATAATATTTTAATCTGATTAGTAAAAATGAAAAGATGGTCAGAGATTCCAGGGGGAAAGAGAAGAGTTAGGGATTTATGTATTCAAATTACATACATACACATAAATATTTCTGAGTATAGAGCATCTACAGATGGAAACATTTTATATTGTGAATAGTCACTAATTTCTTAAAACAGAAAAAGCTATTCTTATGGTAGGCACTATGGTATTCACTGTGGTTTATCAGCAATTCTCTTAGACTCTATTGCAAAATAAAAGACATAGAAAAACTATCCATACAAGCAGTTCCTTTTTTCAGGATCCAACTTTCATGGTACATGCATTGGTGGGAAAATGCACTGTTGCTTGTGTTTGGTTTTGTGTTTTTGTTTTTTTTTTCTATTACAACACATATGATCGTAGAAGTAAAACTAAAATAATGGAAAAATAATCCTTTAAATTGGGTAATGTCTACTCCCAAATTTAAAGACATTAAAAGAGAGTGATAAAAATATCAGGAATCGAGAAGGTGTTTTCCCATGTTTCCTGTATTATTTATAAAAAAACAACAAGTTGTAAGTCAGTTATGATACATTTTTAAGAAAAGACAGAATTGTGATATAATCTTACGTACGAGTCATCATACTCTAGACATTCATATTATGCTTCTACAATAACCAGTCTAACTTACGTTCCAGTTCTTCTAAATCATTTTATTGCTTTGGCTTTCCATTCAGATAGCAACGTTACATAGTAACATAGGTCTGTGGAGGTACAATAGTGTCTAGTCTAAAAATGTACATGTTGGCACCATCAGGTAGGAAAGTTAGAGCGTTGTGGGTTATACACACATGAGACAGAAAGTTGCTATAAAAATAAAGTAGAAAAGATCAAAATAGACACTTGCCAAAGGAAAGTATTTTGGAAAAGTCTGAGAAAGACTGTCACATTGTTAGATTGACATAATGACTGCAACAATGGGGTTACTTACACATGGTAAAGATTGTGAGAATACCACAGGGTAGGAAAAGAATTCTACCTATTGTTCTTAGGGTTTCTATAAGGTGTAATTAACTCCTTCACATCTGACAACAATGTCAGAAAACTAAATCAACACTATATTTTGGGTAGTGGATTAGAATAGTTCAAAGGACTTCAGGTTAAAGAATATATCTTGTAAGAACAACAAGAATACAGAGAATCAACAAATTTCCATAATGATAGCCTACATATACAAAGTAAACAAAATGTCTCTGCCTTCCCAAACCCAGCCTACACATTGGCAGCTCTCTGTTGATGTACTGTTCCAGTAATTTTTTTGGAGAAGTACTAGGGATATTATAGCTAATGTTAGATGGATCTTAGCTGAAAGCAGAGAGTATTAGAGTAATGTCTATTTGTGTTCATTGACTATGAAAGGCATTTGACCATGTGGATCACAACAAAATGTGGCTAACTCTGAGAAGAAAGGGAATCCCAGAATATTTGATTGTGCTTATGGGAAACTTGGATGAGGAGTAAGTTGTCAGGACAGAGAAAGGAAACACTGTATGGTTCAAAATCTGGAAGGGTGTATGCCAGGGATGTGTCCTATCTCCATACCTTTTTAACCTGTATGCAGAGCAGGTTATCCTGGAGGCTGGCCCCTACGAGAAAGAATGTGGCATCAGGATTGGAGAAAGACTCATCAACTACCTGTATTATGCAGATGACAAAACCTTTCTTGCTGAAACTTAGTAGGACCTGAAACCCTTGCTGCAGAAGGTCTAGGACTGCAACCTTAAATATAGACTGAAGCTCAATATCAAGAAAACAAAGATTCTTGCCACTGGACTGATTCATAGCAGCATCATAGACAATAAAGACACTGAAATTGTTAACAGCTTCAGTTTGTTTGGTTCCACAATCAATACTATTGGTACCAGCAGCTGGGAAATCAAAAGATGAATTGCATTAGAAAAGGCAGTTGTCAGGCACATCTCCAGAGTACAGAAGAGCAAAAATGTCAGTCTGGAGACTAATGTGTACCTGATGTAGGCTATGGTCTTCATAATTATTTGCTATGAATCAGAAAGCTGGACAATTCCTAGAAATGATAAAAGGAGAATTGATACTCTGGAATTGTGGTGCTCGAGAAGAATATTGACTATATCATGGACTGCTAGGAGAACAATTAGTTTTGTCCAATTGTTGTTGATTGCCAACAAGTTGAGCATGACTCATAGTGACCCTATGAACAAAAGACCTGAAGCCTTTCTATAGCTATCATTTCTCAAAGTTCACCGAGTTTGCAGAGGCATGTTGTTTAGGAAGTAGATGCCTAGAGAGGGTGAAACCAGGCTGCTCCTTGGAGGCAAGAATTCTGAAGCTTTGTCTGACATAGTTTGTGCATGTTGCGAAGAGGGACCAGTCATTGGAGAGGAACATCATGCTTGGGAGGGTAGAGGGGCAGTGCAAGAAGGAAGCTCCCTCAGTAACTGGGGTGATGGGGTCAGTGTGTCAGAGACATTTGGCTCAGGATAGAGCAGATTCAGACGTTTTACATAGGGTCACTATGAGTTGCAAGTGACCCCAAGGTACAAAACGAAACAATAACTTTTTCCTAAGGTAGTCTTTTTAGGCAGATATCCAGGAATATATGCAAATAAGCCTTTACATGTTTGATGGATTTTCCTGTATTTCCCTAAGAATAATAAGAATTTGAAAAAGGGACATTATCCCCAAATTCACATGTCACTACATTTACTGGCCCCAAATTACTGGTTTATCAAATTATGCATATGCATGCCTATTTTCTCCTTTCCAACATATACCTACAGAGAGAAAGAGAGTGAGAAAGAGAATTAGGTAAAAGAATCAATTCAAGACATTCTTGTGTTCCCAGTCTGAAAAGACCAATTCAGACCATGACTACAACTTTATCTCATTCAACCTTCAGGGTTGAAAACAATGCTAATTATCATCTTCCCAATCTTTTTCTCCTTTGTATTTTTATTTCTAAGTACAACTTTGGTCTTTAAATAAAATAAGCACAACTATCAATAACAACAAAATATGTCCTGCTTCTCTGTCTCTGAAACACTGTCTTGTGTCCCATTAGTTAATTTCTCCTTCTGTTTCTACTCTGACCTGCTCTGCCCCCACCTTTTCTGCCCCACCTCACCATCTGCTCTAATTTCTGCAGTACTGACTAAGAAACTGTTAGATATGAGATTTTTCTCACCATTAAATACTTTACTTGATAAGATTTTTCCAATGAAATGCCTCAACTGATTAACCATGCCGCTTAGAATTGCCTATAAAGTGATAATCAGTATAGAAAATGTTTATTATTTAATTCAGGAATAATTTTTAAAGCATTTTATTTATCCTTCATCTATGTTTCTGTACATTTCACTTTTATTTTTTTCCTAATGCATTCTACTATCTTAGATACATAAGAGTAGAGCCATTTCCTTTCATAACTACTTTTAGTGATACATAGCATGGAAAAAATAAATTTTGATGTAATTAGATTCTCTAATTTAGTATTAAAAATTACTATCAGCACTACTAACATTTCCTTTATTATTATATCTAAATTAAAAGTGAAATGAAAGTATATATTTGCACTTTTAACTAAATAAATCAACATAATCTCAATTCATTCTTCTCTAATTTAAAGTGCCTTTGTTAAAAAAAGTAAAATCAATAGTGACTAATTTATGGACTCTTAGAACCATTTAATAACATTGTTTAATTTTTAAAAATGTTCCCTAAATGGAAAAAGACCAAAGGACATTTTGATTTCATAATAACCTATTTGTAAGCATGAGTGGCATCCTATTCTTAAACAACATCCTCTGGAAACTATGAACTCTGAGAAGTGACGATAGTCATAGAAAGGTTTCAGGTCTTTTGTTCACAGGGTCGCTATGAGTTGTGCTCAACTCGATGGCAATTAACAGCAACAACATTAACAAATGTCCTTCCAAGCAGTGGAATACATACCAGAAGGCCTAGATTCTCTTTAATTGTACTGAATGCACTTCCTCATATAACTGTTTGCAGGTATCCATTATTTCCGATGTTATATATTAAGAAGGCTTATATGTTTAGAAATAGAGTAGGAATGAATTTGCTAACAACACGTTTAGAATAAGTTAAAATATACATTGTCAAAAGACATGGAAATTTTAAAGGTAAAGTGTATAGGCAAGAACCAGTTGTCATCAACTTGATTCTTACCCATTGCAAGTAGAACTATTTCCCATTGAGTTTTTAATGACTGCTTACATGTGGACCACAAGTCTAACTAGTAGGTCTTCTTCTATCCTAGAGATTGAAGTGCAATCAGAAGTTCTTTGCAGGAGTGAGGTTGTGGAGAAATTGGAACCCTTACTCATTGTGGGTGAGGGTGTAAAATGGTGCAACCACTATGGAAGACAGTGTGGCACTTTCTCAAAAAGTTGAAAATAGAAATACCATTTTACCCAGCAATTCCACTATTAGGAATATACCCTAAAGAAATCATAACTGCCACCAGAGCAGATGATCAGTATGGCTTTGTTTAAAATAGCAAAGAGCTGAAAACAACCGAAGTGCCCACCAACAAATGAATGGATAGAGAAGCTGTGATATATTCACATAATGGAATACTATGCTGCATTAAAAGACAAGGAACTCATGAAACATGATACAAAATGGGTGACCATGAAGGACATTATGCTGAGTGAAATATATCAGTCACAAAGGGACAAATACTGCATAATGCCACTGTTATAAAACAGAACTGACATCAGATTAGGGAACATCTAAGAAAACAGGGTTTAAATAATGTATACCGCATTAAAACAGATGAGGGAGAGAACTGTTTGAGGGTTAAGATATTATTTTCATGACAAGAGAGAGCTTCAGGAAGGGAGAGTACTCTTCAGGGGTCAGATTGTATAATAATGAAAGTAATTTTTTTTCTTTTTTACTTTCAAAGAGAAAAAACTGGGTGGAGTGGTGGACAGGGAGGAATATGTGCAACAATGAATGAATTAAAATCCAAAGTCTCTATAAACTTTCATTAAAATTTCAGTTTGTTTTTTTTTAAAAAGTACTTTGGAGAAAGGCATGGCCATGTACATCCAGAACATCAGTCATTGAAGAGCCTTATGAGATCTACTTAAAAAATAAGGTTTACCTTGAGTCAGAATTAATTAAATATAGTAAGCAGCAGCATGGGCAGGACGTAGTTTATTTGTTCAGATTTCTTCAAAATGTGTGCAATTTTTTTTTTGCCATGCACCAGGAATTTTATGATACAAAATTTTTAAAATTAGTACAATTGACCCCTGAACAATACAAGTTTGAACTCTACAAATCAATTATTCTGGGGGGAGGGTGGGAAAAGCTTAAAAAAACCAAAGCCAAACCAACCCCTATCTAATTGCTATTGTGGTGAACTCAAGTATTTCAAGAAACTGCTTAAATGCCATGTTATGCTATTTATCACCACTTCATCTCTTCAGTACATGAATAGTTCAAATCCATATTGTTCTAGAAACAATTTAAAATTATATGTGGTGTTCCCATCACTCAGGAGGCAGGAACCCCAACACCAAACTTGTTCAAAAGTCAGTTGTACTTAGAAAGAGAGAAATCAGTACACTTAGGTGATTTAGACTGCACCTTTGCAAAGAAATTTCCTTAGTTTAAACTCCTTAGTATAACTCTATCCTGTGTGCCAGTGTATGACTGTACTTTTTGAAAGCTATATGTTGTTGTTGTTATGTGTCATCGAATCTCTTGCGACTCATAGAGACCCTATGTACAACAGCCCTAAACCCTGCTTTGTCCTGTGCCAATCTCACTGTCTCCGACACCCCGCCTCTACCAGAGTCACTAAATCAGTCTACCTCATAGAGGGTCTCCCCCTCCTGCGCTGTACCTCCACCCTCTCCAAGGACCAGTCCCTCCTTACAGTATGTCCAAAGTATGTCAGATGAAACCTCAGAATCCTTGCTTCCGAAGAGCAGCCTGGGTTAACCCTCTCCGGGATGAATCTGTTTGTTTTTTTAGCAGTCCAGGGTACACTCATTACTCTTCTCCAGCACCACAGCTCAAATGGATCAATTCTCCTTCTATCATCCCTAGTCATTGTTTAACACTCTGACATGTAACAAGTGATTGCAAAGATCATGGCCTGTATCAGACACACCTTAGTCTCCAGAGTGACACCATTGCTCTTCAGTACTTTGGAGCGGTCCCTAACAGCAGACTTTCCCATCGCAATACTTCTTTTAATTTCCTAGCTGCTGGTGCCAACAGTGTTGATTGTGGAGCCAAGCAAACTAAAGCTGTGAACAATCTCAATTTCTTCACCATCCATCCGGATGCTGCCAGTTGGTCCAGTGGTGAGAATCTTGTCATCTTGATATTGAGCCTCAATTCATATTGAAGGCTGCAGTCCTTGAACCTCTGCAGCAAGCGCTTCAGGTCCTCCTCATTTTCAACAATCAGGGTCGTGTCATCTGCATAATGCACATTGTTGATATATCTTCCACCAATCCTGACACCTCAATTCTCCTCATAGAGCACAGTTTCCTGGATAATCTGTTATGGATATAGGTTTGAAAAATATAGCGACAGGACACATCCCTAGTGCACACCCTTCCCAATTCTGAACCACAAAATGTTTCCTTGCTTTGTTCTGACGACAGTCTGTTGGTACAAGTATAGGTTTCAGTTTAGTAGGATTAAGTGTTCTGGGATTCCCCTTCTTCTCAGAGTCAGTCACAGTTTGTTATAATCCACACAGTTAAATGCTTTTGCATAATCAATGAAACACACATAGATATTCCTCTGGTATTACCTGCTTTCTGCTAAGATCCGTCTAACATTAGCTATAATATCCCTAGTACGAGGACCCCTTCTAAACCTAGCCTGGACTTCTGGCAGTTCTCTGCTGATGTGCTGTTCCAGTCATTTTTGGATAATCTTCAGCAGAATCTTGCTTGTATATGAAATCAATGAGATTTTTCTATAGTTTCCACACTCCGTTTGGTCACCCTTCTTTGGGATGGGAACAAATATAGATATCTTCCAGTCAGTTGGCCAAGTGGTTGTTATCCAGATTTCTTGGCACAACTTGGTGAGCACATCTAAGACAGCATCTATTAGCCGAAATACATCAATTGGTATATCATCTATTCCCGGTATTTTTCCTGTTTCTTTCAAAGCAGCTTGAACTTCTTCCTTCATACTATGGGCTCTTGCTCATATGTTGTTTCATTAAATTTTTCTGTGTCTGCCAATTCCTTTTGATACAGTGACTCAGTATATTGAAAGCTATATAGATTTATTAAATAAGTACTTAACATTTGTTAATCAGATTTTGGAAACAGATTTCTTAGTCTCAAGTGTATGGTCTCTTTGAAAAGTAACATAAAAAACATGAATCAAAAAGAAAATTATGTACATTTATGCATAGTTTTGTGATTTTTTTTCATTTTATACTGATTTATTTACAAAGCTTGGATACATTGTTTTTCACAAAAGATCCTTCCCATTTTCTTCACCTCATCTACCCATCAAATTGGGCAACCTTATGATTAACACCCTACCCACCCTCATCCTCACCCCTCTATTTCCACCCTCTACCTCCATTGGATTCTCATACTCATTCTACAATAATAGTTTTATAAAGTATTTGTCCTTGTGGGACTTAGTTCACTCGGTAGAATGCTCTCCAGTCCCTCCCCAGTTCCTCCCAAGTTAGGTAGTAATTTACAAAATCATTGCTCCTGTGTGTTGTGTGGTATTCTACTATGTGAATGTACCACAACTTCTCAATCCATTCATTTGTGGTTGAACATCTGAACTCTTTCCATGTTCTTGCGATGGTGAATAATGCTATTATGATTATTGGTGTACAAGTCTCCATTTGAGCCTCAGTTCTCATTTTCTTGGGGTATATTCCAAGCAATGGAATTTCTATGTTCAGCTTTTTGTGGAAGCACCAAATTGCCTCCAACGTGGTTGTACCATTGTACAATCCCAACAACAATGTGAAAGAGGTCCTAACTCACCACAGCCTCTCCTATATTTATTACTTGCTGTTCTGTTAAACTGTCCCTGCTACTGGAGTAAGATGGTATCTTATTGTGGTTTTGATTTGCATCTCTCTTATTGCCAGTGATTTGGAACATTGCTTCATGTGTTTGTTAGCCATTGGAATATCTTCCTTTGTGAAAATTCTTTCCATGTCTTTTTCCCATTTTGTAATTGGGTTATCAGTCTTTTCCTTGTGGAGGCCCAGGACTATAATGTCTTATTTTGTGGCCTAATTGCTTCCTTGAAAAGTTAGAAGAGGACATTATAGATGAAGCTTAATAGAAATAGACTAAATTACAAGGTAGGTATTCATTTTGCACTAAAAGACACAGGGAAAGGATAGAGAGTATAGGTATGAGGGGCAATTTTATAGATTGTGATAAAGTAAATGCATAAGAATGCTGTTCATGAATGTTCCTCATTTTATTTATCAAATCAGTAATTCACACCAGAATAACACAGAAGTTACTGGAAGACATTGACAATGTCTAGATGTCTAGGGCTGTTTTTTAAGAATACAATGATTACGGCAGTGTAGAAGAAACTGAGAGTCAGACTAGGAAATTTGTTTTGCCTCTGGTATGAAAAGCCAGGGATTCTCTCAACAATCTACAGTATACAGGGCAACTCTCCCACCACATACATGACTTAAATATCACTAGGCAAATTTGAAAACTCTTTCCCAAAATGTGGTGATATAGAGAGTAATAGGAAGCTCTTGTGATGTATACTCCATAAGGAGACACATTGCTAGTCCAAAGCCAGCACCTCCCTGGTAGTTCATATCCACCGGTGGCTCTGCAGGAGAAAGATTAGCAAATTCTTCCTGTGGATTTAGGGTCTGAGAAAGCCAGTAGGTAAAGAAAAATTAAACCTTTTGATGGTAATGAATAAGAGTTTTGAGTGACCTAAGTCCATTCTGAAGGAAAGAAGCTTGATAGCAAAACTCTTTGATATTACATAATGTTAGACAATAATTTGAATCAACAAAAGCAAAAGGAGTACCAGTAAAGAGGGTGAAACCAAGTCTCTCCTTGAAGATTAAGATTTTGAAGCTCCACCTCATTTACTTTGAGCACGTGGCCAGGAGAGATGGGTCCTTGGAGAAGGACATCATGCTTGGAATGGTGTATGGACAGCTCAGGAAAGGAACACTCTGGATGAGATGGATTGATTACAGTAATTGGGGTGATGGATGTTGATGTGTTGAAATTAATGAGACTGACTCAGGACAGGGAAGAGTTCAGAGCTGCCGTACATAGGGTCACTATACGACAAAGGTGACACAATGGCACATAAAAACAATAACATACTATGATAGATTTAGAAGCTGGAGTGGCACCCACTTCTTAAACAACATTCCTCCAGAAACACTATGAACTCTGATAAATGTCGATAG
>NW_006399773.1:7385013-7403347 GCF_000299155.1 Elephantulus edwardii
TTTTCTTTTGCTTTTCAAGGAGAGGAGCAAATGGGGGGAGGGGTTTGTGCGGGGAGAAGGGTGCAACAATGAATGAATGGAATCCCAAAATTTCTGTAGATGTTCATTGAAATGAAAAATAAACAACCTAAATTTAAAAAAAAAAAACAGAGTATTGCTGCATACATTTTTACCTTTTTTTCCTCTTAGAATAATTTGCAAAACATCACATTTATGCACTTACATAGTCATATTTGTAATACATTGTTGTTGTTGTTATGTGTCATTGAGTCACCTGTGACTCATTGCAACCCTATACAGCAGCCCTAAACCCTGCTCTATCTCTTGCCAAACTTATTGTCTTAGACACACGTATCCTATTACCTCAGTAACTGAATCAATTCATCACATCAAGCATCTTCCTCTCCTGTGCTGTCCCTCCACCCTCACAAGCATGACATCCCTTTCCTAAGGTTGACCCCACTTTCCTACATGTCCAAAGTATGTCAGATGAAGCTTCAGAATCCTTGCCTCCAAGGAGCATCTGGCTTCACACTCTGTATGACGAACTTGCTTGTTCTAGCAGTCCATGGTATATTCAATACTCTTCTCCAGCACCACATCTCAAAGGCTTCATCTCTCCTATCATCTGTAGTCATTATCTACCTGTCTGATGCTTAGCAAGTAAGTGCAAAGACCATGGCCTGTATCAGGCACACCTTAGTCTCCACACTGAAATTGTTGTTTTTCAGTACCTTGGAGAGGTCTCTGACAGCAGACTTTCCCACCTTTTAATTTCCTGATTGGTGGAGGTACCAAGCCTGTTGATTATAGAACTAAGCAAACTGAAGCTGTCAACAATCTCAATCTCTTCATGATCTATCATAATATTGCCACTTGACCCAGTGGTGAAAAATCTTTGTTTTCTGTATGTTGAGCTTCAATCCTTACTGAAGGCTGCAGTCCTTGACCTTCTGCAGCAAGCACTTCAAGTCCTCCTCAATTTCTCCAAGCAGGATTGTGTAATCTGCATAACACAGATTATTGATGAGTATACCTCTAATCCTGATGCCACACTTCTCCTCCTAGAGCCCAGACTCCCAGATAATCTGTTCCACGTATAGACTGAAAAGATAGATAGAACACATCCTTGACACACACCCTGCCCAATTTAGAACCATGCTGTGTTTCCTTGCTCTGTTCTGATGACTGCCTCCGGATCCAAGTATAGGTTTTACATAAGCACAATCAAATCAAGTGTTCTGGATTCCCAGTCTTCTCAGAGTAAAAGCACAGTGGGGGGTGGGAGGGGTGGGGTGGAGAACAAGCTTTGAGTCACAATACTGAAGGATTCTATGGACAAAACCTTGGATGATACAGCTATATAAAAGGTGGAAGAAACGTATAGTCATGATATAAAAAAGGAAAAAAAGTTGTTCAACAAATTTAGCCTTTCAGGAATTAACATAGGATCAAGAATCAATGTTAACAAAGGAAGATGTTCAAGCTTAACTCGAGGTATTGACAAAAATGTTATACCAACTGACACTTTTCAAGAAATAAATTCAGTCCTCGATGTGTTTACTAATCTACAGCAAAAATTCTGGAAGAAAGCTACCTGGCCAAATGATTGGAGAGATAAATATTTATCCTCATTCCAAAGAAGGTGATACAACACAATGTAGAAATTATCAAAGCATATCATTATTATAAAAAAATATTAACTTCCTCAAAATAGTAAAAAGTATATATGCAAAACCAGGAGGAGCCAATATCATTCTCACTGGACAGAGACTAAAGTCATTTCCTTGAGAAAAGGGGCAAGACAAGGATGCCCGTTGTCACCACTTCTACTCAATATTATATTGGAAGTACTTGTTTGGGTTATATGGCAAGGAAAGAGACCTTGAATAAGCAAAGTACTTCTGAAAAAACAAGGATGAAGTAGAAAGCAGAGCACTCTCTGATCTCAAAGAACTACTACCCAACTAATTACCAAAACAGCGTGGTACCAGTTCAATGAGAGACACGTAGACCAAAGGAATAGAATTGAGAGTCCAGAAATTTATACATCTATCTATGGTCAATTGATATTTGACAAGGGAAAAAACCCCCTATCAAATGGACAAAGCAACAATATCTTCAACATATGGTGATTTGCATCTCTCTTAAAGCCAGTGATTTTGAATATTTCTTCATGTGTCTCTTGGCCATCTAAAAAGCTTTCTCTGTGAAAGATCTTTCCATAAAAAGAAGGTAAAATTATATGCAGATGTTATAATACTTAGAAAACCCTAAAGACTCAGTGATAGAACTACTGGCCATAGTTGACCAATTCAACAAAGTGACAGAATACAAAACCTCAGTCCCATAAGGACAAATGCTGTATGAGACCATTATTGTGGAAATAGAAAGATAACTAGTAAAACATGTATGAGGACCCAAGGAGGCTGCATAGGAGCAGAAGGGAGAGGATGGGCAGGGGATAATCATAGGGTTGCACAATTTGATGGGTAGAGGGAGGGATTGGTAAAGAAAATGGGGATAATCTGGTTTGAAAAACAATTAATACAAAGTTTGTGAGCAAACCAATATAAAATAAAACTTTTATTTAAAAGAATAAAAGAAAAAAAGCTAACTGGTCAAATGACTGATGAGATAAATATTTATTCCTATTCCAAAGAAGGTGATACAATAGAATATAGAACTTATCCTAGCACATCATTAAGGTCACATGTAGGTAAAATCTTGTGGAATATCATTTAACAAAAAAAAAAACACAACAGTTGCTAAGGGAACTAATATATATTCAAGCTGGATTAAGAAGAAGTCATGTATATCATTGCTCATTTCAGATTTATCTTAGCTAAAAGAAGAGAATATCACAACAGGAAGACAACCAAAGTTTATTCCCTAATAAATTTACCCCGACTCTGGGGCAAAGACCTCTGAGTTCAGGGAAACAACAGTGTCATTCTCACTTAAAAGACTCAAAGAGAGAATCCTTATCTCTTTAAGATCCTGCTAGTCCCTGAAAGACTTAGTATTCCTTGGCTTTTGTTTTCACTGCACTAATCCTTATCATATTGTTTCATAGACACACTCTCACTCTGATATCCATCAAGGTTTCTTTTTTTTTTAAAAAAAGGGGAGTATTTATGATGGATTAGAACCTACATTGTTTTAGAAAGGACACATGTTGTCCTAGAAGATAAAATTGTCTTAAGATAAGACTTCTAAACAATTGCTTTCATAAGTATGGGATAGTGATTGAGATGAAAACATTGTCTTTTGGATGGACTACAATTTCAAACATACCAAGGACTAATCTCTTTTGGAATTATTTAACATTCTTTAAGTATAGATTAATATGTTTCATCAAATTTGGCAATCTTTTATGTCATTTTTTTAAATATTTGTATCCTTTTTCTACCCTTTTCATTGTCATTTTTCTAATTATACATATGTAGTTATACTTAATGATGTCACATATTTTTATTGACCTTTTTCCCCCTTCTATTTTCCTTATAGGGTAATATTTCTCTGTTAACTTCTGGAAATACGGAACATTTAACTTTGCTCATGCTAAAACTACACCTAGATAAAGAGGCTGATATCTGAAAAAAGCAAGGGAACACTTGTTGTTGTTGTTAGGTGCCGTCGAGTCATAGACAACTCACAGCAACTCTATGAACAAAAGGCCTGAGTACTGTTCATACATAGAGTTTCCGGAGGCAAGCCATTTCGGAAGTGGATGCCGCTCCTGCTTCCAGGCTTGTTTTAGTCAGGAATCTCCAGCAAAGACTGTCCACTAAGAGTAACCATTACCACGTTTGGAACATCAGTGTCACAGTGTTCAGCATCACAGCAACCATGAGTTACCTCTGTACAGCAATGCACAGACCAGTGCTATACCACCTAGAAGAATGTTTGACAGGAAAACAATTTGAACCTGGCCTGAGGGAACGCAACATGGTTTAAAATAAGAAAATATGTATACCAGGATTTTATCCACTCTGCATAGCTATTCAATTAGTATTCTAAGCAAATCATTCAAGAAGGTGGACTTTATGAAGTAAATTGTGGCAACAGAACTGCAGTAAGACTCGTCAACAACATGCTCTGTACAGATGACACATTGCTTTATAAAATTGAGCAAGACTTGAAGTAATTGCTGCAGAAGATCAAAGACTACAACCATAAATATGGATTGTACTTCAACATCAAGAAAACAAAAATATTCTCAACTGGACCAATAGGCAACAACATGATAGATGGAGAAATGACTGAAATTGTCAATGACTTCATCTTATTTGGATTCACAATTAACACATTTGGAGTCTGCAGTCAAGAACCTCTTCAAATTACCAAAGAGTAATGACATCAGTTTGAGGACTAATGTGCACCAAATTTAAGTCATGGTCTTTTCCATCACTTGTTGTTCATCTGAGAGCTAGATATTAAGTAAAAATGACAGCTCATAAGGTCACACAGTTTTATGGGTGGGGGGATGGTTAATGGAAATAGGAAAGACTCAGTATGAAAAACGGAGTATAAAAACTTTGTAAGTAAACAAATAAAAATAAAAAATAATATTAAAAAAAATAAGGACAGAGAAGAATTAATGCATTTGAGCTGTAGTGTTGTGGAAGAGTGCTGAATATTCCGTGGACTTCTAAAAATACAACCAGCTATGTCTTTAAGAAAATATACCCATAATGCTTCTTGGTGGCAAAGATGATCACATTTCTTCTCACATATTTTGGGCATCTTGTTGGGGAGGCTATTCCTTGAAGAGAGATATCAAGCTTGGAAAGGGGGAAAATTGGTGAAAGAAAGGAAGACCTCAACCAGGTGGATTAAGACAGTGATTGCTGCAATGAGCTAGAGTATATGAAAAATTATAATGGCACAAGATAGGATATGGTTAAGATCTGTGGTCACTCTGTGATGTAGTCAACTTGATGAACATACTGACTTGTCTTCAAGTTTTGCTTATTCTTCTTTCTTTTAATCTGGTTACCTAAGGGTCTCCTTTTGTGTGAGAGCATTTAGTACTCAAAAGTTGTGCTAACGTGCCTGGATCAGGCACACCTTAGTCTCCAGCCTGATGTCGTTGCTTTTCAGTACTCTTGAGAAGTCCTCCACAGCTGACTTTCCCAATGCAATTCGTCTCTTGATTTCCTGGCTGCTGTTATCAAGAGTGTTGACTGTGGAGCCAAGTAAACAAAAACTGTTAACTATCTCAATCTCTTCACCATCCATACTGGTGCTCCCAATTGGTCCAGTGGTGAGAATGATTTCTTGATGTTGAGCTTCAATCCATATAGGAGGCTGCAGTCCTTGACCTTCAGCAGCAAGTACTTCAGGTCCTCCTCAGTTCCAGCAAGCAGGTTGTTGATGACTCTTCCACCAATCCTGATGCCACATTCCACCTCGTACAGCCCAGCATCTCAGACGATCTCTTCTGCATGAAAATTGAAAAGGTATGGAAACAGAATACATCCCTGACGGACCCCTTCTTGATTCTTGTTAGTCCTTAGAAGATATCATTTAGGAATGCATACAATCTTCTATATTGCCAGAGATTTATGGTTTTTATTCTTCTAATAAACTCCTGTTGGGTCATAGGCGCTTCTAAGTATGTTGAAGCCCCTAATCCCAGTAAGGTTCTATTCACTATTAATTGATCTTTGTATAATTTAAAGAAGGTTGTTCAAGTCTTTTCCAAACCTCTTTCTGATTACTCTTGAGTATGCATTGTATGGGACTCAAATATAGCCTTCATGACATCCAGAGTGGACAGTGATGCAAGGGTGACAGCACGTGATGGTCTTTTCCTGATACTCTGGAAAGCATATGAATGCTCTGAATGTTTATTAATTGTAATAGTATTAAGGCGCTACTAGTGTCCTCACTATTCTCGGCAAAGCTTTTACACATGGAATTATACTTGACTTGCTCCAAATAAAATCAGTCATGATAGGCCACACTGAAATGTCCCCAGTGTGGTTTCTAAAAGGACACCTGATCTTAGAGTGTAGGGGTAGATTCACAAAAAAAAATATTTTACAAGGAGTTTGATAGCAAATGAAAGTTTATGTATATGTCAGGAATAGGAGAAAGAATGTAGGAGAAAATAATCAGGGGGTTATAAGTAGGAGAACATTTTCTTAAAAATCACTGCTTTAAGAAAGCTAATAAACTAATAAAGTGAGTTAAGAAAATGATATAGCAATTCAATTTTAAAATGCCTACTTCATTCATGGTTTTAAGATAATTATAAATAAAGTCATGTATACATTTGAAATATAAATATCCCTGCTAAAACAATTGCTGATCTCTCTTGTGCACTCTTAAAGCATTTGTAAAATTCAAGAGAATTATGCTTTAAATATCAAATTATCTTGAGATTTTAAAATGCATTTCCCAGAGCTTCTGAGAAATATAAACTTCTTCTGGCCTTACTCTTTGTGCATATTAAACAATGGTTTAGAATATTCCTTAGTTGATAGTTCATTCTTCCTGAAATATTGCCTCTAGAGAAATTCCTTAATGACAACCACTCCTCTATGCACTTTATTATAACTGCTTATCAATTAATTAATGAACAGAGGGATATCTTTAATGAAGCTTCTCACATTTTTGGGAAGGCCAAATTAAAATCTGAAATCCCCTCTAGTGTGAAATAACAATTTTCCACTTTAAACTAAATGATGTTATCTAAACCAAAGTATCAAATGATATGATGCCATTTACTGGTCACTTTTTCTAGTGTCCACTATTTTGGGATATTTTTCCACTATTTATGACCTAATTGCTCTCTTTGTAAATCAAGAGTTCAAACACAAACAAGAAGTGTACAGCATAGTTCCTTCTCTCCTGTGGTAAGATCAGGATAGAAAATCATCCCTTCAATGCACCAAACATCAGCTGTTCACTTTTAAGCAATTTTTGTCAAGTAAAGAACTATCTGTCAGGTTGGGGCAAAAGTGCAGCACAACACAAATATTTATGCTACTATAATAAATATTTGCTCAATGAATTTATGTCTTTTGCTTTCCACAAAGAAGAATACTTTTATCTTTTGATAATTATATTAACCAGTTATTGAATTTAGTAAATATAAATTCTCATTATTTTATAGCCCAACATAACTTTTCAGACATTTTTGGATATAAAATACAACATAACCTTCCCAACACCTAGTAGATGAAGAGATGAAGTAATACTCTTATGTTATCTGTAAGTTGATAAAAGTAAAACTTTTAGTTTACTTTGGTCTACAGTCAAAAACCATGGGAACAATGGTTTTAAAAAAAAAATCAAAGGATCTTTTTCATTAGGAAAATCTCCTTTCAAGGACTGCTCTAAACTAACAAAGAACAATAACATAAGTTTAAAGATTAAAGAGTGCCTGTTCCAAAGCACACTATTTTCAATTGCCTCTTATGCACCTGCAATTTGGACATTGAAGAAGAAAGATTAATGTAGTAATACCTTTAAACTGTGGTGTTGGAAAAGTGTACTGAATATCCCATGGACTGACAAAAGAACAAGCAATTCAGTCTTGAAGAACGTGCAATCAGTGTGCTCATTAGAAACAAGAATGGTGAAACTTCATTTCATGTAGTTTTAGTGTGTTATCAAGAGAGGCCAGTCCTTGCAAAAAGACACCAGACTAGGCATTGTGGAGGGTTAGGTGGAAAAGAGGAAGATCCTCCACAACATGAATTGACAGATGGCTAAAACATAGTCCGGATAGGCTGGAGCTTATCACGGATCATGGCAGAGAATAGGGCAAAGTTCACAGGTAGTGTTTATAAGGTCACCGTGAGCCATTGAGTTTTACAATAATTCTACAGTTCTAAGGGACAACGATGCCAATGTAAAGACTAACGTGTACGTTATCCAATCCATGGTCTTAAAATTTCTTGCCATGTATTTGAAAGCTGGGCAATTACTAAGCATTATAGAAGAAGAATTGATGTCTTTGATTTATGGTGTTGGAAAAGATCAAATAATATTCCATTTTCTGTCAAAAGTACAAACTAATATGTCTTGAAGAAAGTGCAACCAAGGTGTTCCTTGGAGGAAAAACGCTGAAACTTCATGGCTTTTACTCTGGGCAGGAGGTAAGGAGGAACTCGTCCTGGGAAAAAGACATGACACTTGGTAAGATGGAAGTTCAATGAAGGAGAAATCTCTCAACAAGATGAATTGAAACAGTGACTATGACATTGCTCTCAAGTACATGGGAGATGATAAATAGGGCACAGGAAAAAATATGAATCAACTGTTCATATGATTCATATTGTTGCTATATGATAGTTGGTCATGATCAACTCGACAGCACCTGGTAACAACACGAATCATAGTTCACTTGACAACACCTAACTAACTAATTATTAGTGTGGATTTTGTCATCATTTGAGATGTATTTTGTAAAGATGCATTCGCTGTTAAAGTTATTCTGAATCTTTAAAAAAATAAAAATGGAATTTTAAAACAAATATATTAAACAGTCATCTATCATTAACTATAGTGCTCAAGAGTCCTTTAGTGACACAAACAGTTAAGTGCTAAGCTACCAACCAAATAACTGTTATTTATTTACTAGGTGCCATCGAGTAGAGTACTACTCATAGCAATCCTAAAAATAATAAAAGATTTAAACCCACACTTGCCCCCACACAAGAGCCCATTGCAGCAGTCACTGTGTCAATCCGCCAAAAGTTTCCTCTCCTTCATCAGCCCTCCACCCTTCCTAGCATCATGTCCTTATCTAAGGTATAGCACCTCCTAGCAACTTGCCCAAAGTATGTGAGGCAAAGACTCATCTTTTTTTGCCTCCAAAAAAGCTCGGCTACACCCTCTCCAAGACATATCTATTCGTTCTCTTGGCTGTCCATGGGATGTTCAGTGCTCTTCTCCAACATGAAAGCTCGAAGGCGCCAATTGGAAGAGGTCCCTATTTGTTTCCATTCCCAAAGAAGGTGATCCAGCTGAATGTAGAAACTATCAAACAATATCATTAATATCACATGCAAGCAAAATACTACTGAAGATAAGTAAAAAATGGCTAGAACTGTACATACATGGGGAACTGCCAGAAGTTCAAGCAGGACATAGAAGAGGATATGGCACCAGGGATATATAACAACAACAATAATGTAAAAGTAAACTTAGTGCCATTGAGGCTATTATGACACATGAAAACCCTACATTTGATTTTGGATGCTAAAATTTTTAACAAGAGCAGACTACCCTATTTTTCTCTCTTAAAGTGCTTAATAAATTTGAATTGAGGTTCCAATACTAAGATATCTTCAATGACATCTTGGAGAATACAGTTAATATTCAAAATATATCAAGAGTTATCAAATAATAGAAGAATGAAAAAATTTGTTCATATTTATATTTTAATTACAATATGTAAGAAAATACAGTTAAATCTTATTTACTCTAGACTCATGTTTAAAATCATTCTTTCTCTTAAAACAGAAGAAATGTGATGAAAGACAAAAGTAAGGTTATAAAAAACAGGAATGGTATATAGTAGTACAAAAGTTATGTTCAATCAGACTTATTCTACAAACTTTAAAATTTTATTTCAGATTAGAACAGTTTTGTTTTTTGGGTTTTGGTGGGGTAATTTTCCCCCCATGGTCAAGTTTGTTAAATATAAATATGTGTAAATAATTTGAAAGCTTGTTCTATATGAAAGAATTTCTATGCACACTGTATTTTTAAATTAGATAATAAAGTTTTAATAACACCAGAAATGTGTGGACTGTGGAAACTGCAGATACAGAAGAGTAAGATTTCTCCCAGCTATTTATCTGAAGAATTACATGTAAAATTATATCTTTCCTTAGGGAGCTCTGGTGGCACACTGATGAGGAATTGTGCTGCCAACCCCAAAGTATACAATTCAAATCCACCAGTTGGTCTGTGCGAGAAAACAAGCAATCTCCTCCCATACCATTTACTGCCTCTGAAAATCCTCTTAGGGTCAGCTATGGGTCAGTTCCTATTTAGTGGTACACAGCACAGCCCTCTTATTTAAGATTCTGATAAGGAAATTCTACAGACGTCCCTAATACTCTCAAAGTGTTTGTACATGTGTTTGGCAATGGGGGGGGGGGTGAGTGGGATAGGCATATATTCTTTAGTTAAACTGGATATCATTTTCATTCCTATCTGATGCATAATGTATTGCTTTTGTGCTTCATTATCTTCTCATAAAATGGAAATGTTTAAAATTAGTGGCCAAAGACTTTCTTAATTTCCTTCATCTCACTTAAATAATTGTGTGTGTGTGTGTATATATATATAAAGTTGTACATTTTCTGCTCAAAAATCCATTCTGGAACTTCAGAAGAGATAGCTTAGGGGTGACAACAACAAATAATTTAAGTAAGCTTTTAAGATTTTCTCTTTTTATTTGTAGCATGAAATGCAAAGAGCTTTGATGTGATGGTGTTTAGGGAGTCGCATTTCTTGCGCAAAGGCTATACTTGACCTCCTGCAGATACACAGGAGAAAGATGGACGCTGACCTCCCGTACAAGGTGCAGCAATGAGTAAGTATGAAATGTAGTGGGCTACTACTTGGAAGGTCGACAATGGAATCCTAGCTGCTCCACAGAAGAAAAATGGGCAGTCTTCTCTGCATGTATATTTACAGCTTAAGTGTTTACTGCTTGAAACCTTGAAGAGTCGCTATGAATTCGAACTCACTTGATGACATTGAGATTGATTTGAGACTTTATCTGACTTGTTTAGTCTTTGGCCATCTCTTGTGACTCGTTGTTGTTGTTTTTATGTGCCACCAAGTTGGAACCGACTCATAGTTTATCCTCTAATGGTTTTTCTAGACAGTAAATCCTAAGAGAGAAGATTGTCCATCTTTCTTTCAGAGGAATTTGAGAATTCACACCATGTTCTTTTGACTGAATCTGCATTGCTGATTCTTTCCACCAGGCCTCTCTTGTATTTTGTTCTTGATGGACTTGATTTTCTCATTATTTAGAAGTATCAGATATTTAACTCATAGAGTACATATAAAATTTAAAATATTCTAAGTTTAAAATATTCTAAGTAATATTACGTACGCCATCAAGTTACAACAAACTCATAGCTGACCCTCCAGGGGGTTTTCAGAGGCAGGATGTTGTACTGGTGGAAATAGCCATAACTTCTCCTGTAAAAAAGCTGGGAGATTCCAACCTCATACCTTTTGGTTTGCAGCACTGTTTCTTATGACTGCACTACCAGAGTTCCCTTTCTAATTTATAAGGCCAATACCAAATAGGATACAAAAATTGTATATCACAGTCTCTTTCAATAGCAATTTACAGTTGTGGATGGGCACTGGAGTTGAAGTTAACTCAATGGCAGTACTTGGATATAGCATAATTAATTTGTTTGATATATTGCTCTTAAATACTCAATAACTATTTATTTCCTTACATTTTTCTTATTATTTATGCATTTTTCTATATATTTTTCTTATTCTACTAGTTTTATTATAAGGCTTTACTCTACAATGCTTTCACATGTTTTCATACTGTATAATTTTTGAATATACCAATAAATAAGACTTAATCTTGGTCCCTACAACACATACAGGCTTATGGAAAGATATAAAGATAAATAACTATAATAACTAGGTAAATGTAATAAATGTATCAAAAACCATTTATTTAAAGGAAAGTGTGTACTTGCTTTGTGAAGTTACATTTTTTCACTTTATTGTCACAAGTCCATATATAAGTTTGCATCTATTAATGAAGAAAATCTGTTATAGTTTCATTTGTCTATCTTTGAAAAATAGGCCTACGATTTTACAGAACATTGTATTGCCAAAAAAATGTATTATAGTCTTGATTTTGGAATTGCATAGAATCTTCTGACTTTTATTTTTAACTTGGTAGCAATCAAATACATTCCTTACATAATTCTATTTTCAACAATGACAAATTCACTATTGACATTAATGGAGTACGATTGACAACAAATGCTCCATTAAAATGAGCTCGTTTAGTAGCCATTCATCTCTTCTAAATGAATGGCATGTATATCTTATATATCATATAGCTAAAAAAGAAAGGGCCCTAATAGAACAGTATTTTCTAAGTTGCCTGCTTTGATGGAATGCAGTCCTGAAATAGAGGACAGCACACTTGATCTTAGCCAAAAGGCCATGAACAAAAGCTATTTTAATTTATTGCAATTAAAATGAATGGGATTCAATCTAACACATTTATGAGGATGCGATAACTATCGAATCACATTCATTTCAGTGTGGGGTTTGTTAGTCATCCAATTCTATTCATTTCCATGGGGATCCATTATTTATCGAATCACATTTATTTAAATGGGGATTCATTAGCTAAAAAATCTAATTAGTTTCCATGTGCATGCATTAGCTATCATGTCATCCTTCCTTTCAAAGACAATTCTCTAGTTATCAAATCCCATGCATTTATGTTTGGATTGGATTCTAGAGTTTGAAAAAGCTGTTACCCTTAATTAAATGGTTGCAATAAACTGTTATCGTTATTATACTGTTGCATATTTAATAGTATTTTCTAAATATACAAAGACTTTGTCACCCCTGTTTTCAATGGCTAAATAAAATGATCTATCAAACAAGGAAACATCTAATTTAACAGATGTCCACAGCAGTAGCATAGTTTTAAAATATTAAAATTGTGTATTACCTTTTGGGATTAGGCTGTATCTTCTTTTTTTCCGAAAAGCCTAAAAACATTTGTATCTAAACAGTTTTTCAAAATAGAGGAGAAAATAGCGAAGAAAATGTCAGAAGGCTACAGTTTCAGTCTTTAAAGAATGTTGTTACACAAATCTAATTCAGTAGTATATATGTTATTAGAATCACATTGGTTGGACACCTTGTAATTCTTACTCCTAAAAAAAAAATCCTTGCTTTAGAGAAAATGGAAGTTTTTCATGTCAAGAGTATATACTATCAAGTTGAACAGAATACTAGTTATGAATAATCATTAAGGTGGGTTAAAAAATAAATTCACTTCACACCAATTTGCACAACTTTCTTAAATTTCTGTAATGCATAGTCAAATTAGACAGATGACCATAGCTTTTTCTAGTCTTAAATAAATTTTCTGAAAACAAAAATAAGATTATGATAAGTATAATATAATTTTAAATATATTACAAATATCTCAAGGATACTTTGACACAAGGGACATTTTATTACTATGTGATTAGTAATTTGGATTTATTTGGTTATTTAGATCTTTTTAAACATTTCTACCATGTTTCATGAATGAGATGGCATAAACATCTAGTTTTATTTAGTCTTACTCTTAGCAATGTGACTTTATCTTATTTCATTGTATAGTTCTTTTAAGAAACATAAACGAAGGAAACATATATAAATATCCTTTCTCCATTCTTATTCAATGTGTATTGCTGAGCAAATCAATTGAGAATAGTTACTTCTTGGAGGAAAAAATGTGGCATTAGGATTGGAGGTCTACTAATCAACAGTCTGCATTATGGAGATGACACAACCTTGCTTGCTAAAAGTGCAGAGGACTTGGAACATTTGCTGCAGAACATCAAAGACTACAGCTTTCAAAGTGGATTACATCTCAACATCAAGAAATCTAAAATACTCAACACTGGGTCAATAGGCAACATCATGATAGATGAACCAAAGATTCAAATTGTCAATTATTTCCTCTTACGTGGATCCTTGGTACCAGTGGAAAAGAAATAAAAAGATAAATAGCATTGAGAAAACCTGTTGTCAAGGATCTCTCCAAAATGTTAAAGAACAAGGATATCAATTTAAAGACTAAGGTCCTGATCCAAGAGACAGGATTTTCAATTACTTACTAAGCATCTGAAAAGTTTGATAATGAAGGAGGATGATGAAAGAAAAATCTATGCCTTTGAACTGTAGTGTTAGCAAAGAGTACTGAATATCTCACACTGCTACAAGACTAAACAATTACATTTTGAAGGAAGTACAATCAGTGTGTCCCCTAGAGGCCAGGATGGTGAAACATCATTTCACCTCCTGGGTCATGGTGTTACAAGGGTTCAGTCCTTTGAAGAAGACATCATGCTTGGATAAGAGGAGGGTCAGCGAGTAAAAGGAAGACCCTCAACAAGATAGATTGACACAGTGATTGGAAAATGGGCTAAAATATATCAGAGATGGTGAGAATGGCAAAGGATAGAAGGCAAGTTTCAGAACTGTTCATATTGTCACTGTGAGTCGGAGTCAACTCAACGACACTTAACAACAATTCTTCACAGCAGTATAAAAAATCATTTATATTAGCCAACTGTTAATAATTTTATATGGGGTTTTAATTGAAATATTTTTTCTCATATTTCTATAACAGTTATGTTTTACTTTCCATGCCATTCAAAATTTTAAAAATATTCAAAATATGAGAAATATGAATTTATAGTGGGGTTTTTTTAGTGTCAAAATTTTCATAATTAAATTCCATTGGTGCCACTTACTATGTTTGTCTACTTATTTAATATTCTTTATTTCTGTAAATTGAAGAGTAATATAGTAGGTAGTTCATATTAAGCTATAAGAATTTTATAATAAAATCCTTATGATTTTCCCCCTATAGTGACTATATAAATCTGCATAGTTCTTCTAGAGTACATGTATGATTATTGCGTATGATCAATATGCTGTTTGTAGTTTGAGTTGTCCAGTTGCTTGTAACTCTTAGCAATCCTGTACACAGTAGCTTTGAACTCTATCTGAACTCAATCTCAGCATCTCTGACACACCTACCCTTCATTATCCCAGTTATTGTGTCAGTCGATCTCGTCTGGGGTCTTCCTCTTCTGCACTGTACTTCCACCCTCCCAAGCATGATGTATTTTTCCAATGACTGATCCCTCCCAGCCAATTGTGAAAAAAAAATGTGAGACAAAGTTTCAACATTGTCGCCTCCAAGCAATAGCTTGGTTTCATCCTCTCCAGGAAAGTTTTATTTGTTCTCTTAGAAGTCCACAGTACGTTGAGTACTCTTCTTCAGCACCACAATTCAAAAGCACTAATTGCCTCAGTAAAGAAAACTTGTGGGTTGCTATGATGCTAAAGGCTAAGCCATTAGTGTTTCTAGTATCAGAAGGGTCACCTACGGTGAACAGATTTCACAAGAGATTAAGACAGATTATGAAGCAGGATTGACCAAGTAGTTCTGAAATAAGAGGTCTTTGAAAATCCTATGAACAATAGAGGAACATGAATAGTTATCGTGACTTCCAAGTTGAAAGTCACTAAAATTAAGGAGAAGCAGCTGGAAGCATCCATTAATAAAAAGAATATGAAATGTATGAACTGTGAATATAGGAAAACTAAAAGTTGTGAAAAATTAAATTTAACACATAAAAAGAGACATTTCAGGCATTAATGAGAGGAGATGAACTGGAATTAGCCCTTTGAATTAGAAAACCATATAATCTACTGTGGTGTTGGTGGTGGTGTGTTTATGTGCCATCAAGTCACCTACAACTTATAGTGACCCTCAAGTACAATATCCCTAAACCCTGATCTATTCTGTGTCAATCTTATTTTCTCTGATATGTCTACCCCCATTACGCTAGTCACTGAATCAATCCATTTCATCAAGGGTCTTTCTCTCCTGCACTGTCCCTCTACACTCCCAAGAATGACGTCCCCCTCCACGGACAGGCCCCTCCTTGCAACGTATCCAAAGTACGTCAGACGAAGCTACAGAATTCTTGCCTCCAATGAACAGCCTGATTTAACCCTCTCCAGGATGAAAATGTTCATTCTCTTAGAAGTCCATTGTATATTCAATACTCTTCTTCAACACCACATCTCAAAGGAATCAACAGCAGGAATAAAGAGTTGAAGAAAAAAACTGTTGCATTCATAGTTAAAAAGACTATCATGAAGTACAGTACTATGAGTATTAGGATACTAGCCACATGAATGCAAAGAAGACCTGTTAATACAAATGTTACTCAAAATCACTCCAATAGATAAAACCAAAGATGAAAAAATTGAGGAGTTTTACTAACTTTTGCAGACTGAAATTGACCAAACATGCAGTCAAGATTCAATAACAATAATTGTTGACTGGAATGTGAAGGTTGGGAACAAAACAGAAGGAAAGGAAGATTGAAATTATGACTTAGAAAAACAAAATGATCCTTTTGGAGTTTGTCTTTCAACATGACTTTCTAGTGGAGATGACTGACTAAGTGGAGTTGCATAACTGTTAGAGGGAGGTGTGTTGGACTATCCACAAAGGTATAGGCAGTCTACCATTCTAAAAGAGAATCGGCCTACCTCACTAATCTACAAGAGGATTAGATAATCTCCCCCAAAAAGTGAAGGTCTCTAGATGCAAAGAAAATATTCTCCCACCATAAGAGGATGGAATTATTCTCTCAGCCAAAGAAAAGAGATCTTTGTCAATCTATTGAAATGTAGGACACACTTCAGGATGGCAACAGCAGCAATGGCTGAACTGGAGAATTGATGTGAGATGGGACTTTGGGTTGTGATGAAGACAATAGTGCTAGGGCTAAGGACTTTGTTGGACATGTAGAGGAGGGAAACCAATATTGACAGGATCGTAAACTTCGTAACAGCGTAAGGCTCAAGGCTGAGGTGCCTGCATGCATATTTTGGGCACTGTCTTGACAGCTTCATAGCTGTCTTAACAACTATATTCTGTTATTAATCTGAATTGTTACCTTGTGATCTATCACAATGGATTTTGCACCTAGCAAAGCAGTAGAATTGGTGTTGAGTAGAAAGATCTGGGAGCCTGGGAGACACATCTGACCTCATGGAAATTGGTCTTGTGTTATTGATGCTGTGGATGGGAATAATTTCCCTCTGTGAAGTTAAAATAGGTAGATATGGTGCTTCCGACATGGTCCTGGCTCTTTTTTGAAAGGCTAGACAGCAAATGATTGAATTTTGTACATTCAGTGGTTTATTCATCATAAATAACCTCTTTCAAAAAACACAAATGATGACTATACACATGAACTTCACAGGATGCGCAAGAATCAGATTAATCATATTTGTGGAAAGAATTGTTAAGAGAAGCTCAATCTCAGGCATCAAAATCAAGTCAGGCACTGACTGTGGAACAGGCTATCAATTTCTCACGTACATCTTGAAATTGAAGTGGAATAAAATGAAAGCCAGTCTAAAAACTCAAATATGACCGTAGGTAGATCATATGAATTTTTAAATTATCTCAACAGTAGGTTTGGGGCATTGAAAATTAATAACTGAAGGGCAGATGAGTTGTGAGATGTCATTAAAGATAAACCTCATGAAAAAAAATAATCACATATAGAGGAACAAAAATGGAGAGAAACAAACACACACAGGCACGTTGGTTCCAACTCACAACACCTTTCAGCGGCTGTACATCTAAACAGGAGAAGACTGTTCATCTTTTTCCCTCAGAGTTGCTGGTGAGTTTGAACATCTGAAGACCCTCAGCCATTGAGTGAGCAGCATAGCTTTGGATGGACTAACCACAAAAGCTACCTATTCGAAAAGACTAAACAGAGTTCTAGAGATGGACACAATTCAATCTATTATATTTAATAACTTTAGTATCAACATGAAATTTTCATAATTTCCATCTCAAGCAGTGGGGAGGAACATAATTAGTCACACAGCAGTAGTGAACTGGTGATTTTAAGGGAAAAAATCACACTAATTCTCATAACTCATCACCATCATCACATATTTCTGATTGGTTTACAAATAATATCTTAAATATAGGCAAGTGTTAAAAACAAACTTCTATAATTCTGTGAAAACCCAAATTGTTCAAAATACTATTAAATCATTGAATCAAATAGAAATAATTTGCTTCAACATATCCATTATTTGTCAATTGTAACTTAAATTTTTAAGACTATAAAAGAGAAATCAGAACACTTACGTTTATTGCTGCTCTTTTCACAATAGCAAAGAGTTGGAAACAAGCCAAGTGCCTATCAAAAAATTAATGGATAGAGATGCTATGGTATAATCATGCAATAGAATACTATGCAGCATTGAAAAACAAGGAACTCATGAAATATTATTGGAAACGGGTGAGCCTGAAGGACATTATGTTGAGTGAAATATCTCAGTCACAAAAGGACAAATACTGAGTAATGCCACTGTTATAAAACAGAACTGACATTGGGTTTGGGGTGGGGGGAGTAGGAAAAGAGGGGATAAATAAGGTACACTGCATTGAAACAGTTAAAGGAGAGAACTGCTTAAAGGGGATATATGATTGGGCCTTCTTTGCACGACAAGAGTCCAGAGTAGGAGC
>NW_006399773.1:7403622-7405613 GCF_000299155.1 Elephantulus edwardii
TAAAATTTCACCAGTTTTTGTTGTCAAAAGAAATTATAAAATATAATGAATATAATATTTTTAAAACCTTATGAAAATCATTTATGAACCATTACAGCAATATATTGACGGGGAATTGCCAGAACTTCAAGCTGAATTCAGAATAGGACACAGAACACAAAGGATATCATTGTTACATCAGAAGGAGCTTAGCTGACAACAAAGAACACTAGAAAGATGTTAACTTGTATTTTTTCAGCTATGCAAAGACGTTTAGTTGTGGATCATATCAAACTACAGATAATATTACAAAGAATGGGCATTTCAGAACACTCATTGCACATATATCTAAAAGCAGTTGTTGGAACATTGTAAAAGAATATAGCATGGTTTAATAACAAGACAATTGTATGTCAAAGTTGTATCCTTACTGTAATGTGTACACTGATCATATTATCTGAGAATCTTGAGAATACGAAGAATAATTAGGTATCAGGGTTAGAGGACTCCTTTTCAATCTACAGTATTCAGACAGTACAGTCTTCACTGATAGCTTAGAAGACTTGGAGCACTTATTGAAGAAGAGCAAACATTTTAGTCTTCAACATGGAACTCACCTCTGCATAAACAACCCGCTCCCCCCCAAAAAAAAATCAAAACTGTATCTATATACAACAGCAGGATAAAGGAAGAAAAGAAAGAAAAATACTTCATTTTATTGAGTGTCATGAAAACAGCAGTCAAGAAATAAAATGATGTATACAATCAGAAAAAATCTGTTGCAAAAGACCTCTTTAAAGACTTAAAAAGCAAAGATGTTACTTTCAGGACTAAGATGCATCTGATCCAAAGTATGATCTTTTCAGTCACCCCACATAAATGCAAAAACTGGGCAATAAATAAGGAAGACTCAAGGAAAAAATATATATATATTTGAATGATGATGCTGTAAAAACATATTGAATATACTATGGAATACTAAACCAAGCAAGTATATTTTAGGTGTGTAGCCTGGACGCTTCTTAGAAGCAAGGATACAACTTACTCACCACATTTACTTTAAGAATGTTACCAGAAGGGGCTGTACATAATAAAGGACATCATGTTTGTTAAAATAGAAAAAGAAACCCTTAATGACACAGTGATGGTAACAATGATCTGAAGTATTGCTAAGATTCTAAAGATGGCAGAGACCTAGACAATTTTCTTTTTGTTGTACCTGGGGACACTATACATGGAATAAACTTGATAGAATCAAACAGCAACAACAACACTGGTATTCACCATTTTGTCAATTGCCTACTTTTGATCAAGATGTAATACTTAACGTAGTTTGAACAAGCACTTGGATAAAACAATTTAATGAGGATTCCTAGAAACAGCTAGATCTTGCTCTCTCTCTAGATTGCTGTCGAGTCAGTAATCCACTCATGCCTTCCCTCCACTGGGATTTTGAACTCATAAAGTACATAAAAAAAGATTATTTCTATTTCTCCCATGGTTTTTTTGGTGGATTTGAACTGCAAATGTACAATTTTCACTTTAGCAATAAAATCCCTATAGATCACACCAATAGTTCCCTTTTAATTGTATACAGTTGTTTTCCAGTTTCATGAATTCAAGTCATTCCTCAGGTTTCTCCTATTTATTAATTACCATTGTTCTTCACCTCCTACCTGCCATGAAATATTAGTAGGAGAACCTGTAGTTTTTGTGTATTGTTGAGTCAGAACCAGCCCACAGCTGACACGCTAGTGGATTTTCAGAGGCAGTTATTAATACAGGAGGAGATTGCCCATCCTTCTCCCATGGAGCACATGTCTTTGGAATTACAGTGCAGCTTCTTGCCACTAGGCCACCACACTTTTTTTTTTCTTCTTTACATAATATTTGTATTTTAACTGCCAAGAACTAAATTAAAAGGACAGGAAGATAATAAAAGAAAAATATTCAGTCCTACCTCAAATTCCTCATTTTCTTTTGCTCTAATACATTCTAAACAAAATTTTAAA
>NW_006399773.1:7405713-7422176 GCF_000299155.1 Elephantulus edwardii
AAATAAAAAAAATTCTTTACAATGGAAAGATATATCTGACTAATTTCCAGGAATTTCTGTTCTTACAAAACTCCTATCAACACAAGACATAAGAACAAAATAATGAAACGTTAACCTATTTACCACAATTTAGCTTATTATTCATTATATAATATTGGACAATAATAACAACAATGACATAGGGCTATGTTAGCCTAGTGAACAGAAAGTTAAGCTACCAAGCCCAAGGTCGGTGATTTTAATCTACAGCCCTCAGGCCTGGTTCAAATTGTTTTTCTGTGAAACATTCTTCTAGGTGGTATAGCACTGGTCTGTGCATTGCTGTACAGAGGTAACTCGTGGTTGCTGTGATGCTGAACACTGGGACACTGATGTGTCAAATGTGATAATGGTTAACCAGGGTGGACAGTGTTTGGTGAAGCTTCCTGACTAAAACAAGCCTGGAAGCAGGAGTGGCATCCACTTCCGAAATAGGTTACCTCCAGAAACTCTATGTACAGTACTCAGGCCTTTTGTTCATAGGGTTGCTATGAGTCGTCTATGACTCGACAGCACCTAACAACAATAATAATAATATTGAACAGTAAATTTACTATGAACACCCTAGGTTGGAATGGAACGAAAAGTATCTTTTTAGTGTTCCAAAAGGATAAAACTCAATTTTCTTTAATTTAAAATTTTTTGCTAATTTTTTTCAAATCTCATCATTCTCAGTGTAAGTTCTTTACATTTTATAATTTAAAAATTCATAAAAGATTTATGCAAAATCAAAGGCATAAGACCTTCAAAAGTATAAAAATATTTCCAAACTTGATATATCTTTTTCCAAAGATTGGCGTCTCCTGATATCATGCCCCAAGTACACGTGACAGAGTTTCACCATCCTTGCTTCTAATGAGTACACTGGTTGCATTTTCTACAAGACTAATATATTTATTCCTTCAGCAGTTCTTGGCATATGTAATATTTTCACCAACAAGCACAATTCAGAAACATCAATTCTTTGGAATTCCTTATTTATTCATTAAATTACTAATTTTTAAAAATGGATTCTATTTTTAAATGTTAATCATCACTCATTGCTAAAAGCCAAAGGTGGATGACTCTAATCCGAGGCCTTCAGGCCTGTTTTTTTTCCCCCTTGTTTTTGGTCAAACATTTTTCTAGGTCATATAGCCCTGGTGTGTACACTTGCTGTACAGAGATAACTCGTGGTTGCTGTGAAGCTGAACACTGTGACACTGATGTGTCAAATGCAATAATGGTTACCCATTGTGGACGATGCTGGGTGGACTCCCTGGTTAAAACAAACTTGGAAGGAGGAGTGGCATCCACTTCCATAACAGCTTGCCTCCTGAAACCCTATGAACCTGAATAAAGGATGAAAGTCATGCAAGTATTGAGGACTTTCATTCATAGGGTCACTATGTGTTGCCTACAACTAGACGACACTTAACAACAACAACAGCAATCATCACTCATAGTTATGCTCTCTTTTGTTCAACTTATATACAAAGATGCGCACCATATTCTATTTTTCTATTTTATCATCACTGGATCATTTGCTAGGAAAAACAACAATAACAACAACAACAACAAAAACCACCACAAAAACACCAAACCAAATAAATCACATAAAAGGATGGAATGATTTTTATAATAGCCAACAACCTATGGACTGATTTATGTTAGACTAAATATATTAATGAATTGTCTTCAAAATATTTCCTTATTTATTGACAATACTTGCTGTTTTCATCTGAATTTCTCTATAGGTTGGTCTAATGTATGAAGAGATTATTATTATCACTTATATTTAATTTTAATTTTTAGATAAAGGTAACAAAGAATTTTTATTGTCTAGGGATGATTTTTTGTAAGAATTATAATAACTAGAGATGTAAGTACTATTTATCACCTTATGTGTTTACTGGGAAACCATGACTACATTATGTAACCAAAAACTCACTTAAAAATCCATTTTCAAATTTTTGAACTTATTTGTCATCACTATCATCTCATTGCCATCAAGTTATAACTGACTTATAGCCGATTCTCCAGAAATTTTTCAGAGCTTATAAGTCACACAAGAAGAGATTGCCTTTATATTATTACTCTCTCACTAATTAGTGTTAATGATCTCATAATTAACCCCTGCCTGATGAAACTGAGGAGGACCTGAAGCACTTGCTGCATAAGGTCAAGGACTGAAGCCTTCAGTATGGATTGAAGCTCAATGTTAAGAAGACAAAGATTCTTACCACTGAGCCTATTGGCAGCATCAGTATGGATGATGAAGAGATAGAGATTGTTAGCAGTTTTAGTTTGCTTGGCTCCACAATCAACACTCTTGGTACCAGCAGCCAGGAAATCAAGAGACAAATTGCATTGAAAAGTTCTCCATCAGGGACCTCTCCAGAGTATTGATGAACAATAATGTCAGGCTAGAGACTAAGGTACCCCTGATCCAGATCATCGTCTTTGCTATTGTGTGTTATGCATCAGAGAGTTGGACAATGACTAGAAATGATAGAAAGATAATTGATACCTTTAAGCTGAAGTGCTGGAGAAGAGTGTTGAATATACCATGGACTGCTAGAAAAACAAACAGGTTTGTCCTGGAGAGGGTGAAAGTGAGCTGCTCCTGAGAGACAAGGCTAAAAACTCACTGGAGGGTCAGATATGGATTGGTTCTAACTCAACAATATACAACAGCAACAAAAAGTTTTCTTATAGATTTAGAAAACATTAACATTGCTTTCCAACTGATTCAGACACACAGTGAACTGCTATGAATCTTTTGAGGCTATGAACCTTTACATCCTTTTGCCACAAGTCAGCTGGTAGACTTGAAATACCAGCCTTTTCGTTAGCAGCCTGATACATTACCACTATTCAACTTGTTGTTATGTACTGTCAAGTCAGAACTGACTTATAGCTGATCCTTCAGCAGGTTTTCAGAGGCAATAAATTTTATGTGTAGAGATAACCCATCCTTCTCCCACACAGTAGCTATTGGATTCAAACCACACATCTCACAGTTTACAGCTCATCTCATTCCCAGTAGGGCACTGGGACTCTTCTAGCTTGATGTCTGCAAAGACTCTTTTTCAGAATTGACTCCATGGCAGTGGATTTGATTGTTAGGGTTTTTTTAATTTTTTTAAAATTTATAATTGATTTATAATTAATAGGGCTTTTTGGTCCTTATGTTTAATTTCCTGATCATATTTCCTTAACAAATCTATTTTCTGACACAAAGTATCTTTCTGTTGTAAGTTCTGACTGTACAGTTACAGAAGAATTTCACTGACTGCCACTTTTATCTTTGTTGCAAAGCCATATTCTTATAAAAACACTCTATAACAAAAGATGTACATGTGTATCTTGTAAACATTGTTGTGTCTTCCAAGTTTTCCAGCGAGGCAATTCCTATTGCCAAACCTCAACATCGGCACTTTTACCTGTATCTATAATATCAGTTTAAATAATTTAACTTTTTAAATAGGAAAAAAGTGCTCAGAGTACTTCTTTGAGGCAGAGATTGTGAACTTTCATCTCCCACATTCTGAACATGTTCTAGGAAAGGCTATTCCTTGCAAAAGGACATCATGCTTGGAAAGACGGAAGGCCAGCAAAAGAAAGGAGGATTCATAATCCAATCAGGTAACTGCAGCAATGGGCTCAAGTGTGTCAGAAATGATGAGGATGGCACAGGATAGGACAGTGTTCATATCTGTTGTTCATAGGGTCACTATGAGTTCTCCTTGACTCATTGGTACACAACAACTACACAATGTATATGCGTTTGTTTTTGTTGTGTACCATTGAGTAGGAACCAACTTAGAGTTGACCCTCCAGCAGAGTTTCAGAGGCAGTAAATTGCATGAGAGGAGACTACCCATCTTTGTCTTGTGGAACAGCTGGTGGGCTTGAGTCATGTGACTTCACATTAGCAATGCAATTTCTTACCACTAAGCCACCAGAGATATTAAGTATGTAAACATACTTTCAATTTAACTTGACAAAAAATTGGCTTTGTGTATGTTTCATCCAGTTGGCTGGATGGCATCGAATGACAATGATGGCAACACCATTCAATATCCAATAAAGGATAATTCTTCCCTGTCATCCCTTGTACTCTCGTATTCTAAATTTTTGTCAGTAAAGGGTGGGGGTGGGGAGTCTTACTTATGAACTATTAGTTAGGTACCAAGATTTGTTTGTAAAAGTTCTATGTCACTTAAACTATTTTATATTTTGTATTATTGAATGTTAACTGGAGTTCTTACTGTCATAACCTGTTCTAGCATAAAATGCTTAATTATAGCCTCTCAGGAAATTTATCATTTAACTTATATCCACTGTAAACTCAGCTAAAACATCATTCTATCTCAAATTCTATATTCCAAATCCAACATTGTTACTTGAAAAACAAACTTCACTCCTGGAATTTCTTTTATCACTAAAATTATGTCAATCTGAAGAGTCAGAATTGAGTTGTAAAAGCTAGAGGACTCCAGCAATTACTAAGAATCGCCTCCAGTTGTTAAGTAACCCACTGTAATATATAACATTTTTACTAAAAAAAAAAATCACCAACTAAGCTTGTTATATACACGTGTTACTATTAAATGAAGGGAAAGGAACATCAGAGAAAAGTAAGTGGCAATCTAAAATCCCAAATCCAAGCAGTTTGTAGAATAACATTCAGAGATGTCAGATATTTGCAGGAAGAATTTGTGACTGACAAGATAACTATGCTCAATCTATATCTTAATTATGAGAAACAATAGAACCCCTCATCTGTTGGTGTGCTTTGACTAAACAAATTTAATGTTGTCTTATTTTAGGAGGGATGTGAACAGTTGCATTAGGAAAGATGTGGCTCTATAACATATCTGTATTTTCATATCAAGCTCTGGTGGCCTAGTGGCAAGAAGATGTGCTGCAATCTGGAAGGTACACAGTTCGAGGCTACTAGCTTCTCCCTGGGTGAAGGCTGGGCAATCTCCTCCTGGTGCAATTAACTGTCTCTTGAGACCCACAAAAGGGTCAGATTTGGGTCTGTTTTGACTATATGATACACAGCGACATCTCTATGTTAGGTGGCTTTGAGTTGTAACCAATGTATCTTGTATCAAAAATAAACCCATTCCTTCTGGGTTGAGTCTGACTCATAGGAATCCTCTAGGTCATGGGAGAACTGCCTCATTGGGTTTCTAAAGCTCTAGGCTTTAGCATAGCATATAACAGGCTGCCACGTCATCTCCCCAGGAATGGCTGGGGGCTTTAAACTGCCAGCCTTTTGGTTACCAGCCAAGCACTTTATAAATTATGTCCCTTGAGTTTCTTATATAATATCGATGACACCACAAATGTGTCAGAGTAGAACAGTGCTCTATAGGATTTTCTCGGCCTGCTTCTCCAGAAGTCAATTATTGGACTTTTGTTCTGAGATGCCTCTGAGTAGACTAAAATTTTTAGCTGTCAATTAGTAACCAGACATTTAACTGCACAGCCCAGAGACTCTTTGTTGTGCACTCTGTGTTCATAAAGATGGCTTTCAATTTCAGAATAAAATTATGTGATCCATCTTACCATTAACTCTCTCTCTTTAAATTGCCATGAAGTTGGAACTGACTATTGGCTGGACTCCAGCATTGAGCAGCCCGTAGATTCGAACCACTGGCATTTGTTTTGACAGTGCAACCCCCTAACGACAAGTCCACTAGTTAGTAAATATTCACTAAATTTAGTGTAATAAATAATTATTTCATGAACAAGGAACTGTGAAAGTCTCTGTCATAGAGGATTAGTTATTGCAGGCATTGTGAAAGTAGATATTATTATAAAAAGCAAGGGGTATGATATCAGAGCTTTATTTTGCAGGCATTTTATGTAATGATGTTTTTAAAATAGAATTATCATACCAACAGATGATAATGCAAAACCATTTCTTAATATCAGGGTTAGAATATTCCTTGCTTCTGAGGGTAATTCTTATTTTAAAAGAACTTTAGGTCTGAATTCTCGAAGACAGAGCCATATGAACTATAATTTTACATGTTTTAATTAGCAATTTTTAATACCTCATACAGCCGTGATGACTTTTTTATGCTGGAATGCCCCATCTTTTCTTTCCCTCCAGAGAAGGTATACCACATATCATATGGCTGAGTCTTTGGCACTTTAATTTCACCCGCCCTGGCTTTTGAAAAGCACCATGTACACCTCTGAGTTTCTATGTTGCCATCATGCTAACAGCTTTTGGAGATATGCAGCAGTCCACACTGTGCATCTTAGATTAGTATCTACACCCCCTTCCTTCCTTTAAATCATTTAGCCTTCTGGGCCTTCATAATTTCTATTAATGGAAGGAAGACATTTAAACATGTGTGTGATCATTTTATTTGTAGTCTAATCCATACACAAGCTCTAGCACAAGGACATTTGGTCACACGTCCTATGGTACCTTTTTTACCTCCCAGTGTCACTTATTATTCATTAAATGAGAGAAAATATTTTTCATCTAATAGGGTGATAAAATGAAACCCTTATATTTGGGAGCTGAATTACCTAGACATAGTTGCCTCAGAAATAATTTCCATTAGATAGCTTTGCTGCCAAAATTCTAGTGATTAACAAGGTACTAGGAAAGCACATTTTGCATTTAGGAATGGCAGCTTTTAAAAACTGAAATAAACACTAAATGGTTATAAAATCAGAATTGTCTTGAAAATTATTTTGTTTTTATAAAAAAACAAGATAGGGTCTTTTTTTTAAATTACAAAGATCCACTTAGAAAGTCTAATAATAATTTTGTATTTCTTTAGAGGAATTTTAATTACTTTTTAAACTCACAACAGCAGTAATAGCCAAATATTAAAGCATTCCACTAATAACATTCTTTCTTTAAATTCCTGTGTTAGCACAATTACTCTCACTATCTCTTTACAAATACATTGCTTTTGAGCTATTTTCCCCATATTAGTAGTTGGAGAGATTATTGGGGGGGATGTTAACCTTTTAAAAATTTTATTCTTTTATTCAACTGAATTTTTTTTATCATTGCTGTAAATCAGTTTTTTGGAGGCTTTTTGACATTTGTTATTTATCTAAAGACAACATAGTTCCCAAAGAGATATTTTACCATCTTCACTTCTTAATATAGTAACAATGACAATGTTCTGGGTCCATTTTATTTTAAGAAAATGCACACTTTTTAACTCCAAGTTTATGCCTAATAGAAAATTGTAAATATATGTCATATTTTAGCAGTTTTCAAATATTGTGCATACTTTCCTGTACCTCTTGTCTTTTTTCCTTTTGAAGGATAATACTAAAAATCTCATTATTTTGCGATATTATTTTCTGTGACTTTAATATAAGTACAAGCATGTGAGGCTGGTATCATGAAACTGTACTCCATTGCACTTAGGGACTTTTCACCAAAAGAGGGAAAAGAAAAAGACTAAGAAATAAAAGAAAGGTGAGAGGAGAGGCTAATGTCTTTGTGTGTACTTCTAGAATTGGTGAAAAAAAAAATCCATTTAGGAAAATACATAGCTATATTAAATTCTGGTTTGATGAAATCTAAAAATTGAGATCGATTAGGAGCTATAGGATTCAGAAAGCAACATTTTTAATTTATTTCCAGCCGTGTAGAACCTAGGCTTCAAAGACTCCAAAGTTAAGCCATTAAATAATACGGTTTTGTGTGTGTTTTTTTATTGAGTAGACATGCAGGATGTCCTATATAATTAGATAGTATAACCTGGAGATTTACAGGACTGCAGATTTTTGTTAAGAGTCAAAGGACTAAGCAATCCGGTATTAACGGACCTACCCCTGATATGAATAAATCCCACATCTGTAAGCTGTTTTGAAAGTTTTCTTTGAACCTCAGGAGGCACTATATATAGTCTAAAGTCCTCCTATATTATTTTTTTCTCCGACCTATAAGAGTCTTCCACTTTTAGCCTCATATTAGAAAATTTTAGTCTATTTTCCTGTTCTTTCCCTCAATTTTTTTCCCTTTTTTTAGTTGTCTGCTTCTCCTTCAGATGACTTAAGTCACGTGCTACAATATTTTCAGTAACAAATATTCTTTTTAAATTTTCAGATGCTCTATTTTAAATAACAGAGGGCTGTTTCACTGATCTTTTATTTTTAAAAGCTTATAATGGAAATATATATTATGCCACAATTGCAGTCTTTTACATAAGTGCAGTCTTTCCTAAGTATTCATAATAAACTCTTAATATAAAAGGAAGAAATAAATTAATTGGTGTGATTCAACATATTGTAAAGAATTTCATAGATATAAAATTCAATAGCACACAAAAATATGTTTTGTACCCTGATAGGCAGTCCAAGGCATTGTTTAGATTTATTATATTTCCCTCCAGTTCAATCTCATCTTGTAGCATTCCTTGTTTCCCATGGGCCTGTTTCTCTTGGTTTGCTTTGTCTTCAGTGTCTAAATCTGGAAATCTTTTTTTCACTTTCCTTCATTCTTCCTTCATAAAAGGTTCCTAAATGTAAGTGCTTCCCAGTCATTTTAATTTCTTAAACAAATAAAAGAGAGCTGCATGCATGTATTAATACATTTTTAATAGCCACCACTGACAGACAGGGCATATTCTTGGTATTGTTTTGAATTGCCATTATCTTAAAAGAGTTTTATTTTTATCAATATCTATTGTGACATCCAGTTAAAATGACAAAGACTTTCATGCTGGGCAAACTGAAGAAACCCTTTAGTTCACAGAATAAAAGACTGAGACTGGCTGCAGATGATTTTTTTCATATTCTATTGATGCTATAGTTTCTCTTAAATAATTTCCATGTACTATTAAGAGAACACAGTATTTTGTACACAGATAACTTTTTCAAGGGATCGGCTATAAAATTGCATGAGGTTTGGTATTTTGCTGCCATCTATCGACAAAATCATGTATAGATTTTACTTTGAAACTACACAGTGATTTTTTTCACGTTGCCTTTAAAAAACTCTGTAATTGTTTACTCACCTATAGGTATAATCTACCTGCTACCATATACTTATACTTTAGGAAGAGATCAAGAAAAGTTGATTTAAAAACACAGGTATCATCATTCAAGCATTATGTGGGTATAGTGTATATAGTCTTTTACAGTTGCCCACAGAATTTTTACACTTATCTTTCGATGTTATCAGCGGTGTCAATGTTCTTGATAACTGCTCTGACTCAAGGCCATCTATCTACATACGCCAAAACATTGCCAGGTTCTGTGGTATCATCAACTTTATTAGCTTGTTTGAATTCATGCTTATTATAATATCAATTCCCTTTATTGAGAATTTTTTCATTTCTGTTGACCTTCTACTAAAATCTGATAAACTTTTCTATCTACTTGTCAAATACTATGAGCCTCATTTTACCAATAAAGACTTAGTTGGGAAGATTGTCATAATCTAAGTAAGTCACTGAGGAGTTGGAAGGGAGGGATTATCTTTGAATCCAGGTCTTCTTGATTCTACTCGCTAAGATCCTGTGGTCTACAGGGCTCGGGCTCTTCTATTCTTCAACATTTGCTCACCTGAGTTATTATGCATACACTACCTAATCAGATCTCTGCTTGTTCATTTTTTTAAATAAAAATTTAATTTTATACTGGTTTGCTTGTAAAGTCCATATACGTTGTTTTTCTCACCAGATCTTTCCCATTTCCTTCACCCACTCCTCCCTCTACCCCTCAAATTGCGCAACCCTATTATTATGTTTCCCATCACTCATCCTTACCCCTCTGCTCCTACCCTCCCCCCTCCTTGGATCCTGATTCCACTCAGTATTAAGCACTATTTTAGGAATAGAACCGAATTAAGATAGCTTGAATTCAGGAAGGCAAACTACACGCAGACTTCAAGCTTATGTTATAGTAGAAGGTAGGACAACAAATGCAACTAAATAGAGAGTGGATAAGTTTGGAAAAGTCTAAAAGCAATGAAAGAATATGTACTTCAGTGACGTGATAGTCAAGACTGAGGCACTGCTAGCCATATGGAAATTAAGAAATGTTATCAATGTATCAATACCTTAAGAACATTACAATCTAGGTAGGACAACCATGAATATGATGCTGTGAATCAGTACAACATAATCGATTAAGTATCAAGGAATGTGTAAAATATCATTGCTTGATGTCTGTAGTTACACACGCCATGTGTATTAGAAACTGCACCATTGCAGATGAGCTCTCGCTGGCATGGGAAAGTGGGCTTCAAAATGGATGCATTGGATGACTTTAACAAGTCCTTGAAAAGATACTCAATTTTAACAGAGGCAATACATTTGACTCAGATGAAATTCTGTCATGAAGACTTGTGGTGGAATTAAAATGGTATCTCCTAACACAGTTATTGACCACTACTTCAGACTTTATTAAATATTCCACCTCCAAACATTTGCTACTTTCTCGTATTTTCTTTCATTTTTTTACCTAAGCAGAAGACCAATAAGCAATATCATGATATTTGGAAAAAAGACTGAAGTTGTCAACCATTTCATTTTGCTTAGATCCAAAATCAGCAACCTTGGTATACCAGTAGTCAGATCAGGAGGCATATTGCTTTGGGAGAGTCTGCTGTCAGGGACCTTTTCAAAGTACTGAAGAGCAATAGAGTCAGTTTGAAGACTAAACTGTGCTAGATTCAGGCCATAGTCTTTTCAGTCAATTGCTATGCATCTGCAAGTGGGGCAGTGAATCAGGATGACAGGAGAAGAAGCAATGCCTTTGAGCTGTGATGTTAGAGAATATTCAGCACCCCATTCAATGCCTAAAGAAGAAACAGACATATGTTGGAGAAAGTGCAGCAAGAATGCTCCTTGAAAACAAGGATGACAAAGCTTCATCTCACTTATTTTGGGCATGATGTTAGGAGAGGCTATTCTTTGGAGTGACACATTATAGTTGGAAAGGTGGAGAGTCAGAGAAAGAGAAGACCCTAGAAAAGATGGACTGACAATGACTACAGCAATGGCTAAAGTGTATTGGAGGTGATTGGGATGGCACCAGATAGGAAAGGGTTCATATCTGTTCATTGTGTCACTATGAGTTGTCCTCAATTCAATGGCAACTAGCAACAACTAACAATAACAGTGTCCAAAACCACATCCCTGTGTTAACCTTATTTTTATACCATGAACTTTCCTAAAACCAAGCCAAAATTAAAAACCACTAAAATCTGCATTATTTTCATGTATTTTTTTCTGAGTTGTATTCCTGACATAATTGTTAAAATTGAGTGAGTAAATTAGTTTTTAAATTTGGAAAAAGTTATCAAAGAGATTATTGCCAATTTGTAGAATCTTAGTTAACTTCGATTTCTATAATAGAAATCCTACACAAGTGGCTTGATTTAAGAAACAGAAGTTGAAACTTTGTCATTTAATGGGTCATAAACCTGAGTTCATGGTACCAGCTCAAGGATAAGGTTTACATGTCCATTAGGCTCACTGCGTGTGGAGGAGAGCATATCTTTATTTCTTCCTTCCTTGATGATCTGCATGTGATGTGGTATATGTCTTTTCCATCTTTGTTTTGTTCCCTATATTGAATATGTTCTTTTAAATCTCTATGTTGACTTAATACACATTCTGTATTGTTATTTTTCAAGTTATTATGTCCTGTTGAGTCAAGAGATGACTTGTTGCTAACGTTAGCGTATTTCCAGAGGCTGCAAACTGCATGAGAGGAGATTACCCATCTTTTACCTGAAGAGCAGCTGGTGGGTTTGAACCAGTATTTGGATCGACAGCACAACTCCATACCACTAGGCCACCAGAGCACCCTGTCTAATTATTACATCAAAGAAAATTGTTGCTAAATGGGATTGTATTGACAGATATGGAATTTAGGATTTATGACACATTATTTTAAGAAGAGCTATTCAATCACTATCATTATTTTCTAAACAATTTAAGACTTATAACTGAACTGTTTCCTTCTATTATCAATATTTTTACTGATATAAACATAGTTGAAGCTACTTTTTAAAGAGAGACCATGAAATAGCTTATCTTGTTTTAAAAATGAATGCTACTTGACTTCTAATAACAAATAATTTACTACTTAAAATTGGTAGTGTACACATGATAATGTAAAATATTTGTTGGAATGTTTACTATGGAGTCCATCCCAACTCAAAGAGACTCTGAATTTAGCAGTAGAAAATATTACTAGGAAACGCTGAGATAATATAAATATCATTAAAAAAATTCAAAACAACAAACGGTTCTGATTCTTTGTTATAAAGGAACACTTATTTCCATTGCTGGGGAGTTCTAACTGTAGGGTTTTGCTCTGCTAATCCAAATCCCATGCATCTTCACATGGGTTTTAATCTACCAGAGATTCCAATAGAGACAAAAGCGCAATAGCTTCCGATGCAATTTACTGCCACAGAAGCGCACTAGAGGGTCAGCTATGAGTCACTTCTTACTCGAAGGTGATGAATGAGTGGCCTATTCCATTTCTGAAGTGTATCATAATCTACCACCTATCTAAATAAAAAATATCTTAGTTCAAGTAGCGATTAGCAGAAAGATGCTTTCTCCCCCTCCCTCCCCCGATGGTAGTTGTAGATTTGAGAAAATAGAAGTAGATGTTTTGGAAATCATTTTAGGTTTGTTTTTAAATTATGTCCACCTATTAGAAATTTATCCCTGAATGAGTTAATTTGTTCACTGTAAAGAACACATTTTAAATCTGAACCTCAAAGTGGCTATTTGGATGTGTAATTGAGTCAGTGAATTGACGAATTGTCAGTTAACCTCTCTGTGCTATTTGGTTGCACTTGACTTTTCATATAAAGGCAATGATACTAATTGAGAAGACAAGTACCCTTTAGCTGTTATTCAGACAAGACATGCATTAATAAACCAAATTTTCTAGTTTTATTCATTTATCATGAATAATGTTATTACTATGAAATGCATTTGGAAGCTATATTCTATTTTCTTCATAAGTGACAAGAAATGAAATCTGAACCACTTATTTTTATAGCACCCAGTATAAGTGGTTTTTTAAAAAAATTCAAGTCCTTCCAATGTAATTCAAGTCCTTCTAATGCTTCTCCCACCCCATTTTTAAGAACTGTCATTTTTTCTTTTTTAAAATACCATTACTAACTTAAAATTATTGATAGCATTAAGGAAAGGACCATAATAAACTGTATTGGACCATTTTCACAGAAGTGTTACTGTAAGTGATTCTGGGCATACCAGTGAAGCATGGAGAGCAACTCTCTCAATTTGGTTTCTAATTGAAAGTTCAAGTACAAGCAGGTTCCAGATTATGGACAAAATGTGTGACTGACTATAACGTGCGTACTTTAGAATGTGGAAGTAAGTCTAAACAGGTGAATACAGCTATTATTTAGACTGAGTTTAGTACAAGATGAGACTTAAACATCTATTAATGATTTATAAAGCCGTACTTAAATAAACAAGTGAAGGTTAATATGATGAAGAATATTTTAAGTAGGAGTTGGTTCAATCTTTACAATCAAAATGTACATATATTAGAAAGCAAGTATGAGTAATTTGTAAATAGATTGGATAATTCATAACCCAAGTAATTTCACTACCTGGATACCCTCTGCATTTGCTGCTCACGTCAATTTTGTATTTTTAATTTCCAATACTTGTAGATTAAAAAGAAGAACCATGTGGATGGTCATATCTAACCTTTACCAAAATTACCAACGGGGAACCGTCTCTTTCAACAGCATCAATACACAAAACCAATAGCCATAAGGTCAGACAAGTGTTCCATGCTCCCATACCCCCTTTATTCATCTCAACATGCATTGCCTTGTTGGGTCTAAATCTGAGATGATAGCTCACAGACCACACAGAGCCATGTTGAGGAAATAAAAGTCATATAATCTAGATTAAGAGCAGAATACAGTCAGAATGGTCTCTGAAATGTACTTGTAGGCAATTCAGCCTTGAACTACTTCTTTCTTCCTTTTCCTCTACTTCAGCTTCTACTTCTTCCTCTTCCTCTATTCACTGATGAATGTCTAAATCAACTATTGAACCCACTCAATTTATTGACAAGGCTAGCCAATACCTTTGGAGACTGATGAGACTGGCCAGCCCCCTTGCATAATGGTGAGTAAATCCCCTAGTGGATAGACTAACACATCCTATTCCCATATTACCACCCATCCACATGGTCAAGTTAGATTTGATGGCTAGGAAAGTCATAAACTCCAAGTTTATGATGAATTCCACAGTAGACTACTAATCCACTTCTCTTCCTAATGTTACACCTAATGAAGAAGAACACTTAGGGTACAATTTTTGGTAATTTCTATTTTATTATATGTTTTACACACCTCAGGAATATAGATATATGGACCCTTTGAATGATTGTGTTCACTCCTATTACTGTTTATTCAAAACTGATTCTTAGCTGACACTCCTGTAGTTATTCAGAGATTATAAATCGCATGGGAGCAGATTTTCCTTCTCTCCAGAGCCACTGGTGGATTCTAACCTTTAAAAAGATGTTGAATTTGAATAAATAATGCAAATCTCCACAAACAATGCCCACTGAACCAAAACTACCATTGAAACATACAAATAGTGAGTATGATTGGGTACTAAACAAAAGTTTACAGATTTTAGTACAACCAGAGACTCCTTAGAAAAAAATGTCCAATGACAAAAACTATTTAAAAAATCAACCTTGGAAACCCTATGAATTGGAGGGACCCAAAAAGAGTTAATATCACTCATAGACGGCATGGTGGCAATTGGTATCAATGCATTTATAAAAACCAGTTAAATCCTAACTTAAATCCATTTAAGAGTTGTTGTTGTTGTTGTTGTTATGTTCTGTCGAGTCACCTGTGGCACATAGTGACCCTATATACAATAGCTCTGAAGCTTGCCTTGTCTTGTGCCTGTCTCACTGACTCTGACACACCTACCCCCATTGCCCCAGTCACTGCATTAATCCATCTCATCTAGGGTGATTCTCTCATGCGCTTTTCCTCCACCTTTCAGAGCATTATGTCCTTCTCCTAGGACTGGTCTCTCCTGACCACGTGCCCTGTGCCAAAATAAGTGAGACAGAACTTCAAAATTCTAGCCTTTAAGAAGAAACTTGGTTTCATCCTTTCCAAGACAGACCTATTTGTTTTTTTGGCAGTCTATGGTACATTCAAGACTCTTCTCCAGCACCACTATTCAAAGGCATGAACACTTCTTCTGTCATCTGTAAGGTCACCAAGGAAAGACAGAAACCAGTGCAGGCCAAGAAAGACAATTTATTGAGGAGAAACTGCTGAGATGGCTCTTAAACAAAAGACCAGTCCCCTCTAAGAGTTAGAAGTGGATTTTATATTTTGTTACTTGGGGAAGGGGATGCTTACAGATGAAGTGGGCTGAGTCTCAGATAACTATTCCTCTGAAAAGGGGATTAAGGTAGTTTCACAGAAAGGGAAAAAAACAAACCACAGCTGCTGTTTCCTGTGATTGAATTCTCTTGGCATCCATTCTGGGAGAGGGATGAAAGGGCTCTGCAGTCCTAATATCATTTTTAGTCATTATCCAGCTCTCTGATGCATAGCACCTAATCGTAAAGACCATGGACTGGTCAGGCACACCTTAGTCTCTAGACTGATAACCTTGCTTCTCAGTACTCTGGAAAAGTCCTCAACAGCAGATTTGCCTAATGAAATCCATCTTTTTATTTCCTGACTGCTGCTGCCAAGAGTGATGATTGTGGAATCAAGCAAGCTAGAATTGTTAACAACCTCAGTCTCTTCTCCATCCATCATGGTGCTGCCCATTGACTCAGTGGTGAGAATCTTTATCTTCTTGGTGTTGAGCTTCAAACATCAAGATTATAGTCCTTGACTTTCTGCAGCAAGTGCTTCACGTCCTCCTAAGGTTCAGTAAGCAGGGTTGTGTCATCTGCCCTACGTAGGTTGTTGATGAGTCTTACTCAATCCTCGTGCCACATTCCTTCTCATAAAACCAAGCTCCCTGAATGATCTGTTCTGAATACAGATTGAAAAATTATGAAGACAGGACTCATCCCTGATAAACTCCCTTCGTGAAATTGAACCATGAAGTGTTCCCTATTTTGTGCTGAGGACTGGTTCCTTGATAGGTTTAGCATAAGCACAATCAAGTGGTAGAGTTATAATACTTAAGGATGTTATGGGTAGAATATTGAATGATTCAAGAAGTATTAAAAGATAGAAGGGGGATACAGAATCCCAACAATTGTCTGACACAGAAGAATTTCAAGACACATATCAAGAGGCAATGGTGAAAAGGAGAAAGTTCAGGCTGCTCTGAGGACTTAGCCAAAATAAAACCCCAAGAATTGATGAGGAAAGTCTATCTGTGTTTCATTGACTATGCAAAGGCATTTGGCTGTGTATATCATAACAAACT
>NW_006399773.1:7423375-7424957 GCF_000299155.1 Elephantulus edwardii
TTCTTGTTTTTGTTTTTAAGAGAGCTCAGGAGGCCTAGCAACAGTAAACTACATTGAAATTCCAAAGGCTCGCAGTTTGAATCCTTTAGGTGTTCTTTGAGAGAAGGATGAACAGTTGTCTCCCATGTGATTACTGCCTCAGAAAATGCACTGGAGGGTTGGTCATGGGTCAGTGCTGACTCGACGACACACAAAAACAGAAACCCACTTTTTAATATCAACACAAGTCTTCATTTATTTGGTTAAATGCCAAGGAGTAAAATTGTTGGATTGCATAGAATTTTCTTGTTTAGTTTCAATATTCTTTACAGACTATGATTTTATACTCTGATTAGCAATTAGCTAATTTCTCTGAATCCTTGTCCACTTTTGATATTTTTAGTTGTTTCGTTTTGTTTTGAATTTTAGTCATTTCGACAAGTATGAAGTGATATCTCATTATAATTTTAATTTGTGTTTTCCTGATGGCACATTATGTTAAACATCTTCCATGTGCTTGTTTTTCATCTGCTTAGCTCCTTCAATGGAATGCCTGCTCATATGTGGGCACTTTGTGACACTGTGAACAAACTAGAAGGTATTGCATTAAAACAGAGAGAAGAAGATGAAAGGCTGTACTAGAAAGTACAGGAATGAGTGAGACTGAGGAGTTCAGTTTAAGATTGCATCAAAGATATGTTATTTGGAGGTCAACTAATGGAAGGTGAATAAACTAATGGATTTTATGACATGTAGGTTTCTAGTTTGACAATCTGCTATGAATTGAATGATCATTTCACCTGGTTGAGAAAAAAAATTAAAGAGAAAGATAGGTATGTTGTTGTTGTTGTTATTATGTGCCGTCAAGTCGCTTGCGACTCATAGAGACCCTATGCACAACAGCCCTAAACTCTGCTCTATCCTCTGCCAATCACACTGCCTCTGACACACGCATCCCGATTTCCCCAGTCAATTGACTCAATCCACCTCATAGAGGGTCTTCGCCTTCTGCGCCGGCCCTCCATCCTCCCAAACATAAACAAGAAATATTTTAAAAACTTGATGGTAGCTACCAAAAACATGTGAGATTATAATTATAAACAGGCCTAAAGTTATTTATTGGAAGCAGGAGTGGCATCCAGTTTCTAAACAATATGCCTCCGGAAACTCTATAAACTCTGACAAATGTCAATAGTTGTAGAGAGGCTTCAGGCCTTTTGTTCATAGGGTCGCTATGAGTCATGCTCAACTCGAAGGCAATCAACAACAAAGTTATTTAAGAAGCCTTGGCAATGAAATAGCTAAGGACATGGCTGGTCCTTACCACTAGGCAATCAGAGCTGTGTTTATTGTATTAATTATAAATATTTGCATCCTTTTGGTTTAAATATACAGACATGAATCATATTCACACACATGAACAACTAAATAAAATGAAGATTACCACTTTCTGCACGTATTTTACATATTAAGAGAATGAGGGGTTGCATTGCCTAAGAAATTGCAATAATTTTGTATAATAGAGGGGAAATGAGTTTGTTCTGTATAAGAGAAGTTAAACATCACAAAAATTTAGTTAACTTTTCTGTCTAAGAAGATGTAG
>NW_006399773.1:7426277-7443960 GCF_000299155.1 Elephantulus edwardii
GCCATCTTTGATACACTTGAGTCAATTGCTGAAGTCAATCTGTGCTAATCCATGTCATTGAGGGTCTTGCTCTCTTTCAGTGACCCTCCCTCCACCTTTCCAAGAATGAAGTCCCTTTCAAAGAAACAGCCAGCCTCTCCTAGCAGCATCCCCAAAGTAGGAGAGAAAAAGTTGCACCATCTTTGCCTCTAAGGAGCACTGTGACTGCTTTTTCTGAGACATATTGATTTGTTCTTTTGGCAGTCCATGGGATATTCAATATTCTTCTCCAACACCACAACACAAAGGAATCAATTCTTCTATAATCCTTATTCACTTTCGGGCTTTCAGATGCATAGTAAGTGATTGAAAAGATTATGGCCTGAATCAGGTGCACCTTAGTCTTTAAATACACATCATTGCTCTTCAGTGATTTTGAGAAGTCCATGACAGCAGACTTGGCCAATGCAATATGTCTGTCTCATGATTTCCTGACTGCTGGTACCAAGGATGTTATATGTGGATCCAAGTAAGATAAAATAATTGAGTTTAATACTTCTCCATCTATCATGATGCTGTTTATCAGTCCAATGGTGAGGACCTTTGTTTTATTGCTATTGAGATGTAATTCATATGGAAGGCTATAGTCCTTGTTCTTCTGCAGCAAGTGTTTCTAGTTCTACTCATTTTCAGCAAAAAAGGTTGTGTCATTGGTATAACATAGGTCATTGATGAGTCTTCTTCTGACCCTGATGCCACATTCCTCTTCACAGAGTCCAACTTTATGAGCTCTTTGCCCAACATATACATATGGAGAAAGGATATAACTCTGATGCACAGTCTTCCTGATTTTAAAACATGTAGTGTTTCCTCTTTGTTGTTTGGACAACAGCTCCTTGGTGTACGTATAGATTTTGAATAAGCACAACTAAAGATTCTGATGATTTGATTAAGTAATTTGATTCTTCAGAGAGAGGAAAAGAAATTGGAATTTAATAGATTGCAGGCTTTGCGATACTAATAAATACATTAAAAAAGGTAAGTATTTCCATACATCTGCGCATAAAACAGTTGAGTTAATGTTAACTTGATGGCACCAAGTAAAGGACTGTGCTCTGAAGGAGCTTATATGTTTATAGGTTAATGGCTGCTTACATAAATGTATATACTGTATTTACACACACATCCATGTTTGTTGTAAAAAAAAATTGTTCCAGAAAGAGAGAGAGCGAGAGAGCACTTGTAGTTAGCAACCATTAAATCTAGGTCTAGAGGAGATAACAAGTGTGGGGGGGGATTAAAAATCACACTAAATTCTTTGTATTAAGTCTGATTCATTTTCACTTTGTGCTTAAAACATTACAAAGTAAAAATGAGACTGACAAACTTAAAAAAAAGTACAAGTTTTAAAATTCCAAAGCATTAATCAGAACATGGAGGTGATGCAATTGGAAGGAGGAATACAGAATAAATTTCTAGGCCTTAACTGTGCGTTTTGATGCATGAGGGGAGAGGTGGATAAAGGAAAGGGGAAAGATCTGATGTAAAAAACAATGTATACAAACTTTGTAAGTAAACCGGTATAAAGTTTTGTTAAAAAGGGGAAAAAATCCCCAAAGCAGTAAGTATGTTATCTTAGAGAATAATTTGAATATTTTTAAGAATTATATTTACTGGTTTGTGTATGTTTGTTGTGAAAAATTCAACTATGTGCAAGACCATTGAAATATGCTAAGGAGAGCAAAAATTTGTTGTTGGTTCTATTGTTGGTACCATCGAAATATACTAAGGAGAGAAAGACATAAAAGAGAAAAGACAGAAAACTCCAGGTACTATTAGACACTCTTAATTACCATGTAAATATGTGATGACTGTTTAATCTTTTAAATTTATCTTGTAAATAGACAACTTATTAAGATAGAGTAAAATTGCACTCACCCTGTGAAGTGCTGAGAGGTTTGAAGCATTTATATTTCATAAAACAATTCAGAGGTGAGAAATATTTTAAAGGTCTTCGCTCACTTGTTTTAAGTTTACTGTTGACAGTATTCAATGTGTGTCTTCACTAATTGTGGATTTTTGTGCAAATATTGAGTCCTTAAGCACTCCAGATTTCAATTATCAAGGCACCTCCCAGCCAAAAGTTCAGCTAATGACTTTAAAATGGCTGTTCTTATTTGCATGAAGATATTGATATGCCAAGTATTTCACAGATACTGATCTGCCAATCAAACCCTTTATCTGGAATATAATATCTAACTTCCACAGTAAAGAAAGCTGTCCATTTATCTAAGACAGTCACAGGCAGACAGGAATATGCTGTCTTGGACTACATCCTTTCCTTAATATATAACCTATGTCTCGTGAATTGTCAGGTAATTTGAAAGGAAAAGTATCACTGTACATCTTTCTCATTCAAATTACATTGTCCATCTCCTTTCTCCCAGCCTCTACCCCGTCTGTATTTCTTGGAACTCTCTCAGCATATAAAATTAACCAGGCAAAAAATAGGGAAGTTACTTAACCAGTTATTGAAATATGAAAACAAATTCTCCATCCAATTTCTTTTCATAGCCAAACATATTATAAAAGCACATAAGCAATTTAAGCATCCACTATTGTACCTTTGAGGAGTTGGAGATTTATAAAATAAATGCTCAGCTTTCTATCTCAGTGAGGCAGAGGGTAAAGCAGAGGAAATACTTTTCTTGGTTAAGGCAAAGAACCAAGGAATTCTGGTGACCTAGTAGCAAGCAATTGTGCTGCAATCCAGAAAGCGCATGGTTTATGGCCACTAACTGTTCCAATGGAGAAGGATGGGCATTCTCCTCCAGGGTGATTACTGCCTCCACAAAAGCCCTAGAGGGTCAGCTATGGGCCTGTTCCGACTCTACTGTACACAACAATAACAGAGGAAGTGGTCTTAGAAACCAGAGTTTGCTTTTTGAGATGGTTTAGGAGGAAGCGTATGTTTAATTGTTGCTGGAAGAACCAGATTATGATTGTCCTGTTTCATTGTTAATTGTTATGTGCCTTCAAGTTGGAAATAACACATAGCTGACTGTACATCAAGTTTTCAGAGACTAAATCACACAAGAAGGGATTGTTCATCTCACTCCCACAGAGCAGCTGGTGGATTCAAACAGCCTGCCTCTGGGTTGGCAGCACAACTCATTATTCACCAAGTCCCCAAAATTCTATCTTATGAATTGTACTACCATAAATATATTGTGAGGAAAGCTGGAGCTTTGTGTATATGTAATATGCATACATATTTCTAATTTTTTAATAAAATAAATTGTAACAAGCAATGAGAAATGAAAAAGGACTTGAATGAATTAAATATATTGGTTACCTGTTTTAGTAAGTAATTAGGGAAGTCTCAGATTAAGGTTATTAATTGCCTTGGACTATGGGCAGGTCTTGGAGAATTCTAAGTGAAAGTTTAAATTAGGAAAGAACCTACAGTTTAATCTAATGTGTGGAAGTTTGGCCTCTGAAGGCTCAAGAAGTATTGGCTTCATTTAAATTGGCAAACTGAAATGATTTTTTATGGGGCTCTGTTTTTTGGGTTTTTTTTTTACTTCTATTCATGAAAAATTAATTCCCTTGAGACATCATCTAACAGAATCTCAGACAGTCGTACGGTACACACAGAGTGTGAAGATAGGACTATCATGAAGAGAATCATTTGTGAATTGACTCAGTTTTGGAGTTCTGTGAGCAACTCTTGATTTGACAAATGTGAAGGAAAAAGGATTAAAGAAAAAGTAGAAGGACCTTGTGACTTTACGTTTGTAAATCTTTTCACATCCATTATTAAATATAACTTGTTTCAAAATTCAACGGAAGGAAATAATAATACATTTAATCAATCATACCTCAACCATTTCATAAAAAAATGCAAAGAACTGAAAATAAATCCTTTCCAGGATCATAGATGTAGGGTTAGTTTTATAGTGGAAAAAAACACAAATAATACCAAAACATTAAAATGTTATGCAACTATCATTAAACACATTTGGTATTTATTCAATAGAAATAAGATTAGAAACTAATTTTAAATCATCCAAATTATATTTGATAGAATTGTGCAATATTTTTCATTAAACTGATCAAGCTTGGAGAATATTTGCAAATGAGAAACTTAAAATTTTATAACCATAAAATTTTTAATTAAAATATTTCTCTACCCAATATATACTGTGCAAATTATTCTTTAAGATTAATGGGTTTGGAGAGACTCTCACTTAGTGAATAACATTCATAACAGGTTTTAAAAGAAGATTCAAGATGTTGGAATATTTTGGTTCTTAAATTAAATACACTTTAAGAAGGTGATATTTTTTAAGAAATGACTGTCATCGACTAGAAGACTAATTGAAAAAGGCAAGCAAAAGAGAGGAAATGCATCTTGGAATCTTATGAAAAGAGCAACAATGAGCCCTAGTGGCAAGATGCTATAATATCAAGCAAGGGTAAAATTCATCAGTGATAGACAGTCTTTCTCTCATCTATTCAGTAATGATTTCTCAGTCCTCAAAATGAAGATTAATTTGTGGAACTAAGCATTCCTTTAAATCAGAATCTCATTATCATCCACACAGTATTAACTACCTGGGAAGGATCCTCATAATTTATGTATTGCATATAATTTATCTATCATAGTTTTTGCAAAACAACATCAAAGAGATTATTCTATTAACAGTCATATTTTATGCTTGAGATGACATAACTTATTCTGCATCTGATCAAGTCATTTTTAAGCTAAAATTGGATTTTAAAAGACTATTGATTTACGTGCTATGTACTTGGTAATGTATGTGCACCCTCTCTTCCCTCTGCTCCACCATCTGCTTCCTTCACAAACACAGGCCCGAATTTGAAACAGGAAGAATGTTTCTATTTTTTTCTACTCCTGAAAAAGCTGCATTTTTTGTTCTTCAGTGCAGTCTCATCACAAGGTATAGATGTAATTTAATAAACATATGCCAGGTATCAGTACAAAGTTGGGTGGGGTTTTTTTCTTTTTATAAATTTAAGCAGAAACTTTTCACTTTTTAATTGTTTTAAAAACTTTTTTCATTGAATACTTATGTATCTAAAATGTTGTTAAGGAATGAATTAGTTGACATGTGTGTATTTAAAATGTTTTATTTCATTTTCTGTGAATAGTAGCTATAACTTCTTTAACATTTCTCCATGTTGTTAAAGAAAATAGCTAACGAAGTTAGGATTTAAAATCTGAACTGAAATTATTTCTTTTTAAATCCTGGGTTCCTCTTACTATACCTAATTACTGTTTTTTAAATTCTTTATTTAAGACAATTCATCACAACTTATATGAAATCAGTTCTTCTACAACCACTAAATAAACTTTGTCTAAAATCTTTGTCTAAAATTATAAATTGTTTTCATGTATATTATTCAAGTCAATCCTCTCAGAGTTGCTCCTGGAGGTAAAACAAGAATGTTTTATTCTGCTATCAAGTTTTAATTGTAACATGCCTATTACTCTTCAGGATTTATAAAACAAAGAACGTTCCATCTGATCTCAACTAGCTCATAAATAAAAATCGCCATGGCCTTCAACCTTAACAGAACATAGCTACACATGCTTATTTAAGTGACACAGAGCACTTATCCCAGGCAAATATTTTGTTTCTGATTCTTTGCAAGGCTTCCAATTGCAAGTCTAAATTAGTCAGGGATTTTGATCAAATCCAAATGGAAGAAATGTTAACTGTGGACAGTTCTGCCATATGGGATAACAGCATGGGGCACTAGACAACCACCTCCCACTGGACAAGAGTGTAGAGAGCTGTTTAATGCCTGCTAAAGACATCAATTAAAAATCCTTACTGTTTGTTAACAAAAAAAAAATATCCTTTAAGAATCACGTTATTTAGCAGCTGCTACATTACTTTCCCTGCAGAAGTTCATAACTACCAATCCGACTTCAGTCAAATCTAGACAGATTATAAATCATGTTTAATGCAACAGATATACAGTACCTCAAAGAGTATTCTGGGTTTTTGTTTGGTGGGTTGTGTGTTTTTTTTCTTTGTTTATTTTTTTAACACTGATTTCAAGTTAGATTCTTGTTCAGCATAATTCTCCTACTTTGCAAAATCAAACTTTATTTAAAGTCATACTGAGAGGAGTACTAGTTGAATCTAAATCTCAAATTGTTCTGTTAAGTTTTGAAAATGTTAATCTTCATAAATCTCTCTGAATTCTTCATCTGTCCATACATTCATTGTCGCATCCACCTTCTCTATTTCTTTCTCTATCTCATTGTCTCTCATATTTTTTAATGCATATTCCAGGGAGCTCTTAGCCTAGTGGCAAGAAGCTGTTCTACAATCCCAAAGGTAAATGGTCCAAATCCACCAGTTGATCAAAGGGAGAAGGGTGCGTGGTCTCCTCCTGTGCAATATATTGCTTCTCAAAACCTGCTGGAGGATCAGCTATGAGTTGGCCCTGGCTTGATGGCACACAACAACATATTCTGATAAACTAATAAAATATTTCTGTTAGTAAATACATATTTAAATGTTTTACATGCTTATTTATTCCAAAGGCAACTAATACTGGCATTGGTCAAATACAACTTATACATTTAATGATTATTTAATCCCCATTAGCCCTTACAGTCATATTTTATCACTTTTTTAAACTACTACTGTCAAGGGAGATAGGCAGTAAGCTTGAAAGCTTTTCAAAATCTTTATTCCTAAATTTTTTAACCACAATTTGCTGGGTTTATCATGAGTATCTCTCAAAAGCGCATTTACCTGTCAACTGCAGAAACACACTGACATTTCAAGGACCAAAAGTGTATACACTAACTGAATATTTTTATAAAATGCTTGAACTATCTCTTTAAGAATAATAAAAAACAGACATCCAAGTTGTATTATTTTATCCCTGAAAAAAAGATTGTATAAAATACATTTCAATAAATTGTTGATTTGTGTGTGGGGCTGTCAAGTAGATTATCACTCAGAGTAACCCATGTGCCAGAGCAGAATTGTCCTATCAGGCTTTCTTGGCTGTAATCTTTGTGAAAGGAGCCCCTGTAAGGCAGTGACTAAGCACTGGGCTCTTAAGCCAAAGGTCAGTGATTCAAATACACCAGCTGTTCTTTAGGAGATAAATGTAGAAACTTTCTCCCAGAAAGACTTATAGTCTTAGAAATCCATTGCAAAGAACTCTCCGATGGTTAGGAACACTACTAATTAGAAATGGCTTGATGTAAAAGACTTGGGTTTTGTTGTTGTGTTGTATTGTTTTGGGGGATTTCTTTGTTGTGTCTGTTTTTAGCTGGGGGAAATCTTTACAGACACAAACAGAGAAGCAAAGATTTCTTCCTGCAGAGCTGTTAGGTCAACCTCTCAAGTCAGCTGCTTACAGCTTATAGGTGTATCACCAAGACTCCTGCAGAAATGATTACAAATAGACAATTCACATAGTTCTATTTAGATAACTGTAAATATCATAAATTATCATAAACTAATTGTCACAAAATAAAAATAAAACAATGCCATGATTTAAAGCTAATATATTTGACCACAGCAGTCTTCTCAGTACAATGTTTTGATCATAAACTCAGTAACCTAATTACTCAGATTTATATATTGATAATGGTTATTAAAATATCACTATCACTTTCCATTTTGAGAACAGTGTCATTGCTTTCTTATTTTTTGGAACAATAGCAAGATGATTATTTTGGTCACACATGGCACCATAGTATATAACGTCAATCAAAACACCAACTTAAGTATTGCTGCATTTTTCCCAGCCAAAAAGCAAGACTTAAAAATAGACATAATGTTAAATAAAGAAAAAGGGGGAAAAAAAACCCACATGGTACTTGTTTTCTTAAATCTTAAATTTTTAATTTTAAGTCTGGATAGGAATAATTGAAGCAAATGTTAGAGATCCGTAATATTAATAATTAAATAGTACTGGCTGTAGTGATGTATTTAGCAATAAAAATATTTATATTAATTAACATTTGATCCTGAACATTTCTAATATTTCTCACTAAACTAGATTATTTGTTTGTGACATTAAGACCTAAAGGTAAAGTTGAGTCTGTTTTTAGAGTTTTTCTTTTATCTCAAAAGAGATCAATGGAGACATATTAGAAAAAGACTTATCAGAAAAAAAATAATAAAAATCTATTCATTAAATTAACACAAAGTAGGGCAAAATTTATAAATCGTGAAGAAGAATTTGAGTGTAACCTGAGAGAATATTTTTCTCTTTAGTTAGTGATTATGTACTAAGGTAGAAAAGTTTTTTTTAAATTATTTAAAAACTTCAATAATGTTTATGACAAACAGGATATATAAGTATCAGACTACCCTAATGGAAAAATCTTCAACAAAATTAAATGATTCAGTGGGCACCATAAGGGACTCAAAGAGAGCATCATACAAGACTGCGTAAGGTTCATGCTGTTGTGCATAGGGTCAACGTCATCTTGACTTCACTTGTCTGTGGTTGTGAAGAACATTATGTATTGGACTACAAAGCAAAGGTCACAACTTCCTTCCCACTGTGGAAACATGAGCCATTCTCCTTCCATTAAACTTTATAACTTTGGAAAATAACGACAAGGTATTATGATTTAGAATGAACTGAATGGAAGTGGATGGAGATAAAATATTGCATCTACTTAAACCTTTGTAAAGCTTATTTTTTAATTATATAATTACTTTCGGACCAAAAGATAAATTTTCTTACCAAACTGGTTAATGATAACAGTTATTGAAACAAAGAAGATAAAATGAGGGAAATAGACATTCTCATTTACTATCTTAACTACTTACAAACTCACTGGACAGCAGTACAGTGGACAATCCAATCACACAGCCATGAAACAAAGTAATCTGGGGAAGAAAGAAAAGTAATCTGGGGAAGCCCTAATCTCTCTCTCTCTCTCTCTTTCTCTCTCTTTCCCTTCCTCCTTTCTCCCTGTCCCTGTCCCTCTCCCCAAAGATAGTACAAATTGAACTGAGCATTAATAGGCAGTATGATTAGCAGGAAGCACTGTGAGAGAGTGTTGTACAGTTTGCTCAGACTGAAAACAACAGGCACCAGGACTTGGAAGAACATTAAAAGCAGCAGGTACAAAAGAAATAACATATAGTTTGCCACTAGAAGACCATGGTAATATCTTTGTAGACATATCAGTGTCAGAAATATATGCAGTCTATTTGTGCTTTATTGCAAAGGCATTTGATTGTGTGGATCATAACAATATTATGATTAACATTCAGAAGAATGGGAAGCTCAGAACACACGGTGCTCATGCAAAACCTATACTTAGATCAAGAAGCTGTTGTCCAAATGGAGCAATGCAACAAGGCATGGTTTAAATATAAGAAAGAAGTATATCATGGTTGTATGTTTTCCTCATATCTATTCAATCTGTATGCTGAGCAATAATTTGCAAAGCTGGACTCTTGTGAACAATGGGTTATCGGGATTGTTGAAAGATTCATCAATAATCTATATTATGCAGAGGACACAACCTTGCTTGCTGAAAGTGATGAGCTTGAAGCACTTGCTGCAGAACAAAGACAACAGCCTTCAATATAGGTTACATTTCAACATGAAGAAACAAAAATTCTCAGTACTAGACTGATAGGCAAGAGAAAGATTGAAATTGTCAACAATTTTATCTTAATGGATCCACAATCAACACCCTTTATACCAGACATATTTCATTGGAAAAACCTGATATCAGGGACCTTTTAAGATAACTAATGAGCAATGGTATCAGTTTAAAGACTAAGATGTGCCTGATATAGGTCATGGTCTTTTCAATCACTTGCTGTGGTTCTGAGAGCTGGAGAATGAATAAGGATGACAGAAGAACTGATATTTATGACTTGGACTGATGGAGAAGAATCTTGAATATCCCATGGACTGCCAGAAGAACAAACAAATAGGTCTTAGAGATAATGCAGCCAGAATATTCCTTGGGAGCTAAGAAGCTACTTCTTGCATATTTTTTTGGCATTTGGTTAGGAGAGACTCATACTTGAAAAGGCATATCATGCTTGGAAATGTGGAGGGTGGGGAAAGAGAGGAAAATGTCCAACAAGATGGATTGATAAAGGTACCATAGCAATGGGCTCAGGTATGTCAGATGGTGAGGTTGGCACAGAATAGGACAGAGTTCAGATATGTTGTTCATAAGGTGGTTATGAATCATACTTGATTTGACAGCGTCTAACAACAACAATGACACAATCTCCACAGGAAAGTTGAACCTTTTTGCTCATGGCCACACTTTTAAACAACTATAATCCAGCCAGCCTCCATATGTAATATTGAGACCAAGCACTCAAATATCTGAACCAGCATAGAAAAGACAACAAAAAATACACAGATGAAACATCAGATAATGAAGATGATTTGGGGAATCTGTTGTAGAAGAGTACAGAACATCCCGTGAACTGCCAAAAGAATGAACAAATCTGTCTGTGAAGAAATACAATTAGGGTGCACCTTAGAGGCAAGAATGATGAAGCTTTCTCTAAGAAACGTTGGGCATGTTTTCAGGAAGAAACAGTCCTTGGAAAATGACATCCTTTTGGAAAAGGAGGATGGGTCAGAGAAAGACAGAAAAACCCTCAACAAGATACATGGACATAATAACTGTAACAATGTAATGACAATGGCACAGGGTTTGGAAACGCTCCCATTGTTGTTCATGTTGTTGTTTGTTGTATGCAAATGAGCAGGCATTGACTCATGGATGACCCTCCAGAGGGTTTTCACTGGGTAGCAAATCTCAAGAAAGGAGATTATCCATCCTTTGCCCATGGAACAGCTGGTGGGTTCAAACCACATGCCCTTGGAATTGCGGTCCAGCTTCTTACCATTAGGCCACTAAAGAAAGATACTATATGAATACTTTGAACAGCTGTTGTTGTGTACAGATGACTCTAAACTGACTCATAGATGACCCTTTAGCAGGTTTTCAGAGGCAGCTAACTCCCATATTTCGCCCATGAAGCAGCTAGTAGATCCAAACTACATGCCTTTGGGTTGGCATCACAACTCTTTGCCCTTAAGTCACCAGAGCTGTATACCAATGAAGGATTTTTTCTTTTACTTTTCAAAAAGAGGAGTGAACTGGGACGGGGAGGGGTAGGCAGGGAGAAAAGTGCAACAATGAATGAATGGAAATCCAAAATCTCTGTAAATGTTCATTAAAATTAATAAAATAAATTTAAAAAATAGTGACTAGTTACTTTTTATGGTGGAAAAAGATACTTAAATTGTGGATATAGTAATTAGAGCAAAACCTAAGTAAATGGATATTTGAAAACATTTGCACGAATGTAGGCAAACGGGAATTTGGGAAGGTACAGATGCATTAGGAGCTCTGGTGACTCGGTGATAAGGATTTGTGCTGCCAACCCAAAGGCGTGTCCTTCCAAGCCGCCAGTTGGTCAGCAGGAGACAGAAGTGTGATATCCTTCCATGAGATTAATTACCTCTTAAAGTCCTCTGAAGGGTCAGCTATGAGTCTGTCCAATTTGGATGGTACAAAGCGTCAATAAGAGATGCATACATAAGTGATACCAAATGTCTTCTACAAAAAAAAGAAGAAACTTACTGCTATCAAGTAGATTCTAACTCATTGCAACCCACTATTGTACTTCTGAAACAATAAATCTTTGTCAGGAGAGTGCCTATATTTCTGCTATGCAGTCAATGGTGAATTAGAATGGCCCACCTTTCTGTTAGCAACCCTAAGTGTAACACACTGTGCCACCAAGCCTCCTTAGTTGTATCCATCTCTCAATGCCATTACATACAGAGTTAATCCATTAGAGGGTTTTGAGCAGACTGTACCTCACACAGGAAGTGATTATCCGTTCTTCTCTCATGAAGCAGCTGGTGGATCGCAACCTTACTGTGCTGTTGCCACTGGGTTAGCAGTACACCTCCCTATGGTCTATGCCACCAAAGCTCCTTAGACGTAGCATTGTTGCTGCTCCTGCTAGGTTCCTTCAAGTCAGATATGATTCATAATCATCCTATGAACAATTGATCTGGATCCTATCCTATCCTGTGGCTTGGCTGCCTCACAATCTCTGACACATTGGAATCCATTGTTGTAGTCACTCTATCAATTAACCTTTCTAAGCCTGATGGTCTTTTTGCAGCAACATACTCAAAGAATGTGAGGTGAAGCTTTATTTTCTTTGCCTCCAAAGAGTACTCTGTCTGCACCTTCTCTAAGATATGTTTGTGAAAATAAAAATAAATGAGTGAAAGTACATATTTCCTATTGAAAACCCAAATAATAATATTTTACATAGGTAAGCAAAAGCCTTCCAACTGTGATTTACTGGGTATGAAGGTGTGGGGCTTTAGTATCAAGGAACAACACTGTCAATTGCTATACTCCTTGTTGCCTTTGAGTTGTGGTGCTGGAAAAGAGTACTGAATATCTCATGGACTGCCAAAAGAACAGATAGACAGGTCTTGGAAAAAGTGTGCCAGAGTGCCCATTGAAGGCAAAAATGGCAAAGTTTCATCTTTCACTTTTTGAACATGTAGCTATGCAAAGCTATTTTTTTGGAAAGGACATGATACTTGGAAAGATGCAGGGTGAGCAAAGGAGAGGAAGATCTTAACAAGCTGGATTGGTCTGGTGACGTCACGAATGGGCTGTAAAGATGACATAGAAAGGACATGGTTCAGGCCAGCTGTTCAACTCCATGGCATCTAATAACAACGGTTAAAAAAAAGCATGATCCACATGTTATTGAACTGATTTGTGTCAAAGTCTTAAGAGGTCATTAATAGCCATCTAAGCCACTACTATAATTTCCAACTGTCATAATTGAAACAGTAAAAAGGTAACCAAAGACACAGGGGGAAATGATGTTTGACTATCAAACAGAAAATTCCATAAATCCCGACTACCACTACTCTCTGTCCTGACCATGGCCAAAATAGTTGATCTCAGATAGAACAAGGAGCGATATTAAACAGAATTGAAATTTGTATTTAAAGCATGGGGTGTCAGAATTTTGAAAAACAGGTTTTCTATCCATTGTGTTAGCCCCCATGGGGGGCATGGTCTCTAGCTACTTCAACTGTGGACACATAGTCTTACAAATAATCAGCACCTGGGGGATCAATAGAGAAAACACTTTCCACCATAGGAGACCTGGTAGAGTGACTGTAGGAGACAGTTGCAGACTGTGAGGAAGACAGTGACAAGGTGTAACCAAAGGGACCGTGAATATGTAGCCAGAGTTTAAAGATTTTGCTTCTGGATGACTGAATGAAGAACTGACTTGTGACTGCTGTCAGACAAAGCACAGTGGATAATTGAGGAAACCAGAGGTTTATTTGTGTTGCTGAACTGAACCTAGACTTTCACTTATTGACTGAGATGCTGTCCAAACTAATTGAGGCATTGTGTCCAGATGTTAGTTTTGCTTTGGGCTGCTGTTCACTAAACCTGGACTTTCAATCAGTGATATTCTTTTTCTCTCTCACCCCCTATTTTCCTAATAAACTCCACAACTATGAATAAAGTCTGTGAGTCAATTTGCAACAAACATTGATTTATACAAATAGATGCACGGACATGGAAGGTGGCATGTCTGACCATGTAGCAATTTGTTTGATATACTAGATGTTGTTGATGGGGACAGTTCCCTTTTATGGAGCAGGTAGAAGTCAGACTTGGTCATCCCCATTTTATATCTGCTCCTTTTACAAAGTAATTCAGGCAAACTGAAAGAGTATAGAACTCACTACCTCCTTTATTATTACCCTGGAACTTTCTTTAAACCTAGAATCAAGATATTTTTGAGTGAAATACTAATACATAGAACAAGAGATATTCCCTAAGACTAGTACACTATTCAAAACCAACAGATTAATAATTCTTTAAGAATAAAGATGAGAAGTTAAGGGTGAGAATGAAACAAAAACAGAGTGTAGTTGGAAGGAGCAATGTGTTTTTCCTTAACCACATCGCATGTGTAGATGTTTTCTCATGTTATTAACTTGGAATTAGTCTTACTTTTTAAAGTATTTTCTATATCTGTCACCTACTTCCCACTCAATTTCCATAAGAAATGACTCAGTCTGAAATGAAATGCAGTTGCTCAGGTGATCTGATTGGCTTAAAGTGATGGGTCATAGAAGACTTCTACACAACTTCCAGGAACATTGACCCAGCATAGTCTGAGAGGGGCAGTGGCAGATGGCTTTGGGAGTCAGCCTGAGCTATTGTTCCCCTAGGAATTAAAACAGGTGTCTAGTCATAAGTATTGAACAAAAATAATCCCACACTGCATACAGAGTACTGCAATTAAGGGTTTAGGTTTTTACTTGGCAAAGATATCTCAAACAGAATTCTTATCCCTTTAGAGGTCATAGTAAATATTAAGTATGCAATGTCTTTTAAAGAAACAGACAGCATTCTTTCTAGATATCATGATATTAATATTTTGGTACTGGAAGAGTAATCTGTTCCTCACCGCTGTTATTACTTTTTAGCCACATGCAACAAAGGATCCCTGGATAATTTTGGTTACTTGTAATGTCAACTGACAAGTCAATAGTTAAAATCTACAACCCAACATGTGAGGAAAAAAAGTGGGCAATCTCTTCTTGTGTCAAGATTTTTAACTTTGATATCCCAATAGTGCATCTCAATAAGTCAGAATATACTTGATTAAACTGGAGTTTTTGTCAGAATGAACAGTCATGTTTCTGTAATAGATCTAGGAAATAGTTAAATAAAAATTGAAACAGATGAGGGAGAGAACGGTTTAAAAGTCATATATGATAGCATTTTATTATTATCACAGGAATCCAGAATTAAGGTTGTATAGTGGAGTGCATTTGGGGCAGGTGGGGGAGGGAGGGGCAACGTCAGGGGGGGAGGGGATTGTATACAAATGAAGAAGTTTATCTTTTGCCTTTCAAGGAGAGGAGCAAACTGGGAGGGGGGGGCGGTAAGGAAAAAAGTGCAACAATGAATGAATGAAAATCCAAAATCTCTGTAAATGTTCATTAAGATTAATAAAATAAAATTTTAAAAAACTGAATATGGAGACAGGAGTTAAATATTTAATAAAGAATTTTTATCATGCACTAATTATTTTAGGTCTCTGACCTAACCTGTTAAACTCTGGCTCTCTTAGCCCTAAAATTAGAAAATAATATGACTTTCTGAGGGATGTTGAAAATATTAAATAAAAAGGTACAGGGTTGTTGTTCCTGTTGTTATGTGCCTTTGAGTCACCTGTGACTCGTAATGAACCTGTGTAAAACAGCCCTAAACCTTACTCTATGCTATGCCAATCTTATTGTCTCTGATACATCTACCCCCCATTATCCCAGTCATTGAATCAATCCATCTCATTGAAGGTCTCTTTATTTTGCTCTGTCCCTCCACCCTTCCAAGTATGATGTCCCTCACCAAGAACAGATCTTGCCTTACAACATGTCCAGAGTATGTCAGACACAGCTTCAGAATCCTTGACTTCAGGGAGCTGCCTGGCTTCACTCTCTCCAGGATTAATTTGTTTGTTCTCCTAGTAGTCCATGGTATGTCCTAACAGTCCATGGTATATTTAATACTCTTCTCCAGCATCACAGCTCAAAGGCATCCTTCTATCATCCCTAGTCATTGTTCAGCTTTCTGATGCATAACAAGTAATTGCAAAGATCATGGCCTGTATCAGGTGCACTTTAGTCCCCAAATTGACATTGTTGCTCTTCAGTACTTTGGAGAGCACTTAGAATAGTATTTGATACATAAAACATAGTAAATGTGGTTTGGTTAACTTCAAAGAAAATATAATTTTACATTTCAAAAAGGTATAAAATGAATTTTCAGTTTAATGAGACAATAAAATATATGCATTTTTAATCCATATAATACTTTAAAAGTTGTTTAAGATTTGTTTAAAATATTAGTTGCCTATTTGTTCAAATACAAAAGGCATTTGACTTATGTGAATCATGAGATATTATGGCTAACATTGAGAAGAATAGGAATCTCAGAGTGCCTAATTGCGCTCATGCGAAAAAGATCTAGACTAAGAGGTTTTTGTATAAACAAAGTAAGGGAACACTCTATGGTTTAAAATTAATAAAGAAGTGTGTCAGGTTTGTACTCTCTCCAGATCTATTCAATCTGTATGCTGGGTAAATTATTCAAGAAGCTAGACTCTGTGAAGAGGAATGTGACCTCAATATCAGTGAAGACTCATCAATAACCTATGTTATGCGGATAACACCACCTTGCCTGTGGAAAGTGATCAGGACTTGAAGCACTTGTTGCAGAATATCAAAGATTACAGCTTTCAATATGGATTGCATCTGGATCAAGGACCTAGGACTAAAACCAGGACTATAAACTTCATTAGAGAAAAGATTGGAAGAACCTTAGACACTTTAATCCACAAGATGAACGAACAGTCTTTCTAGTATCCTGAAAAACCTACAACCAGGAAAGGATAAAACAGATGAAGGGATCTTATAAGAATCAAATCCCTATGAAGATCTAAAAACTTCTTCAACAGGGTAAAAATGAAAGCCACAGACTGGTGAAAAATATTTGACAATTACATGTCTAATAAGGGACTTATATCAAGAATTTATAGAATACTCAAGTGCCACAACAAGATAAAGGTTAACAACTCTGTTGCAAAATGGGCACAGTATATGAACAGACACTTCACCAAAGGAGACATTCAGATGGTGAGCAAACATATGAATAAATGTACAAAATCTTTAGCTCTAAGAGAGATGCAAATCAAAGCAACTATGAGATATAATCTCACCCCAGTAACAATAGTAAAATTCAACAGAGGAGCAAACAACAAATGCTAGTGAGGTTATGGAGAAACTGGAATCCTTACTCACTGTTTGTGAGAGTGTAATATGATACAACCACTATGGAAGGCAGTATGGCACTTTTTCAAAAAGTTGGAAATAGAAACATCACTTGACCCAGCAATTCCACTACTGGGAATATATCCTAAAGAAACTGGAAAATCCACCAAAGCAGATTTATGCACACTCAAGTTCATTGCTACCTTGTTCACAATAGCAAAGACTTGGAAACAACCCAAGTGTTCATCAATAAACAATGGATAGAGAAGCTGTATATTGATACAATGGAATGTTATGCAGCACTGAAAAAACAAAGAACTAATGAAATGTTATACAAAATAGGTGACCCTAGAGGACATTATGCTGAGTGAAATATCTCAGTCACAAAAAGACAAACTGTGTAATGCCCTGTTATAAAACATGACTGACTTGGGAGTTGGAGGGAAACTAAGAAAAGAGGGATAAATAATCTACCCAGCATTGAAACAGACGAGGGAGAGAACTGTATAAAAGGACCATATGATTAGGTATTGCTGGCATGTCAAGAGTCCAGAATAAGGCTGCATAGTAAAGTGGACTGGGGTGGGGCACAACTGTACAACAGTGAAAGATTTTTTTTCCCAAAGAAAAAAGCTAACTGGGGGGGGGAGGGGAGCAGGGAGGAAAATGTGCAACAATGAATGAATGGAAATCCAAGTTCTTCATAAACTTTCATTAAAAGCTCAATTAAAAAAAACCAAAATGGCCCATTCAAAGGAACAAAGTGACATTACAAGTGGATTTATTAGAACTCTGA